>NC_090925.1:399318118-399644904 GCF_040938575.1 Ambystoma mexicanum | reverse complement strand
AGAGCTGAAACATGATCAATATTCTGAAGAAGGAAGATCTGAAGACCACAAAGTTGATAGAATGTCACGTTCACCTGGTCTCCACTGGGGCGTAGCACTTTGTCGGATGACCGATATCTGTACTGGCGTAGTTTTGATGGTATGATGGTGTCCTCTCCCCTGTTATCTTCCCAGAAGGCGTTAGCCTGCAATGTTGAAACAAGATGTTAGCTAATGAGTGGGTTGGATTGGTCCCACTTCCTGCAACCCCCTGATGCCCGACTCCTCTCCTGCTCACCTTTGAGTTTGGTGAGGTTGGCTCTCTGTCCTGCTTGACCTTCAGCAGGGGCGCAGTAGGCTCAGTCTTTCTCTGGGCACAATTACTTCACTGTTCCTGAGTGGCTGTTGCTGTATTTCGGGAATGCTTGGATTAATGAGGTAAGTCTCTATCCCAATGACAGCTTGGTATAGATGCTCAAAGTCTTATTGTCCCATGGTTTATACATGTTTTGTCTTTCTTGCAGACGTGGTTTCGTATGGAAGTTTAGAAGAAGAATTGACTCTCCTAGGATGCTGAACTGGTTGCCTCCAGGTGAGTATTAGCGCGGATGAGTGGCGCTGGATGGCTGAACAATTGTTCGTTTTTGTATTGTGCACGACTAACCTGCTGTTTTCTGTTCCCTTTTGCAGGCGCGGCGCGGCCCCAAGATGAAGAATGGAAGAATCGCTCCGAAGTAACCCGGAGGAATGCAGAAACCCGGATGAGAATTGGATGCCTGCGCGGAAGTCCTTTCCCAATAGGGGCGGCGGTCAGAAGACCAGCTGGAGACGAGACCGATGGATGGAATTGCAGGTAAGGCCATGTCGCTGTAGGGACACCTGTTCTTCCCCTTTTCTTCTTCCAGGCAACGATGGATGGAATTGCAGGTAAGGCCTTTGTCGCTGTAGTAACACCTGTTCTTCCCCTTTTCTTCTTCCAGGCAGCGATGGATGGAAATCTCAGACGGGCGTGGCTGTAGAAACCCGAGGACAGAGCAGACACAGTGAGCGTTATGCTACAGGAGTGCAGAATAACGCGAAGCATGTTCTGCCAGTAGGGTGTGGCTTAAATAGCCTTGAAAGTAAATCCAGGTAAAGTAGTCCCTTTGCCACACCCTGTCTCTCAGGAAAAGTAGTCCAGCTGCCACACCCTGGATATACAGAAAGCTCAGCCTCACTAGGCAGATTAAGTAGTTCCATACGTTCAGCCCATTTCATGAGCCTGGCACCAGGACTGAGTCCATGAGGCTCTGGGGCATTTCCTTGGGGCCTGACAAGTCCTTCTAGGTGACAGGGACTGGGGTAGGCCCAACAGTTCCAGGGGTTTCGGAGCACGCACCATGACATAGAATTCAAGATGCTTTGAGAGAGAACAATGAAAGTGCTACAGAACCTGAAGCAAGATTTACTAATCAGAGGACTTGTGCTGCTAAAAAACAAAGCAATAGAAATGCTGAAGAAACTGAACCATGACTTGCTGTTAAGAGAATTAGTGCTGTTGAATAACAAAGGAATGAAAATGCTGAAGAAACTCAAGTAACACTTAATGATCTGGGTATTTATGCTGCTAAAAAACAAAGAAATGAAACCGTCGAAGAAACTGAAGTGAGACTTACCGATGAGAGATTTAAAAATCTGAGAAATGAAATCCCGGGCGAAACTGGGAAGTTCAACTAGTTGAATATAGAAACCAACATAAACCCTTTTTTCCAGCTGACAAACATTTTTAAACAACTTACTGGAGAGGTATGTTATGCATTTTTCATCAGTTACAGATCTCATAACATTGCAGTAATACCCACTTATGTGTTATCTGTTAGGTAGTATCAGAGAGTTGAAAATCTGCATCATGGATGCTTGATATGTGACTCTCTCTTCCTCATCTCTACTTGCCGTCTGGCTTGCTGCCTATAGGAACTTCCTATCATAAAATCAAATTCAAAAGGATAAAGATTCATGCCCACCTAAAGCATGACCGACTCTGCCTCAGCCCCGTAGGCATGTCAGAGGCCCTGAATTGTTATATCATAAATCTCACTAATACTCAATATATCAAACTGTGAATGAGGAAAAGCAGACCAAGGCATGCCTAACATGTGATTTACTCTGCTTGTCTGACATGACACGTCACAATGGTCAACTTTACCGTTCAAGTTGTATCAACTTCAGAAAGATGAAAAACAGAGTCTTTCTTACCAAGATGAAAACCTGGGACAGGTAGGTTACACATATCTGCAGCAGATGCATTAACCAACTGTGATATCTTACTGCATAAAGTGCTGCTCTATCTGGATAACATCCACAAAAGCACAGAACTCCATTTCCTCTTGTGATCCCCCACCCAGCCATACCACCACTCCCCCATTTCCCCTTACCTTTCTGTCCCTTCCTGTAGCCTTTGAAGTTATTTTTTGCAGGTTTTTCCCATAGAATCAACCTGAACCTAGCCAAACTTCTGACAAATTTACCTGACGATGTATCACTCTAAAGGAGATTTGGGCAGATTTGTGCTTGAAGAAAACTTTATGGAAACCTACGAATATACTTGAATGTCACTTGGATATTAACGGAGCCCAGTGGATGATGTCATTGGACGACCAGGATGTCTGCAACAAAAGGTTCTCCTATACTCAACAGGTCTTCACTCTTGCAGAGCGAAAAATGATGGAGAGAAGGTTTGCAATGAGAGGCACGCAACCGGTGTAAAACACTTCTAGAAGGTCCTGAGGTCTTTTAAGGCACTCACCTCTCGAGGTATGGCCTCTTTGTGCGGCTCCTTCCATTTACTTTGTCAAACGTATTTCATTGTATGTTATTTAAAAGCAGGCAAGGCCCTTTCCCCATGCTCTCAAGCATGTGCCATGTGTAATGCTGACATTAGTCTCCCGCACAACCTATGGCTTATCAGAGCCATGCAAATCTGCTGTCACGTGATCAATCATTTTGTTTTTCCAACCTTCAGCCCTGAAAAGTGTGGCATTTTCAGCAATCCTACATTTCTTTTAGGGTTCTGCAGCACCAGGAGCACTACTCAATTCTGTAAGGTGTTGCTCCTCTTAGATTTCATTTCATCTAGCTATAGTATCTGAGAACATTTTCAGAATCTGGTAGAAAGTTCCTATGCTCCCAACCTTGTTGCCAATCTGTTGCCGTTGTTTGAGTGTCTTACAAGAGTTACTCCCTGCATTGCCTCGACCCAGATTTCCGCTTGCACTCCTTCTATATCACAACCAATTGTCTCATTTGAACATCCACAAACATCTGTTGCACACTGCTACCTATCTTTTCAACTCTTAAGACCTTGCCATAACGTCGCCCACTTTTATGTGTAATTCTACAGTAGGCACCCTAATGCTCTTTCTCCAAAGTTCCGCCCATTCATATCACCTCTTGGAACCAATTCAAGGCACCCCCAACATTCCTTGCAGCCCAAGAGCCTCAATAATTATGGCACATTACACCCAAATTCCCAGCCATTAATGTGCTTCCTTCATTGTCACATCTCCAAATCAGAAAAAATATTTATTGGTGTCAGAAATGCTGTCTCAAATGGTGCAAGTATAATGTTGATGATTTTTATTTATTTAAATTATCATGATGCTACTCTGGCTAACCTCACTTTTATCTGGGCTGAACTCAAAACATGCAATTAGCTGGTTTCTCCTCTTTTTCCTGACCTCTGCAGTGTCTTTTTTTTAGGCCTATTATGACGACTGTGATTGAGGGCAAAAGAGTCCATCTTTTAAAAACTCTTCTTTTCTTTCTGCATGCATCTATCTTGTAATGGCAGTACTTATTGAGCAAGAATTTATATTCACTGTTGTAGAGCATAAACCTCTCCTTATTACATGGAAAATATATGAGTTGGCGAGCTGAAAGCCAGCAGCAGTGACACTAAACTGTTTCGCATTACTGGCTTATTTGGTTGGTGCCTGCAGAGGAAACCAAATGATTTTAAATGCTTAGATTACTTTAAGTCAATCCCATTAAATTAAGTCAGGAAAAACCTCAGGAAGGGAGGAGTGCAAGCAACAGCTCCTAGCTCACCTAGCTCTTGGCTGAGGAAATGACCACCAGGAAACAGCACTTGTAGGAGTGAAGGGCAATGGAAATGCACTCTAGTGGCTGAAGCATCTCGGAAGATAGGGCCCCAAACCAAGAGGGAGGTCCCAGATGGAAAAGGGTAATGAGGATAGGCAATCTTAAACCTCTTGAGGAGTGAGTTTGCCAAGACCTCAATATCTGTGAGGGAGAAGTGAGAAGGCTCCACAAATACTATGGATGGCCACAACTTGTAGTCTAAGGGAGGAGATGTCAAGGCCAAGTGAGAACCCCTGTTTCAAGAACTCAAGGAGCTGCACTGGGTCCCAGGTAAGTGAGTCAAGATGGGTCTGATCACACCAATTGAAGAAGTACCTCAAATGACAAGCATAGGTAGAAAGAGTGGAGGGCCTTTTGAAACCCTGGGAAGTCACAGCAAATTCTGCGTAGAGACCATGCCTTTCCAGCCATAGCCAATCTACAGCCAGAGCATCAGATGAAGTCATCCGAGGGTCACCAATGGGCGATACGGCCACCTCACAGGGCTTGGGGGGCTCATTGGCAAGGCAAATCGGGTGGAGGAGTGTTCAAGACGCAGGGGAACACAAAGCTTCCTTGGCCATTAGAGTTCACTCAGAATGATCTGGGGCTCTTCGCTTTTGATATGAAGCAGGAACCTCAGAAAGAGAGGGAAAGGAGGGAAGGCATGAAGCCAGGAGCAAGGCCTGACCGAGGATATGGCATCCTGCAAATGGGTAAGCAGATGGTTCGTCAGGGGTATGACATTATGTCTCACCCACGGAACAACAAAGACTGTTGCTGCTAGATCCCCCTTTCCCATCAGCAATTGGGCTGCAGGAGCCGATTCGGAAGAAACGGTAGCCTTGTCTTTAGCATGTGTGCAATGGTTCGAGGGAGAGAGGCCGTACTCTTCATGGTGTCAAACAGGCCCTCCACGCACTTCATTGTCTCTGTCAGAGTCAGGGATGACTTCCAGAAGGTAAGAAGCTATCTAAAGTGATAGAAGTTACAGTAGACCAGGGCAGCATCCAAAGAGGACTGATGGCAAAGACGGGGCATGGATCATTCAATCATACAGGTATGGACAAAGGACAATAGCCTCATGATAGAGAACACCCACTAAGGGGGATAGGATCTTGGAGAATACCCTTGGTGCTGACCTCAAATGGGAGATCTCAAAACTGAAACTGGGCTCCTTCTACTGCAAAGCAAATTAAACGTATGTGTGCCAGGTGGATCGGTAGATGGTGAAGTGTGAGAATGGGATAACACCCTCCCCCCAGTCTCATCCAGACCATGGCCTAGGGGCTCACGACCCAAGCACCCCACATGAGAGGAGTTTGAACAATTCCCTTCCTCACCAGATGACAAAGTATCCTGGTTCAAAGGCATACACATACCAGGAGCATGCCCACTAGCACGCCCTAGTCAAGCCGACACATGCGCCATGGACCAGCTCGATTAGACACCAACCACGAAAATCACCATCTATAGAGATGCCATGACGACATAGCCAACAGACAAGAGCACACGTGCCACCATGCACACTGGTCACTCACACACCAACCCACACGAAGAATATACTCAGTTATTTTCCACATAGGCCTTCTACAGCACCATAGAAACACAAGACGCCTGAAGAGCTCGTGTATATGCTTGCTGATGCTTTCTTGCTACCTATCACTATGAAGATGCCACCATGTATATCCAATGCTGCATATGACACTCTGTCACCCCGCAACCTCCATAGTATGGATTATGTACCGCCACCCATGAACTAGGCCCAAGTAGGCCAAATCAAAAGTCCCCAGGCAGGAGCCTCGCAAACGAAAATCCTCCCAGAATGGAAATGCAAGTGCTAACCTACAGAACGAGCCCCCAATGAGAGCCACTAGCCAAGGCCACGATGTTGCAACCCGCATGCCGCGCGCCCGGCGCCAAGGTTATACCTGCAGGTGCCATGCCCTAAGAGGCAGAATACAAAATCTAATGCTCATAATTCTACTCAAGCTAGGGTCTCCCCACACGTGACCAAGCCGAACTGACAAGGTGCCAAGCTCACGAGAACCGCCAGTGTCCCACGTCTGGGACACAATTTGCAAGTTGGACACCTACAGTGATGGGAAAGACATGCACACCAGCCCGTAAGCAGACCTGTCCATTGTTTAGCACAAACACATAGTTGCACATTGTTGCTAATGTTAGGTGCCCCGCTAGATGGGAAAGGCGATGGTCCCGGGCTTGGGGGCTCGCGGCAGATCCAATCAGAACTCAAGGGGCTCATCACTGATGCCATCACTCTTAGCCAATCACCACGGGTCCCCTTGTAACAATTCCAAAGTAGCAACTGTTAGGGACAGCCCAAGTGTACCACCTGACCCGTCCTTATCCACTAACATTTCCTCCTAAAGGGTAACTATACTAACCGTACCACTCGGGGAACCAACCCGAAGTGGTGATAGGTTTTGTGATGATTTTCCCAGGTGACGCAAGTAGCGCATCATACTGCTGTAAAAAGGGCCTGTGAGCCCCACTAACGAGGAGAGCCTCTCCGGATGCACACGGTCTGAGCGTATCCCTGCCGTTACTCTAATAAACAGCAGTAATTATCTTGCTCCATGTGTGTGTGTCTCATATTCCTTTTGGGACGTGGGAGGCGTTGGGGCCTCTCCAGCCCCAGAGGTCCGCAGACGGCTCTGCCGGCACCCGGGAAATCACCCCGATGAGTTGGAGGCACTGCTAAGATCTGTTTGAGGTCTATTACCCTGAGAGCATTGTTCCAAGGCCTCTTGCAATGAGGCAACCCGGCAGCGCGGCCCCCTCTGCCGTTGCCCCCTTTGAGGACTACAGGACCATCGCGGAACTGCGAGAAGACCGGACAGCGCAATCCAGATATTGGCCCTCGGCAGCCGATTTGAGAAGTATTCCGCCCGCGGGTGGCGAGTGTCCAGACGTGGTCCAGACGAGGGGAGGTGGCGAGCTGCTTTGGAGGGGTGCACGCGGTCGAGCGGCCCCGGCTCACGAGGACTTGGTGAGTCTGACACACCCAACAAGCAATCTAATGTTGTGTGGGAGGGGGGAGGAATTGTGAAAAAGGTAGCGGGAGGTGTTTACAGTGTGTTGCAGAAGATTTGATTAATAAGTGATGATAGAGGAGTGAGCGGGAGCTGGACAGGAACAAGGGCCGTCTTCTACCACATCACGAATGAATTGGGTGGAGCCGAAAGGTACCACATGTGGTTGTTAGAAGGCACTGATTTGTCCAGATCGCGGGTACCTGTAGAGGAGGGGTGTGGCTTTTCTATGAATTCACGTTATAGATCAATGAGTAGACGAGGATCCCTACTAATTGAGTGTTGAAGCTCGTTAGGTAGATGAAGTTTCCCTGCAGGAAGTAGCTAGTTTTGTTCCTGAGTGCGGAAGACGATTGGCTGGTTAAGCTCCCAGAGAGAGGGGGTCGTATCACACGCGAGGGGACGCAGCGTGCGCAGCCCGATTGTAAGAGTTTATTGTGGATTACCTTGCTCCAGTTGAAGCTGGAAGACAGCTGTGGGGATAACGGGGGACAAAAGGGTTTAAACATATTGCGCGCTTTTGATATTATAAAGGTTTCTTACCGATAATAGTTTGCAGAGTTGGTGACGTCACCCGTAGGGCTTGTATAGGACACGGCGACCATCTTGTGTTGATCAAGGGGTGGCTGGGGGATAGGAAGTGGGAAAGGGCAGGATAGAAGAGGTGAGGAGGCCGCGCACAGAGAACGCCGGCAACTCTCAATAAGGGAGGGGCGAAAAGGGGAGAGGTGGCCGCGCACGAGAACGCTCAGCAAGGGGGTTGGAAAAGGGGAGGGAGAGGTTTGATGAAGAAGGAAATGTGGGGTGGCTGTAAAAGCACGCCACACAGGGGACACAGCCGCAGGGGGCTTTGTGTGCCACGGCCGCAGCGGGCCATACTAGTGACATCAAGGGGGACAAATAATAAAGGAAAAGAAACTTTATATTTGCAATTGTATTACTTTTCAGCGGACAGTCGGAAGTCTCCACACAGGGCCAGGTAAAGAAGGGTGATATTGGGAAAAAGAAAACTGTAAAATGGCTACATACTATGGGTCGGGGTCTGGAGTGAGAGGGAATACTTTAACTATGCCCCTTAAGCACGTTTGCACGTCGCTATCACCACACAAGGAGAAAATGATAAAGTACAGTATTGACTGGACACAAGGGATAGACAACAAAATACTAACACCGTGGCCGCCTAACGGCAGCTTTGACTCATACACCCAACACTCGCTATTGACATACATAAACAACAAGTACAAAGGAAAGAAATTAGCCCACCATATAGAAATGTTTAACTTATGGAAGATGTTCCAGGGTGCCAGGCCAGGGGCAATGGGAATGTTTACCATAGAAGGGGCAGCAGAGGAGAAAGGGAGCAAAGAAACGAAGGAGGGTAAAGAGGAGAAGGAGAACGGAGGGGACGTGGACACGGCGAGCAGCAATGCACTATGCATAGAAGAGGACAAGACGGAGAAAGAGGGATCAGTTACAGTATCAGAAGCAAAGGTGAAAAGGGAAGGGACAGACGATACGCCTCTGGCAAAGGTAGTAAAGAAGGAAGAAAGAGGGTGGTACCCAGTAAAAGAATTAAGAGAAGCCGCAAGACAACAATTAGCAGCTGAGGGGTACTCAAACCCCGCGTACAGCCCCCCACCATACGCCCCTACAGAAAGCTACCAGAGGCGGGTGGCGGCGACGGGCACAATGGACTTAAACACCGCACAGGCAGGCACGGGGTGAAGGAAGAAAAGCAGGGAACACATTGCAAACATAGGACCAGATGAATGGATAGCAGCACAGGTGCTCCTAAAGCTCAGAGGGACGCTGACAGGGGAAGAAGCGGATGCAGTGAGGAATGTGAACAAGGAAGAAATGGACAACACACAGACAGGGACCGAGGTGAGTAAGACAAGAGAAGGCCACTGTCACAGAGTAGGGATGAACAGGCGAGGATAAAGGAGCAAGGAGACGAAAGGAAGAAGGAGGAGGAGTGGATAAGGTCAATAGCAGAAAGGGTGTCATGCGCGGAACTACGGGAAATGAAAAAGAAGGAGGAAGAAAAGGACAGGGAAATGGAACTGTGGAAAAGGAAGATACTAGCTGAAAGCGCAAGGAAGTATGAAGAAGGTAAAGTAATAGAAAGCATACTAAGAAGGGAAGGGGGAAACTGGGGGAGAAAGGAAGAAGAAGAGAGGATATTATCAAAGGTAGGTACAGAGGTAATGGAAGAACTACACAGAAAGAGAGCGGAAATAGGTGGTGAAATAATGGGAAAAAAGGAAGAGGTGGGAGGAGATAGGAGTAAAAACATCGACACACCAGGACTCGGAGGTGGCTACGACGTCATCACAGGGGGCAACTGTTAAAGGAGGTGAGTACAAGGAAGCAGACTTAATAGATTTAAGGACAGTAACAGTGGGGGGAAAAAGAACAGAGTGGGGATTGTCTTTTCCTGATGGATTTTGCAGAGAGGAGGAAGAATGTTTAGGAAAAGATGGAAGATATTGCAATAGGGAGAGTTCAGATAAACTGTACATTGCACGCACTAACAGCGAGTCACCATGGGCATGCAGAAAAAGGGAAGAAGGAAACATAGGTGAAGCACAGGTAAGCGAGGTAGAAAGGAGAATGCCACAACCATTAACACCGACAACAGTACAAACACCACGCCAACTAACACTACGCCTACTGACACCCACCTCAGCGCACACCCCTTATGTCAGCAGACTTAGGGCCCTTCCAGGACGCAGGCAGGAAGAACGCGCAAGCACGCCCACGGTGAGACAAGAGGGTAACAGGAGAGGGAGGAAGGATGAAGGGGATGATAGAACAAACCACTGTAGTATTGATATAATTACAGAGCTAGCTGACACAGAGGAAGAGGATGAATACACTGACATAACCCCACGGGCACTGGGGGAAATAAGGGGATACAATTTAATGCTACTTCTGGAAAGGGGAGGGGCCAGACCACAATATGTCCCCTGGAAGCATGCCAATAAAGAGAACATAAAATGCAGACTTCCATCACTAAGTGGAGGAGCTGTGAAGTGGATATATGAGATACAAAAACACACTGTGGGGCAAAAGCTAGCGGTGGGGGACGTCAAGGGGCTCCTGATCTCAATACTGGGGGACGCTGCAGATGACATTTGGAAAAGGGCAGGTTTCCCAGGGGTTACAATAACAGACACATCACATGATGGAGCTCCATTTGCCAAATGCAGGCATGCGCTGTGGCAGGCATTGAGGGTCCAGTACCCAGACACGCCAGACATAGGAGCAATAACGTGAGAATGCGTGAGAATGAAGATCCTGTTCATTACATCCAGGAGATTCAGGAGAAGTGACGCCTGGAAACGCAGGAGCCGTGGGACAAAACACTAGCAATTTTCTACCATATATTAATACAAGGGCTCCCAGACCAAGTGCAAAGGCAGCTGAAGGAAATAGTGGGAATGGAAGTTAAGGCCTGGCCAGAAATACAACTAACTATTGTTCACCACTGCAGGATGTGGCAGGAAAAGATTAAACAAAAGGAGGAAGATAGGAAGGCACAGGAGGCAAAACTGGTACAGAATAAATTATCAAAATATGCCATGGAAGGAGCACTAATAACTAGACCCGCCCTCACACAGATTATGGCTGCACCAGACACAACACAACAACAAGCGGCACAACTACAGCAGCCAGCACAAATAATAACACAACAGATGCCCCTGCCCCCACCATACACGGCATACACAGGAGGAGGACATATGCAGATGGGATATGGGTATTTAAACAACTACAGGGGGAGGGGTGTCATGATGAGAGGGAGGGGATACAGCCCGCCCACACAACAACAAGGGGGTGGGTTCCGGGGCTACTACCCAAACGGACAGTAAGGATATCAAGACAACACGGGGGGTTTCCCATGGCAGGCCAGGGAACCACCAATATGCTGGATATGTTGGATGGTGGGACACATGTCACGCACCTGCAGGATGAGACAAACACAAGTAGCATGGGGTGAAAAGGTGCAACAAGGGCCTATTGGGGAACAACAAGTTTACCAACAACAACAATAAGCACAGCAATGCCTACCACAACAACAAGCACCACTGCAACAACCCCAGCCACAAACACTAGCATACATACAACAACCACAAATACAGCAGGCACCACTACAGCCACAGATTCGGGTACAAACATACACACCACCAAACATGCACAGCAACAGGGGATAAGAACACAACAAGTTCAAGTACAACCGGTACAGCAGCTCACACAAATACAGGATAATGTAGTATCAACAACTGATGCGCCCCTACAGTAGACACAGCTAGGGAAGGTGACAATATTGGGCCACAACCCTTACACAGGAAGCAGTCAGTCACTATATCCACAATAGGACAGCCCACAGATGTCTTTGATGTGTCCCATCCTATCGGTCACACCTAATAGTGTGGAGGAACCACGCATACAGGTGGCGATAGGTGATAAAAAAATGTCCTTCCTAGTTGACACCGGGGCCACTAGGTCTTGCATAAGGGAGTGTCAGTTTAAATTGTCAGGCGAAGCTATGCACACTCAAGGATTTTCTGGGGCTCGAGGGTTGGTTCCCTTCACTGATAACATCTCCTTATCTATAGGAGATCACGACATGTCTCTTCCGCTTCTGTACTCGAAGCAGTCACCAGTAAACATACTCGGAAGGGATATAATGAGAAGGTTGAATAAGACCATCTCCTTCACTGTTACGCTCACCTGGTTCCTACAGGGGCGTCGATCAGACCCGGACACCTGCGGTCTCCACCAACGTGATGCGTAGTGCCGAGATGACTGTCTGGACTGGCCCGCCTAATCCTGTCTGCTTGATCCGTAGAAGTATTCTCCTGCAAGTGGAGAAAGGGATTTAGCCACCCGTGGATATGAGTGATAGCCCCCTCCCACTGTTCTCGTTCTCCCTTCTTGTCACCTCCGATATCCCCTTTTAGGAACCTCACCTTATGTTTTTAAATGATGAGCTCTCCATCCTGCGTGGATTGCAGGGGCCCGTTGATGCCAGTTACTTCACTGGTTTGAAGGCGTTGGAGAATTCCGGAGAGTATTGACTCTGAGGTTCCTGGCAAGGTTTGGTAAGTATCAAGTTCATAGAGTTCAATATGTCTGATGATTCACTCTTGTCACCCCTTCCTTCCTTGTCTTGCAACTAAGATCGTGAGAAGATACCCCTTGTGGCAGTTGGTGGCACTCAGGTAAGAGTCTGTATTACCCGACGCTGTCCGGTAAATGTTGCCGGTGTTTAACGTGTTGTTTTCTCTCTCTTTGCAGGTGCGGCACATGAAGATGTGGAGAGTTATAGAATAATGCCTCCGGTGGTAATCAGGTAAGTCTATGATGATAAGTGTTTTATTTGTTGGTTTTCTCGGCTCACCTTGTTGTTTTCTTTTGTCCCTCAGGTGCCGGAGTTCGGCAAAGAAATGATGGAGGCAGTGCCAAATCGAAAGATGCTATGAGGACTGGTGAGTATGGCGCGGCGCTGCAGCTGGAGATGCGACGCGTACAGAAATGATGTTCTTTCCAGGTCCGCAGGCGAGATGGATCCGAAATTGAGGAATTCGAAATAGTTTGTTTTCTAATCTTGTCCTTTTCTTTCCTCTTGGTTTTAGGAGCTCCAGATTCGAGGTGGGAGTGGCAGAAGACTGGATGCAGACTGCAGGCACGGTGAGCGTTACGCTGCTGGATGCAGAATAACACGAAGCGTGTGCTGTTGTTCGGGCGTGGTTTAAATAGCCTCCAAAGTAGTTCCAGGTAAGGAGTTCCCTAGAACCACACCCGAGTAAAAAATAGTCCCTGTAGAAAAATAGTCCCATCCAGGCCTCACATTGGCTTGGACTCACTAGCAGCATGGTCTGCATCAGGTAAGTAAAGGCTATGAGCCTGGCGCCTATGGCACCAGGACTGATTTCCATGATGAGCCTAGGGCGCCAGGACTGAACCAAAACAGCCCTCAGCCAGGGCTGTTGGGGTTTTAGTAAGTATCTGGATGCACGCTTCTGGAGCTGATGGGCTTGGTCCAGATGCCCGGGGGTAGGCATCATGACATTCACGGAGAAGGGCATAATTTGCTCTACACCAGGCATTAACATGCTCACAGCACGACAAATACTGCAGGCGTACTGTGGCCAAACAGTGGCCCAGGCTGAGCCAGTAGATGGAGACCTCTTCTAATATGGGACAGACATGGCAATAGCATGGTTGCCCGACATTGAGGGCAAAATTTGGAGGAGGCCAACAGCTTACCTATTCAGACCAGAGACACCAGCAAGTGAAAACGAAGGAAAAATGATTTCAGTGAACATAGAGAGCATTATGGCTACTGCAGACTACATCGCAGTTCACCCCCAAGACAGGGAGGGGAGGGCCTGGAGAGCTGTAATAGCACTGGCAGAGGGGTGCAGACTTACACAGGTATCTGATGAGGAGCTCTTCTCAGACGACAATGGAGAGGGAGAGATGGTGTTTGGAATGAGCATTAACATCTGGTTGAAAGTGACATACAAGCAAGTGGCACTAAAAATGGCTATGGCCCTAGAGGCACCTGCCCCTACGCCAGTGCCATTTTACGAGGAAGACCTGGCAGCTGTACCAACATCCCTGTGGACCACCTGTCCATATGACGTTGGCTGCATCAAAAGCATTGGAGGAGTAAAAATAAAACTAAAAAAAGGAGCAATGCTACCGAGGGTTAAGAAATACCCACTATCAAAAGAGGCATATGAGGGCATATATGAAACAATAACAGCCCTAATAAACAATGGTATATTAGTACCATCAGAGTCACCATGCAATAATCCTGTGCGCAAAGCAAAATGGGGGTCTTGGCGTTTTATCCAGGACCTAAGACCTTTGAACCACATTGTAAAGGCAGAGTACCCCATAGCAGCTAACCCAGCCACCATACTCTGTGGAATACCAGCAGATGCATCACGGTTTACCATGATTGACCTCAAAAATGCTTTCTTCTCGATACCTCTGCACCCAGACTCACATGACCTGACAAGCTTCACATACGGCAACAACAAATGGAAACACACAAGGTTGGCCCAAGGGTACTGTGAGTCACCATCCATCTTCAACAGAGTGATACAAATGGATTTGGGAAACATTGAAATGGAGAGCACGGTGCTGCAATATGTGGATGACATAATCATCTGCAGCACCACAGAAGAGAGGTGTAGGAAGGACTCAGTAAAGATGCTTACAGTGTTAGCTGAGAAAGGGTACAAGGTAGACAAGGAGAAGTTACAGTACTGCCAAGAACAGGTGCTCTACATTGGTCAGCTCATCTCACAGCGTGGAAGAAACATTGCACCACAAAGGGCACAAGCCATAACAAACACACCACAACCACAGACAGTGAGAGAACTACAGCAGTTTCTGGGCCTATGCAACTACTGCAGGGTGTGGGTTTTTCACTGCAGCTCATACATAGGACCCCTACTAGAGGCCCTCAAGGAAGCACAGAAAGGGGATAAAAAGTTGGGATGGACAAGAGAAATGAAAGAGGCATTTGATGAATTAAAAAACAGCACCAGTACTGGTCACCCCAAACTATGAGCATCAATTTTTCATTTTCTCACATAGCGACTCAGCAGTAATGAAGGCAGTACTGACACAAAAAATAAGCATGGGACACAAACCTGTAGCATTTTACAGTGGACACTTGGACCCGGTAATGTTAGGTAACTTCCCTTGCAAACAGAGCCTGGCCGCCGCAGAATTTGCAGTGGAAAAATCATCCTCAATAACAACGGGGTGCCCTACCACACTATTTGTGGAACACACCCTCATTGCCATACTGAACATGCCCAAATCGACATTGACCACACAAAGGGCATCAGGATATGAGATTATTTTATCAAGACCAGAATTAACGATTGTTTGATGCAGTAATGTAAACCCAGCAAGATTTATAGCAGAGGTAGTCGAAGATGGTTACTACGCTTATGATTGCACACAGGCCATTGAAATTTACTCCAGCGCAAGAAAGGTTGAGGAAAATGCCCTAGAGGGGGGTGAGATAATGTACATTGATGGGTCCTCAACAATTGACCAGAGTGACGGGGTAAGGAGGACAGGAGCAGCAGTGGTCAGGCTGACAGAGGACTGGATTTATGTACCAGTTAAATGTGTCCAGCTACCACAACATTACTTGGCCCAAGCAGCAGAACTAGTGGCCCTAATTTTGGCACTAAAAGAGAGCAATGACAAGAGGGTAAAAATATATTCAGACAGTGCATACGTCACATCGACAGTGCACTCAGGGGGAATAAAATGGCAAGGAAGGGGTTCAGAAGAGCAGATGGAACCCCAGTACAACATGCCCTCCTACTTGCTGAACTGATTGAAGTAATAAATGACCCTAAAGAAATAGCCTTGGTCAAAAGTCAGGCACACACTATCGGGGATGACCCTATCTCAAAAGGTAATGAAACAGCAGACGCACATGCCAAACATGCCGCGTACTTTGGCGAAATATGGACCCTCCCAGAGAAACACAATGATAGGGGGAGGGCAGGGGCCAGGCAAATGTTGATGAAGGAGGGGTACACACACATCCCTGAAACACAAATTATGGAATTACAGACAGCAGCACCTATGGAAGAGAAGGAGATATGGGTCAAAAGAGGGTGCACAATGTCCCTCATAGATGCATTATGGCGTCAGAATAATACAGGCAAAGTAGTGATGCCCCTAGCCCTATTGAAAACAGGCCTGGCTGAACTACACCATCCCACACACATAGGAAAGGAAGTGATTGCAGCACGAATAAAGGAGGCCTGGTTCTGCCCTGAGCTCAATTCACACATCACAAACGTTATCAGCAATTGTCAACCTAACTAAGGATGTGACCTGGGGTCACTTTGGGAATTATCTATTGGAAGGTTTGTATTCTGAATGGGGGTTCTTAAAAGAGACATTCTTTTTCGCAAGGTCTACGTTGGGTCTACAATCCGCACAATGACTCTCTAATAAGGAACAAGATGGAGACGATTCTTGTGTTCTCGTCCCTGTGAGGGACTGGTATCACCTACTCTCCCTTGTAAATCAAGTCTTGAATGCCCTCATGCAGCACCTTCTTCTTCAGGGATCCTTGGGCCAAATAGTTAGCACAAGCCCTGATCCATGAGGGGGGTAATAAAAGAAAATATATGTAATAGCCATCCTGAACAATGCCATGTACCCAGGCATTGAACACCTCTTTTTTCCTGACCATTTGGAAGTCCTGCAGATGCCCCCCTGCTCCTGAGCATTTCTGTTGTAGCAGAGGACATGGACCTGCCTGCAGTCAGGAAGGCTGTGGGGCAGTCATCATCTTAGCTTCAGAAGGGATGGGCTTGAAGATACGTCTACCCTGTTGCCGACACCTCTGTGGTCATCCAGTGGGCTGGGGGCCCCTCTTCACTAGTAACGATAGCCCCCACCTTGCCAGGGGCTGAAGCCTTTCTCTGAAAGTGGTAGGCAACTTGTTCTCATTCTAGGCCTCCTTGTCTTTCCCATCTTTGAGCCAAACAGGAGCTGACCCAAGAATGCTCGTCAAATGAGAATGTGAGAATTGTCACCCTTCCATGTTCTTAGCCAGAAGTGGCGTCTTTTTCTGACCTCTGACAAATTATGGAGGGGGACAGCTCTGAAGAGGTAATGACAGATATCTGAGCAAAACATAATTTTCTTCTCTTTCCAGGATTTCCAAGGCATCAGCACAGTCAGAGGGGAGAACAGAATCTGAAAATCCTTGATCAGGGACTGGGTGGTGACCTCAATTACTGTTAGGACCAATTCTTTACATCTCAGACTGTCACATCTGGATGGGGTATTTAAGAGATGTGGTGCAGCAGTAATAAATGAACACCACACACCATCTTGTTTATCTGAATTATGCACAAATGTTCCTTGTCCCATCTGCCTTTTTATTGCTCAAATGTTGCAAACAAAAATATGCTAGAGCAAGCAAAGTTGTGTACATATTTTTTCTAAATGTTCCCTTTTCTTTGATCACTTACAAGTCTAGACAGCCATAAGGTTTGAGACAAATCAGTTGGTGCATGCAATTTATTATCTAGTGCAAAGGTTGCATGTCCTTGCTTCTCAGGACACAATGACCTTGGCTTCTTGATGGAGCAAGCCTCCCTGACTTATCTCTTCCTTGACAAGAACCCTCCCCCACCCCGCAGTAGCTCACATGTGGCCTTGCATGCTTCGATCGCCAATGGTTTGTTATGTGAAATGTGAAACGTAATTCCCATTGTGAATACTTTCCTAATGTGAGTGTAGTACTCCAGCTTCGGCAGCAAGGTAAAATGGCTGGGCTTATGTTATAATGTTGAAGACAAAATGGTATTTCACAGTTTCCTACTTTTAAAGTTTTATATTATAAATCCTCATTCTGTAATCCTAGTAAGTCTAAAATATTCTTCCTGACTACCGTTGTGTTCAATTCTCCCTATACCTGTGTCTGGGAGAGTATGCAAAGCGATTGTGGAAATAGTATTCAAGCTTCTAGTGCGCCGGGCCGTGATGAGCCTGAAAAGAAAGCAACCTATTACTAATATGAGTATGCCTGCTAGGAGAAACATCATGATTTTCGACCCTCAGCTGCCAAACATACTTGTGAGTGCTGTCCACCAATCCATAGAATGGTCTGTGGGAATGTGGGCAATTTCTCTGATGTGTGCTGCGTGATCATCTATCTGCTGTTCATTAATAAAAACGAAAATTCAGCACTGCTCTTTGATGAGAGAACAGACTCCTCCTTGTGCTGCTAGAGTCATGTCAAGGATAATCTATTTTGTAGGACTACCTAATTTCCCCCTGTTCTTACGACAGAACATCCAGCATGTAGCTTGTTTCATTGGCCACTAGCTCAAGTACTGCGTGGAGTCTTAAGAGAGGACTTCCAATTCATGCAATGGCATATATGCAACTGCCAAACCCTGCAAATACTCACCCTACTCCCCCTCCTACAATCTCCCCAGGTATTAATGGGGGTAAATTGCCTCGATTGCAAGTGCATCCCCTTAACTCCTCTTTTTCAGTGAGCGAGTATTTCACATTTTTCCAGGAGATCCTTAAACACCTGCAACCCAGGAAACACATATTTGAGGGTGCATTGTCCCACCCATGGGGAAGGTAATTCCTTATACACTCTTGTCCGCAGAGCCAAAACACCCCTTGTGGTACTGGAAGGCTACTGGCATTTAGGGTTCATGGGTTAGAGTATGGCTAGGTATCTTCATGCTGCAGTGATATTGCTACACTAACCTGGTGAGGGGAACATTACCCTTCACTATATTAATGGTACTGTTAGTTTCAGTATAAGAATACTGCTTAATTACATTAGAGGCATGCACAATGTTAAACCAGCATTGCCTTTTCAGCAAACGTTAGAGAGGATCAGTGGTATTGGTCCATTTGTCTTCAAGACTGTCTGTTCCTCAATTGTCTCCTGTCAGTAAGGCAGTGCCATTACAAGCAATTCTACTGCAAAGTTACACCCTGTTGTATTACCCAGCTTTCTCCCATCTCCTTCGTGTATCTCTACACAAAGAGGCAAGCAGTATGCAGGGTGTACACTAAGCGTTCTGGACAATATTTTCTGGCCCTTAGAGGTAGTTCAATTTGTGGGTCCCAGCACTAAATTTGAACAGTTCCATAGTGCTAGGTCAGACACAGCAAAAAGAGGATAAGTATCTTTGGAATGGTGTGGCAGGTGGCTGCATACCGCGCAATCACTTATGTTTAATTTTAAAGCAATTATGTATGCCAATTTCAATTATCAATTAACCTCTAATGAAGACGATAGCTCAGCATGGGCACGATGAACAAGGACGTTTATAATGATTCCTGTCAAAGCGATGGCTAATGTAACCTGAGTGGCCCTCATTCTCCTTCCGGTTCATTGGCACAGTGGTGGCACATATCCTTACCTGTTCTTGACGCTTACTGGTGGAGCATATAGGCTGCATGTACTTCAGGCGAAGTTGTGCCAATGACTGCAATGTTAAGGGACTATTGTCCTCTGTTTGAGTATATGTATTCTGCATATATGTTCTCCTATATATATGTGGGTCAGGTAGCTAATCTGTAATGGGATCATATGACATAAACCCGGGATAAGGTATTTGTTGCTGTAATGCTTTTGAATTGTAATGTTTTTGACTAAAACATGGAGTCTGTGTGAAATGCATACTGGGTGCGCCCAGAGCAGCAATGGGCTTTTTTTACCTCAGTGAGATCAGCATTTAATGTGAAGTTTGAACACTGTTTCAGTGGCAAACCTGTTCTTCAGCGAGCCAAGCTGCATATATTTTCTGCATTGCTTCAAGGATTGTTTTGAGAAAAGGTGCCGGTTGGCGCCTGATAACTTTGCAGGAGCCGAAGGAAAGTTATGCTGTCTTTCGCGCTCCCATGAGAAAGTGAAGTTTTTACCACTTGAGGTTGCCATGGGTCATTTGGCCGAGGATCTATGGTAACTGGCACCAGGTGGACTCGGAAAGGCAAAAAGTTCTGGAAAATGCCATTACGCATGTGGTGATGTTTAAAATGACGAGCACCAAAAAAGTCAGATGGAAAAGCTTCAGGGAAGCGTGGATGCATGGCTTTCCATTCCAGTTGCAGGAACATCTCTTGTGCCTGGCCTGTTTTCGGAGCTTATCAGTGATGCTGGCTAAGATGAGGAGATGTTCTGCAGTGACCTCAATGGTGAAGTATTTTTAAACCATTTACTAATCAGTCATTTATTTTCTTTACTGAATTAATTTTTGTATGTATGCTGATTGAAAATAAAGCAGCCGTAAAGAGACATTTTACTTTCTAGCTGAGTGTTTAGTGTGAGTTATTGCCTTTCAGCGTGTAACGCTTCTCTTTTCATTGTGCATTGGGGCTGTGAAAAAGATTACCATGCACTAATGAGAAGCAAAATGGTTCCAAACCTAGTGTTGTTCCCCTACAGAGCCTGCTCACTCAGAGGGGCAGGCTATACAACCTGATACAGTACAATCGTGTTGGGTGAGAACCTCACAAATATGGAAATGGCAGGTAATCCCTAGTTTAAAACTATTTGGAAGTGTACATTCCCACTTTATGTATTTGGTTATTGTGATAAAATTGGTGGTTCCTGTGCGTATTACAGATTGTGCAGTGTTGTCTGAAAGAGTTTGTGTGCCTACAGTTCTCCTTTCAGCCACTCTTCTGCAAGCTGGCAGACATGACCAGAAGGAGCAGTTTGTGGGGACTGCTAAAAATGATAAGTGCATAGAATGTTGTCTTAGGCACCTTTCACAATCCCAATAACATTTGTGCACTGACCATTTGGCTTATACATGCCTATGTTGATAAACAGTGGGTAATCTGTGACGTGGAATAGATGCAACATATGTAGCGCCTAGTGCTATGCAAGGACAATCTTCTGTGGGAACAGGATGAATGCAATGCTTGTGAGGGAAATCTGAAATCACCTCATCAGCTATTGGTGCTACTGCTACGTGCTGGGGAGGACAATTAGATGATGTCCTTTTCCACCAGTTTGTTGCTAAGATCTGACACTTGCGGATTGCTATAACATTTCAGCTAAGAACCGCTGTCTTTCAATGTCTAAATAGATAACTATTCCCTGCTTCACAAAGTATAATGCAAAATTGTAGCTGTTGAGTCCTTTTCTTTCCAATGTTTGGACAAAGGCCCTCATTACAAGTTGGCTGGTGCAGAATTAACGTGCTGGTATTACCATATACCAGTACGTTTCTGCACTGGCTAACTAAAGGTTTGCCATTGAGGCAGCCAGAATGACTGACAGCTGAAAGCTGGATGTCATTCTGCCACCATATCGGCAAAAAATAGCTGGTATCACCAGTGCCGGTAATACTGGCAAATCCCCCCATTGAGTCTAAAGGGACTCCTTGGAATGGGGATTTAGCACTGTTATCGGCACTCGGAATTCAGTGGACATTCCATCAGAATGGGTGCTGGTAACGGTATTACTATTTGCCGGTATCCTGGTGGAATTATCACTGCCAGGGTACCAGAAAAGGGTACCCTGTCAATTTACCAAAAATAATTCAGTGTTAAATTTCACCGAAAAACCATAATAACAAAAAATAATGAAAATATTAAATAAATATATATAGGGTAGTGGGGCAAGGGCTTAAAATGGGTCGGGATGGCGTTATAAGGATAGAAAAACCAGGGACCTTGGGGGCCAACCCCCAAAATTTTTTTTTTCAACAAATCAGTATTTTTTGGTATTTTGGTCACAATGAAACCCCAGAAAAGGTGTAATGAGGGCCAAAGTCTGTAAATGTGCTACTGGGGGTGATGCAAGGGCCGGGAGCTCCCTCTATTTACGTGTGAGGCATGCATCCTGTTGAGCCATGAGATAGAGTGGGGAAACACAAGTTGAGGTAGAATCATTTGTAAGGAGTATATTAAAATTAGTCATAATTCAAGGATACATTTGAATAAGAACCTTCAGTTTGGAGCAACAATACAAATCACACTTTTCCAATTGTTATGGTCGGAATGTTCATTTTGGATCATCACCAGCAATTTTTATAACCCAAAGCCCAATTGTCATTTCCCAATTTCTTCTTGCTGTCCCACGCAGGTAGTCCTTCACAGCATACTGCTGTAAATGACGTGAGGAGGATCACAAAATTGTTTTTCGGCATTGAATCAAACACAGACTGTGTCTCCAGGCTATATGTCATGCAATGGCTTGGTCAGCTGTTCTCGGAAGGAGGCGGAGATCTGTGAATGAAAAGACTGGAGGACAGAGGTCAAGGAAATAAAGAACTGTAACATAGAATCATCAGACAATAAGAGAGATGAGACTGTTCCTGCTACTGTTGGCAAGCGCATAGGGCATGCAGTGACAATTTCATGAGGGGAACGACCAGTAGTTTGGTTAATGGAACCCCACATGTAGATTAATGCAATGGGCAGAGCTTGGAGCAGGTGGGGGACCATTACAGTTAAAGTGGCCCTAAAACATTGGAGCTACTTTTTTTGTGAGCAGCAAAGATGCAGAAACAGCTCTCAGACAGCTTTTGAAAACCCTGAGTCACCATTTCAAGAGGTGTAGAAAAATAAGCATTGGGGCTTGGCTCACCCCAAGATATTGTTTGACTACTCCAGACGCTACTCCTGAGCAGTCATGGCAATAAAGAACAAACATCTTTTCATAATATGGTAAACCCAACACTGGTGCAGTACATAATGCATTTCCAACGCTTCAAAATCCTTTGTTAACACCAGTGTCTACACAATTTCATTTGGGGTGTCTCCATTGCGTGCATTTTGCAAACTTTGTATCGAAATTGCATAGTCTAGAATCCAAGACTCGACAATACCCTGCGACACCTAAGAACAATCTCAATTCAGCTTTTGCGTGTGGTGGAGACATGGTCATTATGACATTTACTCTGGATGGATTGATGACCAGCCGTTCTGATATGTCCCAGATATTTTACTTCAGACTGACACAACTGCATCTTTGATGGAGCCACCTTATGGCCTGTGTTTGCCAATTTAGTTAAAATATAATTCTCTGTGCCGATTCTTGATCAGGAGAACAAAGTAACAAATTATCAACATATTGAATGAGTGCTGAATCTACCAGGAAGCAAAGAGATGCTGTGTCAGCATGTAAAATCCTCAAAAAGATGGCAGGGGACTGTATGAACCCCTGAGTGATCCTAGTCCAAAGTCATTTGACACGTTTGGTATCACCCCCTTGGAAGGAGAAGGCGAATAGAAACTGGGACCGAGGTGCAACAGGTACTGAGAAAAATGTTGAGCATAAGTCAATTACACTGTAAACATTGGTGCCTGATGGAATTGATGAAAGGACTGTATGCAGGTTAGCGACCAATGGAGCCATAGGGTCCATAATTTGATTAATCGCCCTTAAGTCCTGTACTACTCTCCACCTTATCTCTGTAACTGCCACCCCCTTCCACAGAGGGAATATCATGGTATTGCAGGTAGAGGCAGTGTAGACAAGTATAACTTGTGTCAATAGGTCGTGGATAACAGGTTCAACTCCTTGTATTGCTTGAGGCATAAGGGGTTATTGTTTCACTTTAGAGAAAGTGATATTCGCTTTTAAAGGTATCACTGTTAGTTCAAAGGAAGTAAGGGGTTCAGCATCATTTGAGCCTATGTCCCATATGTATTGTGGAGCATCCTGAAGCCATTCAGGAAACGTTTTATGTGAAGTTGCAAGTACTGTAGTGTGTATATGTTTCTACTGCTGTGGGTAGTGTGACGAATCCTTAGATCTCATCACTTCTCCCCAAAGGGCGACCCCCTTCTCATGAAGCCAGGGAGGTGAGGCCACTACTCGATAGTCCCCCTGGGGGTGGTACTCAGCGGGATGGTCTCATGGGGAGAGACTCCCCCTCTAGGGAAAAGGCTGTCCATCTAGGGAGAACTTGGAAACAACCCTCAACCAACACCCTGCACACCTCTGTACTGTGTAGAGCCCAATACCGTATCCAACACTTCCAAGTATCTCTGTAAACCTCGAGATTTTTCAACTATTGGTAGTAGACTCAAGTATCACAGCAGTGCCTGGAAAACTGACAAAATGAAAGGTACTCAGAGGAGAGGGCTCACAAGAAACATGAGGATTACCTCAGAGCCACTAACCTTAAGGACTGATGATATGCAAGTGTGGGAAACGTCCTATAATAAGGACTCTGAAGAAGGGCTCTGAATTTTCCACCACAGAAAAGAGGAGTCCTTGACAGATGCCTAGGAAATTCAAGACGGGAGAAGCGAATGAAAGAACGAGACATCGCTGATGGCAAAGCAGCTGAGAAGCCGACAGGAACCTGACTCCCAACGGGATTGTCAATGGACTGGCAGTCCCACACCTGGTATTAAGTGAGTAGCTGGGTCCAATCCAGTACAGTTCCCGAGAAGGGAATGAGAGGGTTAGACGCCGCTGACACAGAAATAGCAGGCCTCAGGGAGCTGCTGGAGAAAAACCGTCGGAATAAGAGAGGACCAGAGAGGGTGGTGAGAAGAACCACAAACCCTGGAAGAGCCGGGGATGCATCCCATTTGGAAAGCAGGTAATGGGGAATGTGGGAGACCTGGTGGAGTGGAGAGCCAAGCATAGTCTCAGGGATAAAATTAAAATCCTTCATGACAGTGGAAACATAGATCTCAGTGACCACCAGAGAAGGGTCTGAGACCTGTGAAGAAACCCAGAGAGAAGCAAAGGGAGTCTCCCTCATGCTGGGGGTCAAGCAAAGCCACTGACCACCAGGGTAGGGTTGAGGACCCAAAAACAGAAACCTAACACAAGTCATTTTCCTCAAGGCAGTACCAGGTCTGCCAGAACAAACCAGTAGAGGGATGCACTGTGAAACCAATTGTACAAAAGGGTCAGGGAAAGGGAGACATTTCCCTATGTGTTGTGAATGGTGAAATAAGCCTGAGAAATTCCAGGGGAAGGGAGACATTCACCCTGGTGTTGAGGACAGTGAAATAAGCCTGGGAAAGGACAGGGGAAGGGAGACATTCCCCCTGGTGTTGTGAACTGTGAAATAAGCCTGAGTAAGGCCATGGGAAGAGAGACATTCCCCCTTTGTTGTGAACTGTGAAATAAAGCCAGGAAAGTGCCTGAGAAAGGCCAGGAGAAGGGAGACATTCCCCTGGTGTTGTGAACTGTGAAATAAAGCCAAGAAAGGCCAGGGGGTGTGTCATTCCCACTGGTGTTGTGAATTGTGGGAGCAAAGCCAAGTAATGCTGGGAGAAGGAAGTAATTATCCCGGTTGTTGAGCTCGCAAGTAGGATCAAATCAGAGGTCCGGGACAAGGGAGTCATTCTTCATGGGGTAGTAAAATACTGAACTATGAGAGATCAGCACTCCTGCTTGTTTGTAAAGTACTACAACCAGGGGCAGGAATGTATTCCTCCAGGAGGAGGGAGTCATTCCCCTGGACCAAGAACATTGGTGAAACCTTTGAGTTCAGTTATAAGTGTAAGGGACAGAGATAGGGACGTTTTGACACAGGATAGCGGACTCTTTAAGTTAAGAAGACATCCTGACAGAACTATTAGCACTTTAGTTGAGGCAGGGAAACCCCTCATAGATGTAGGGAAAGATAGGGGTTCTCTTTATTTTTATACTGAATAACAGTCTATAGCAATCACTATGCCACCTTTGTGCCAGTCACTTCCTCTGCACCTTTACATATGGTGGGAGTGGAATCTGACAAACTGGGGGGGGCTACAATTCACAGAATTAAGTGACAAAGCCTCTAACCCATGTATTGCCACTACAGAGTCTATAGGGTTTGACCTCTCCAGCAGTCTTGACATAAATATACAACCTGGAGAGATACAACTCATACCCACTGATATAGTCTTGCCAGCCCCAAAGGGTATGTACAATCGATTGGTCTCCAAGTTTGGGCTTGTTTGGAAGCATGGGCTGGATGTTATGGCCGGCGTAGTGGACCTAGACTATAAAGGCGATATTAATATCTTACTCTAGAATACCGGCAATCATACTTATCATGTAAAACCAAAGGCGAAGATTGTTCAGGGAATTCTAGAGAGTGCACTATTCCCCAAACTCCTATTGGTACTGTAGGTAGATTCCACAGAGAGAGGGTCTAAATGCTTTGAGGAAGCTGACCAAGACCCAGACGCAAACCTAGGGCTGCCCAAACAGAGTGTTGAGGATGGGGAAACAGAGACAATCCCAGATTTAGCATTCACACACGCAATGATCCTGTGTTGGCTGAAGCCTTTCACAGAGCTCTGAGGGATAGGGCAGAAAGAAAGATAGTCATTTTTTTCTTGAAAGAGGGATTATAATACAGAGGATACTCCACCAATGAGTGAACCTATTGATCTCAAATATTAGACCCCAGAAGCCACCACAGGGTTGTGTTAGAAATCGCCCATGCCCACCTCAGTTCTGGACATTTGGGAACTGCAAAAACACAAGGATAAGTAGTGAGCGGTTTCTATTGGCCAGGGATATACACAGACATTAAAAACATTTTCATGACATGCTCCTTGTATCAAAAGACAGCTTCACATAACCCTGCTCCAGCCCCTTTACAATCTCTACCAATAGAAGACGTCCCCTTCTCCCGAATAGGGATGGATATTGTGGGACCATTAACACCATCAAAACTCAGGAACAAGTATATCCTAGTTATACTACATGTTACCCTGAGGCCTCAAAAGTGTTCTCAAGAAGTTAGTGTAAGCTAATGGAAAGAACTGGGATATGAGGGTGCCTTTGACCCTTTTTGCCATCAGGAAGGCTCTCGAAACTTCCCTCCTTTTCAACTCCTTTATGGGCATGATTCCATATCCTAGACATGCTAAGGCAGACCTGGGAAGAAAGGGAGTAGGCTATCCTACTGTTTTGTCAAACTGCACAGCGGATTAAAGAACATATGACTGTGGTAAGGGATATAGTCCACACATATCTAGCTAAGGCCCAAAAACACCAGAAGGCCCAATACAACAAAGGAACTGTGACCCAATCTTTTTCTGCTAGACAGAAGATCCTAGTTCTACTGCCCACCTCTGAACATAAAATGCGGTCTCACTGGCACAGACCTAATGAGGTATTGGAACATCCGGGTCCTTGTAACTATCACATCTACCAACCAGATAGAAGGCTTCAGACTCAGATAGACCACATTAACCTGTTAAAGGAGTGGAAAGAGGTCCCAGTGGAATCCTCCTCTGTGGTAATGGCCAGTCTACTGTCAGAAGAGACAGACTGGTCCAACTTAATACCAGTGGACCTTCTGCACCCAACAACAAGGCATTCAAGATCTTTTAGATGAATTCACTGCTGTCTTTAGGTGTGAGCCTGGGAGAGTGAAGGGAATTTACCATCATATACGCACTCCTCCTGCGAAAGTCATTAACCTTAAAGCCTACTGGATCCCCAAAGTCCGAAAAGAAATAGTCCTCCAAGAGGTGGAGAAAATGCTGAACGCGGATTTCATCGAGCCATCACAAAGTTTGTGGTCCTCGCCAGTAGTTCTAGAGGCAAAACACGATCAATTGTGGAGGTTTTCCATTGACTTGAAAAAACTGAGTGCTGTGTCCCAGTTCAACAATTACCCAATGCCTCAGATTGACAATCTTATTGATCGACTAGCACGGCCGTCTACCTCTTCACAATTTATCTTACCAAGGACTATTGGCAGGTACCATTAAACCCAGAAGAGAAGGAAAAAACAGCATTCTCAACCCCTTGTGGTGTATTCCACTTTAAAGTCCTTCCATTTGTGCTCCATGGCGCTCCCGCCACTTTCCAGAGGTTAATGAACCAGATTTTGCGGCCCTATTCCAGTTTTTGTGGTGCTTATCTGGACAATATTGTCATTCATAGCAAAACCTGGGAAGAACATATGTACAATGTGTACAAAATAACTAGAGCCCTGAGACAAGCCCGCCTAACTGCTAACCCCAATAATTGCCACTTGGCCCAATCAGCAGTTAAATACATGTGGTTCTTTGTGGGAAACGGACTGGTTCAACCACAGTTAGAAAAAGTGTGAGTCGTTCAAGAAACACCAATTTCCAATACAAAAAGAAATCTGAGGGCATTCTTAGGACTTACAGGATACTACAGGAGGTTCATCCCTAATTATTTCTGCCATCACCTCATGTTTTAACTAATAAATTAAAGGAATGCAGAACCTCAGAAGTTACGATGGCAAATAGAAGATCAGACCTGTTTTGACACCCAGAAGTCTGCAGCAAACCTGCCCTGAAAGTCCCTAACTTTAAAAAGAAGTTTGTGCTTCAAACCTATGCCTCCAAATTAGGGATAGGGACTGTTTTATCACCAGAATACTATGCTGTGGAACATCTGGTACTTTACATAAGCCAATAACTATTCCAAAGAGAGAGGAAATATGTCACAATTGAATTAGAAGCTTTAGCGAAAAAATGGGCCAAAGGATACCTCAAATACTACCTCACAGGTAGAACATTTTAATTAATTACGGACCATTCACCCCTACATGGCTCAGTCTTGGAAAGGACACCAACCAAAGGGTAATGTGCTGGTTCCTTGATCTCGAACCCTGCTGTTTTAGTATCGAACACAGAAGGGGAAAGGAGCAAGGAAACATGGATTTCCTGTTCCGTTTTCCTTTAGAAGATGAGGAAGGCAGAGGCATTAGGGGAAGGGTATGTGATGAATCCTTAGATGTCATCACTTCTCCCAGATGGGGAACCCCTTCCCATGAGACCAGGGAAGTGAGGCCGCGTCCCGATAGTCCCTCTGGGGGTGGCACTCAGTGGGAGGATCTCATGGGGAGAGACCCCCCATTTAGGGACAAGGATAGCCATGTAGGGAGAACGTGGTACACAAACCGTCACCCAACACCCTACACACCTCCCTACTATGTAACGCCCAAAACCTTACCCAACACTTCCATGTATCTCTGCACATTTTAATATTTGACAACTAGTGGTAGGAGAATCAGGTATCACTGCAGTGCCTGGACAACTGACAAAACCAAAGTACTGAGACAAGGTGGCTCACAAGAAACATGAGGACTACATCACAGCCACTAACCGCAAGGACTGACGTTCTGCAAGTGTGGGGCAAGCCCTATAATAAGGAAACTGAAGAAGGAATCAGCATCTTCTACTGCAGAAGTGAAGAGTCTGCGACAACTCCCTGGGAGATTAAAACAGGGAGAAGGGAACGAAAGGGCGAGATATCACTGACACTGAAGCAGCAGAGGAGCTGGCAGAAGGCTGACTCCCATTGGATTGCCACCGGACAGTCAGTGCCACACCTGCTATGAAGTGGACCATCGGGTCCAATCGAGTACGGTTCTCAAGAAGGGAAAGAGAGGGTGGGGGGTTGCTGATGCGGTAACAGCAGGGCTTAAGGAGCCGCTGGAGAAAGCCAGTCAGAATAAGAGAGGACCAGAGATGCTGGCAAGAAGAACCATGAACCCCGGAAGAGCTGGTGACGCATCCCGTTCGGAAAGCAGAAAACAGAGAATGTGAAAGGCCCCATGACAGGAAGTGGAGGGCCAAGCCTAGCCTCAGAGATAAAATCCATCACAACAGTGAAAACAGAGATACCACTGACCTCCACAGAAGGGTCTGGCACCTGCACCAAAAACCAGAGAGAGTCAGAGGAAGTCTCCCTCATGCTGGGTTCAAGGGAAGGGTCATGGACACAAAACCAGAAATGTAACACAAGTCATCTTCTTTGTGGCAGTACTTGGCAGATAAACAATCCAGGTCTT
Source organism: Ambystoma mexicanum (assembly GCF_040938575.1). NCBI lineage: Eukaryota > Metazoa > Chordata > Amphibia > Caudata > Ambystomatidae > Ambystoma > Ambystoma mexicanum. Next base: position 399,615,455 of record NC_090925.1, on the reverse strand, counting down.
CCAAATCCAAGTAGTAGAAATATACAGGTCTGGGAGCTGTACCCACAAGGGAAGATCAGTAGAAGTCATCTTCCTCGTGGCAATACCTGGCAGGAGAGTGAACTAGGTCTGCCAGAGCAAACCACTATAGGGGTGAACTGTGAAACCAAGAGTACAAAAGGGCCAGGGAAAGGGAGTGATTTCCCCATATTTACTGAATTGTGAAATAAGCCTGAGAAAGGTCAGGGAGAGAGATACATTCCCCCTGGTGTTGTGGACTGTAAAGAAAAGCCAAGAGAGAGCCCGAGAAAGGCCAGTGGAAGGGAGATATACCCGTTGGTGTTGTGAACTGTGAAATAAGCCTGAGAAAGATGAGGGGAAGGGAGAAATTCCCCCTGTTGTTCTGTCCCTGTTGTTGTGCACTGTGAAATAAAGTAAAAAAAAAGGCCAGGGGAAGGGAGTCATTCCCCCTGGCGTTGTGAACTGTGAGAGCAAAGCCAAGGAAGGCTGGGAGATGGCAGTCATGCTCCTGGTAGTTGAGCTTGCAAGGAGGATCAAGCCAGTGATCCAGGGGAGGGGAGTTATACCCCATGGGATAAATAAATAGTGACATGTGAAAGATCACAATCCTGGTTGTTTGTGGAGTACTAAAACCAGGAAAAGGGAGTCATCCCCCTGGTGAGGAACTTGCAACCCAAACTGTGCCAGCCAGTCCGGGAGGAGTCATCCTCCTGGACCAAGAACATTGGTGCAACCTTTGAGTTCAGTTATAAGTGTAAGGGACAGAGTCAGGGATGTTTCGACACAGGGCAGTGGACGCTTTAAGGTATGAAGACATCCTGACAGAACCATTAGCAGTTTAGCTGAGGCAGGGAAACCCATCATTGATGTAGTGAAAGATAGGTGTTCTCTTTATTTTTATACTGAATAAAAGTCTATAGCAATCACTATGCCACCTGTTTGTCAGTATCCTCCTTCTGCACTCTTACAGTAGGTCTATCGCTATTACAGGGTCTTCAGGTAGATTAATGTGTGAGCTGTGTAGTCTGCAGTAGATTGTCACACCCATGGCGCTGTGGAGGTCCATACCCAAAATATCTCATGGGGTAGTTGGGCTGAGCAAGAATGTCTTTATGGTGGTGGGGTGACACAGGGTTAACATGGTTGCGGTGGTTAAAAGGTAGGCGCGTAGTGACAACTTCCACTCCCATTGTAAGTACAGATTTCCCTGAATGTAGTAGGGGAAACATTTGTTCATTTAGGGTACCTTTTGAAGCTCCTGTGCCCACTAGGAGACTTGTGTGGCTTCCCTGTATTTTAGCTGGGAGTGAAGGATTGGATGTATCCAATTTAAATATGGTTGCAGAAATGTCTGGTCCTGGGGCATCCTCATGTCATCATGAGAAGTCTGAATATACAGTTGGGAAGGGGGTTGCTTGTGGATTTAATTGGCTTGGCTGATATTGGGGTTGCCTTTGGAAATTGTTATTTCTAGGGGGTCCTTGATTATTAGGAGGCCCATGTGGTTGTTGCGTACCAGGGTGTTTGCTGAGTCTGACTAGATCATCCATATGCAATTTGGAGGTGCTTGCATGTATGGAGTAAAGCAGTTAGGACGTTCCGCTTTCCAGTGTCCAGTGTCCAAACCTCTGGCAATAGTGACCCCTGAGAGAGCTGATATTGGGGTCTGGGAATTAATGGGGCAACATTTCTCTGAGGTATTTTGCCCCCCCACCCCACCTTGCTCCTCATGAACCTGATCCACCAGAGACTTGTTTGTGTGGTCAGTCAAACTGAGCTAGTTGCAGTGTCAGCAGCTTCTCTGTCTTCTGTTTTTTTTTAAATTTAAATGCAAACTATACATATGCACAATTGTTGGCGTTATTTCTGATGTATCTTTACATTTCCAATCAATGACTACTTTTTAGGCATCACTTTTAATTGCATGGTACAAGCACAGCAACATGATACTGGGCCTCATTACGAGTCCGGCGGTAACTGAGGCGGTAAAACCGCCTGGTTACCGCCGGACTCGTATTACCATTCTGTCTCCATGACTCCCGGAAATACCAGGGCATTACGACCCTGGTGTCCCGGGAATTCCAGAGGCGGAATTCGGTTAGTCCCCATTCCCATTGAGTCCCATGGGACTCAATGGGAATGGGGAAGTGGAAACGCCGGCACCATCTCATGATGGTGCTGGTGTTTCCACGTCCGCCTGCAGACGGGCAGTGTTAAACCCGCCAGGTCAGACCTGGCGGGAACATCACCTCCCACCTGCAGGAGTTGGGATCGGGCAGTCCGGAATTAACAGTGGCAGCGGGTTTACCGCCACTGTTATTTCCGGACCGCCTGACCTGTAATGAGGCCCACTGTGCTACCTACTTTAGAACTGTTGTGGTGACATTGTCTATATTTGAATGATCTTCTAAAATGGCAACGACCATTGATAAAAAATCCTCTGACTGCTCTGATTTATCCTGCCTTGAGGATATCACCTTTGACCAATCTGTTGTAGATTTTGCTAATTCCTTTACTCCTTTTAATATCTCATCCCTTTTTCCCACCACTTACTCCATGTTTGAATCTTACATTTGTTACATCCCTTTTTCCTGTTATGTTATGTTGATTTATATCACACACCGCTACAACCCAAGGGCAGTCTCCAGGTGCTCACGTAGCTCTACAAAAGAGGAGGGCTGGGTGTGTCAGTGTGGATAGGATAGGTTCAATACCAGGAGGAACTGGTGTCTGTGTGCATTGTTTTGCATGTGGTAGTTGGTTCGGGAGGCCCGTGTGTTGCAACCATATGGGTAGGACTCACTGCCTCAGATGTGTGCTAGTATTTGTGTGGGTGTGTGTGTTGTGTGATATTAAAGTGGATTGTGGTTGCATGCACTGGTTATTTGTATCCATAAGGGGTCCAGAGTCACGGATGGCTGTTGGTGTATTACTATCTATTGTGTTTGTGTGTATTTGTGTAGTTGATGGATTTATGGGCTATGTGCCGGGGATTTCCCTCTAGGTTTTTTTTCCAGAATCTCAGAGATATGGTAGGGTGTGAACATTATATTCATTCTTGGTGTGTTTATGTGTAGTGTGGCTAGCTCCTAGTAAAGTGTAGTGGCACTGGTTATGTTGGAGTAGCAGGAAGGGGAAATGGGTTAGTAAGTTGGTGGTTTGGTGAAGCCTTTGATGTCTTTTGTTGCCGCTTAATGGTATCTACCAACGTTCTTGGTTGTGGTTCATTGGTCCATCTCGCCTCATCTCTAGGTCAGGGGGCTGACTTCCCTGTGGGTTGTTATGGCTGGTGGATGGTTGCACCTAGTGTGTTCCTGGTTACTCGTCCAGCTTAGTAGTGGCAGTTGGATGAGGACCTGATGTGTGGTCGGTTTCCGAAAGGGTGCGCAGCAGGAGTTATAAATATAGAGGGGGAAGTGCTCGGCTGGATAGCCCTAGTTATGTGTGGGCAGGTTAGGGTGGCCCTAGTTGTGGATGGGCAGGTTGGGGTGATGCATGGGTTTTAATGGTTTACCTGTCTGAGTTTCCTTGGTGCCTAATTGCGCATGTGTGTTATCCCTAAATCTGTACGTTGGTTGGGTGGCCTTTTTTTCATTAATCAATCTAGGTCATGGGCATGGTTGTGGGGGTGGGAATGAGGTGGGAGGGTGGCACAGTGTTCTGGTTCTCTAAGATATTGCTATTGTTATCTGTGACTGTGCCACTTAGTGTATTTGTTTTTGGTCCGCAATGTTATTGATTCTGATGTCTCTTTGCAGTTGTCATTGTCTGTTGAATAACCAGGTTTTGAGTTGTTTCCTGAAGGTGATGTGGTCTTCTGTGGTTCTAATTTCTTTGGGCATAGTGTTCCAAAGGTTAGAAATTAGAGGTGAGAATTCTGTTCCTCCGAATTTCCTTTTTTCATATTTCCTATTTGTAGGTCATCGATTGATCTTAGGTTCTTGCTTGGCTGGTAGCGGCTGATCTTTGCTTGGAGGAATTTGGTTCCTTGTCTCTATAAGACTTTTTGTGCAATGCAGAGTGCTTTGAATTTAATGTGTTTTTTTTTACTGGTAGCCAGTATAGGCTTTTCAGAGCTGGAGGGATGTGGTCTTTTCTGTTTAATCTTAGTTGAATCCTGGCTGCAGTGTTTTGCACCCATCGGAGTTTCTTGGTGAGTCTTTCCGGCATTCCTAGGTAGAGGCTGCTTGCATTGTCAATTCTTGTACGTATCAGGGATATGATTGTGAGGGTTCTGTGAGGAAAGGAGAAGTATGAGATTAGTCCTCTGAGGAGTCTTAGAGGTAGAAACATTTATTGGTGATTGTGTTGGCTTGCGGTTCCAAGGATAGTCCATTGTCCATGAGTATTCCTAGGTTATGTACTACATTGGAAGCCTCCGGTTGTGTTCCCATGCCAGCCGGCCAGTCAAGTTGTGGGTTGGCTGTGTTGATTTCTGTGGGTGAGAGCATTATTTCTTTTTTTTGCTGCATTATTTCCATTTTTGCTGCGTTGAGTTTTTGAGGTTGTTCATTGTCATCCAGTTGTAGATGTCTGTGAGGCAGTTGTTGAGGAAGTTATTTTGTTCCTGGGTCGTGGTTGCCTTCACAATCATTTGTGTTTCGTCTGTGTAGTTGTAGGTGGTTAGTCTGTGGGTGTGAATGATTTTCATCAGGGGGCACATGTAGATGTTGAAAAGTAAGGGAGAGAGGCTGAATCCCTGTGGAACTCCGCAGGAGATATTTTTGGTGTTTGAGATAAACGGTGGTAAGATGGTTCTTTCAGTTCGGTTTGTGAGGAATGAGGTACGCCACCTCAATGTAGATTCCTGTATGCCACATCCATCAGACATTTTATTAGTGTTGCATGCTAATTGTGTCGAAAGCCGCAGATATGTCCAATAGTATGAGGGCCGATTGGGTGTCATTGTCTGCATTTATTTTCAGGTCATCCCATACCGATAGGAGTGCTGATTCTTTTCCTCTCATTGGACTTAAGCCAACTTGTGATCGATCAAGTATTACATTTGTTTTGATGTATTTACGTAGGATCTTGTACACATGGTCCTCCAGGATCTTCGCTGGGTAGGGCAAGTCAAATATGGGTCTGTTAAAGTTCGGGTCTTCTGCGCTTTCTGAATCCTTTTTTACCAGTAGTTTGATGAATGCTGATTTGAAGGTGGTTTGTACGAATCCATTTTCATGTGATAGGTTCATTAGGTTCCAGAAGTGTGTCACTGGGGTTCTGTGATTGAGGATTTCTTTGAAGATGTCAGGGGGCCAAAAGTCGCTTCGGGATTCTGCAAGGTTATTGTCCTTGATCAGTATAGCAACGGTTTCTTCTGTGATTGGTTCTAGGCAGGTGAGTTTTGCTGTAGTCTGGGTTTTGCCCGCTGTCTGTGATACAGTGGCTGTTTATGGATCTTTAAACCCTTGAGGCCATTGTGCTTTTGCTCATACTGTGTGCAGTTGTTCCGGTCTAAGTATCTGTTTAAGCAACCTGGACAAATCAGCAGTAGTGGGATTATGAGAATCTATGATGCTTTCTAGTTCCCTAATACATTTCTTGGGGTTGGTGCCGAGTGGGAGAAACGCATCTTTAAATGACCGTACCTGATCTGGTGTCCAAGCTACGCAGTATTTTCAGGGCTCAAGTCGGGGGTACACGCCGGTGGAAGAGAAAAACTCATCTACACCTTATCCCTTGAATGAGAAGGTTTGTAGTGCTGGGGAAGAGAGTTTGGGAAGTGCCCAACCATGTAACTGTGTTGAGAAGATCATATCCCTTTTAAATGCCCAACATGCCTTTCCTAAATCCCTCAAAGAAGGTTGTACACTACTAGTGGCCCCAAGGTAATAAGGAACCCTGGTATGAATAACAGATTTGCCAATCAATCTTCCACAGCCCCCCCTGTATCCATACTCTCCTAGAATATCCGTGGCTGCAATAAACTATTGAAGGCATAGAGGTTTCTCAGACTCTTAGTACCCACCCCATTGTCTTGCTCCAGGAAACCTGTGCCTGGGTTACTTTACTCTGGGATGGATACAAAACATTTTTCCAACCTGCAATAAACCTGATGGGGGTTGACCATTGGAAGGACTCTTGATAACTCGTCATAGTGACTGCGTCCTGAAAGGTAGCTAGGTGTCAAGTGACACTAGGGCCTGCTGACAGTTGAACGTAAGTCAAATATGTATGGTGTTATAAAAGAGGTTTTGATCATTAGTATCTATTGGAACCCAACTCATTCAGTTTTAAAGGATTTTATTGAGGCAGTAGGATCCTGGAGTCATTTAGAATCAGGAAACTGGAGAGGGACATCATAACGGCAGGAGATTGAAACTCTAATTGCCTGTTGAAAGAGACTAGGGAATGGGTGGATTGAGAAAAAGACTCCAATTACGTCTGTAGGCAAAAGGAACAGGGTAGCATTTGGAGAGATTTATGTTATGAGTGGGAATTGTACATATTGAATGGACAAGTTGTAGGAGACATTCCATGCAAACCAACATGGCATAGGGATACAGTGGTGTCCTGTATTGAATATATTGCACTCTAGCCATTTATTTTCCTTATGTATCAGTTTTGGGGTGGAACCTAACGACACCTGTGACCATTCGATACCTACGATCCATGTAGATCTGTATCTGAAAACACAGATTTGGTCTTCCTGTACGAATATTGGTCTCAATATGCAAAAAAGAAGAAAAAAAATATTTTGAATCAGAATATGTTCGACACATTTAATGTAGCAATCCACAATTTTTAGCATACCAATCCCTTCAACTTTAAAGCTGAGTTCCTTTATGCTTAAGTTCCCCCCACCCACAAAAAGTGTGTTCACGTGAGCATAATGTAGACTTATAACTCAGGAAAAAAATATACGATCTGCAGTAAAAAGCATTCAGGCAAATTCAGACCCTCAGCATATGAAAATCAAGAAGATAAAAAAGGAAAACCATAAGTATAAGAATCGGCCTAAAGCAGATATGTTTTTGTTAGTCCAGAGAGACGGTGAAGTAATTTTGATGGCCGTCGCTGAGGGATATGGTAGACATTTTTGGTCTTACTACAAAATAATGGAATAATGCAGATGACATTTTATTGTTGGATGAAACCCAGATCGGTTTACAGCGTCTGATAAAAAGGTTCTCGGAACTTACAATGTTAAATAGCCCGAGGGCCAATCCCAGTAAGACTAATGTTATGTGCTTTAGGGGCCCCAAAAAGAGTAATTCAAAATCTTGTTGGAAAATGGGTGTTAAATATTTGGGATACACATTAACCAGAAGTTCAAACCGATCTGGGTGGGATGACCAGAGGTTTGAAAAAGGTGTTCAATTAGGGGCTCAGATGAAATGGATTTATAAAAAATATTGCAGTTTTTCTTTGTGCCCGCTAATAGCCTTTTATAAGTGAAAGGTGATTGCTCCCCTGATATATGGAATGGAATTATCATCCTTTTCAGAAAGATTTGACTTTGGTAAATTGGAGGGCACCCTCTGATGGAAGGTTCTGAGTCTCCCTAATTGTGTCCTGACAATGATGATTAGCCTTGTGTCTTTGGCTTCCTTGGTTCAAAGAAAAATTATATCCCTGCATGAAAAACATATGGAAGCAGGTTTCCGGTCATTGTATCACTTAATGCTTGTGAAATGTATCAATTTCAATGCAGGTTGCTTGAGTGATTTAAAAGGAAATGCCATTACATTTTAACATAAATAATATGTTGATGGATGATTTTAATGCAAATTAGGTCATAACCAAGAGGATATTTTTTATGTAGACTGGATAGCAACCTACAAGAAACGAAGCTCCCACAAGCGTTTCACGGGCCTCTGTATGTTGAACAAAGAAAGGGGCGTATTACCCATTTATTTGATGCAATGACCTGATGCAAGAATAATGAGAATCTTTTTAAGGATTAGATTCACCTCATTCATACTAATGAAATTGTATCTACCAGGGGACTGAGTGCAAATAATACATGTAGATTTTGTAGGGGGGAAATTCAAACACTTAAGCATATATTCATCTCCTATTTGTCATTGGCCGAAAATGTGCAGAATTCTTCATGGACTATGTGATGCTGTAATGCATTTGTATGTATCGTCATTAGGTGCCACATTTTTAGGAGACAACCTTCTCCTCTAATATGTAGGGCAGTGACCTCTTTAAAGGATATAACATTGATTGATGATTTTTAAAGAATTTTAGGAAATAGACTCTTTTAAGACTGTTTGGGAATATAATGAAATAACCTTTTTTGTTGTTGTTAGTACTAAGGTTTCTAATGATATCTATTTTAATAGATCTTTAGTAATTAGCTATGTTTACTAAATTAATGTGTACATGTGTATGTATAAGGTTTGTAGCAAACCAATACAATAAAAAATAAAAAAATAAAAAAGTAATGTCACATTTCCGGACTCCATGTCCCATGGATGTCACTGGAGGAGGGGAGCGGGGTCTCCAGCTAAAAGCATGTGTTGTATTGCAGTTAAACTGCAAGTGTGTTGTATTCTCTATTCTTGTCTTAGTCATGCTAATGTAATGGCCTTGTTCTTGCAACATCAGAAGGAACATGTAGGTTTTGGATATGACAGTGCTTTATTTACAATTGACCATCATCTTGGTGAGAGGAGTCTCTCTATCCTCATGCCTTTCACTTGCATAAAGACTTATGTAGTAGATGTTCATTTTGGCACAGTTATTGTGGTTCTTATTCCTGATACAGACATATATGTCTTCCATTGGATGGGTAAGGGTATATGATGTGTTCTGCTTAGTTTGTTGTGTTCCAGGCCCACTGGGGGTTCTGCAACATAAGGCCGTATAGCGAGAGCTTATGCTGGGGTGCCTGCTGCTCTATGCACTCAAACATAATAAACTACTCAATTCACACTCAGTGGGTGGTGTCTTCAGAAACTCATCAGTGGTGACGAGATTGTGGAGCAGTTCCACCCAAGGGGGCAGAGAGTTATTCACAGTATGAGCTGCCAAGTCAATTTGGCAGGGCCTAGAGAAATAGAAAAGGACTGGTTCTTGGCAGGAGTTGAAGGATAAGTAATTAGGCCCGGCTGGGTCTCAAGTAAGCTTATGAGTCTATGGGCCTCATTACGATTATGGAGGCAGCCATGCCATTATAAAAGGCATGGCTGCCTCCATACCGGGTTCCAGGTCCGGGTTCCTTCAATGAGGAATTATCGGGCTATTCCAACCTTGGAGTACCCGGTAATTCCTCATTGAAAAAACCCATCTCCATTCCCATTTGAGCCGCAATAGGGCTCAATGGGGATGGGGAGGGAACTAATAACGGGCCCGTTAATAACGCCAGGGTCGTAATGAGGCCCTATGTGTCAGTCAACCTGTGCTTGCCAAAATGAGCTAATGTGGGCTTTGTGAGTGACAGATAAGCCATCCAATCAGGGAAAAGGAGGGCTTATATTAAAGCATTATGTCATTGTAAAAAGCCTATAAAAGCAAGCTAATTGTAGCAGCTCCGGGCGCCTTCCAGTATGTCTTTTTAAATCTGTATTAAAAATAGCTGTGCATTTGTACCCAGGCATCTGTTCCGCCATTATCCAGTCCCCAGTGCCAGAGTCTACAGATGTCATAGCTAATGAAGTGCAGAGGGTCCCCCTTTACACATGGGGACCGTACAGAGGAACCCTAAAGATCTTTCAGGGACAAGAACCCAGACTTATGGTGATAGGGATGGGGAGATGCCCAGGAGAAGTGCCAGGGCAAGAGAATCTGCAGTGCGCCCTAATTTGTCGGGGGAAGTCTCCCTATGGCTGTCAGCATGGCGTGGCACACTTTGACATCTGTGGATTATGGTATGTATTGAAAGGGGAAAGAGGCAAAGAAGGAAAAAATAACATCTTATGCATATTTTAATGGGATTGTGGTAACATAGTATAGTAACATGGGGTTGTTCAAAATATAACGAAGAGTGTTTAAAAAATATGAAGAGCGTTTTGTGAGTCTGGTTTCCTACCTCAAGGCAGGTTTAGAAGGAGTCATTTCAAACCCCAATCAGGGTATAAATAGGCAGCACGTAAACAGGTTTATGATAGGGAATGATTCAAACCCCTATATGGGTATATTTAGGGGAAGAGATAAAGCGAAGAGCTCTGAGGAGTGTTGTGAAGAGTCAACTAGTCTGTCTTTCTGTCTATCTGTCTGTTTTAAATTAAGGTGTCGAAGAACAATGAGTTGTACAAAGTGAGATGAAGTCAAGAAATTCCATTATTTATTTAGAGGAGGTTATTTGCACCAACCCAGAAATAGACAGAAAATAGTGAAAAAGATAGAGGTTTGAGAAAACCATTGATGGGCGTGCTCATATGCGCTGTCTGAAATGTTATGGAGAAGAGAAGAAAACAGAGGAAATAATAAAAATTAAAGTCAAAATTGTGACAATTTTTGCACACCTTGAAGCGAGTGTGTGGAGGGAGGTAGGGGGTTAAATTATATATACTTGTACAAATAACATCCTTAAGAAGCCAGAAAGCTTTGCAAGGTAGAAAAACCACAAAACCCATCATGCAAACAAAGGAAAGATAAGGCACGACATGTGATTTTAATCTTGCTTCAGGCAGGGAACTAGGCAGTTAGAAAAAAAAGAGTTTTCAAATCAAATTGATATTAAATCCAACAGCAGATTCCTTCCCTGCTTGGAAAAGTGAAGCTAATATGATGTATGACATGTTTTAAAAACAAAATTACAGAGATATGCCCACTTTTGTATGCGATGTGCAGTTGGCGAAAAGCCCGCGCTGGCAGTGCACAATGAAAATTGATGTTCAAAACCACGCCAGGAGTAGTTAAAAGCTCTTGAGATAAGAAGCTGACGGAGTCAAGATTTAATTAAAATAAATAGTTGCAGGAATTCAAAGCCATGCAGAGTTTGAAAAAAGATAGCTTTTCAAGTCAAAGCAGTTGTGAACTAAGTTTCATATATAGAAAGAGCAGTCTGCTGCTTCAGTTGGCAGGAATTACAAAATGTGTGTGTGATTAAAACTGAAAAATGAATGAAGATTTATGGAAATGTGACCAAAATGAGTAGGGATGAAGCTAATATATGTATAAGTATGCAAGGAAAATGTTTAGTGATTTATTTGTGCAGTTTTGAAAAACAATGTTTTTGGTATTAAGCTGAAACTGAGCCAGGGCTGATCCTGACTCTTATTGAAATATGAAGTTCACCCATAACTCATCAAATTCATTTGTTCCTTTTTGAGATTTTTATGATATAAAAACAGCATTTGTGTGTGATTATTAAAACCAGATGCTAAGAGAAGCATTGGATCAGATTAATATGTTGTGGGGTAATTAAACCCCTGGTGTTTAGCCAAGCAAGGGTGTATATTTTGAAGAAATTGTTGATTTTGGACAGGAAAATTATGAGGTTGAAAATATTTTTGAATGTACTGTTTTTGAATGGGAGGCTACTCCCAGTTATTGTATGTGTGTGAGCTGGGGAGACCCCATTGAGTAACTGTTTAGGGTCATACAGATCACTTCCCATTTTTGAGGTTGGTGTTGGATGCCGTCTTTGTTGGGCACACACTAGAGCGCCCTGATTTGTTGATTTTATGTTGGGCAAATAGCCGTTTTTTGTTGGTGATTGATGAGACATTTTTGAAAGATTACAGTTCATAAAGCATGCAGGGGCCAATTGCACAGATGAGAAAAATCGGTTTTCAGTGTGCTATGAAAAGAAAGATAGATTGTAAATAAAAAGCACAGGAGAGTGCTGTGGATGACCAGAATGATGAGAATATTGGTAAATGGGGGACAGAGAGAAGGCATGGGAGATGCACCATAAATAATGCAGAGTCATGGGAATGTTACACATGTATATTTAAGCATGAACACTAGGGCTAGAGCAGATTGGACAGGCTTCAAGAGGGGGGACAGTGTTTCCCCCACTATATAATATAAACTACATAATATAGTGTCCTTTGGAAAAGAAAAGGAAAACATATGTCCAAGATCACACAAATTGTAAAGAGTAAAGAGTAAAAATGCAATTATGAGTGCAAATTACAGTAAAAGGTATATTTATGCAATAATGAATGACAATAAGCTAAGCACAGTGAATGTTTATGGGGGAAAAGTAAGAAGAAATTAAACAAAACCACCTTTTTGGGGAAAAATATTGGGAAGGCATGTATTAATGAAAAAAATGTATTTAGAATGAGAATGAGGAAGCACTGGGTAATGAGGGGGAAGTGCTCGCAAAGCACACTGGGACCAAGGTTACACACAATATGGACAAGGGGCATGATATATTTAAGCAGTTGTATTGAGAAAACATTAGGTCAAAAAAGTATTTTTATAGAAACAGACACCCTATTTGGCTTGAATTCTAAGTATAAGGAGTCCAATATTTACGGGTTTTTGCAGGGTTTTGTTAAATTAAAATGTATTTATGGGTAAGTATACGCAGGCTGAGCACTGATAAAAGGGAGGCTTGGCACAATTATTGATGAACAACATGAATTATTAGATTCATTGAGGAAAAGAAATAGAGATGATTAAGGTTAGAATCTCTATGTCTATGTCTATATGTTTATAACGTGCCGAAAGCCCGTGGGCATCAGGGCGTGGTGGACCGGGAATGCTTAAATTACACTTGGCACCTCAAAAATCTCGCTGACCTCGAAAAGGCTGCAAGTAATACTTTGGGATATGATAGTTTAGTGGAATAAGAAGGTTTTCAGTGCTTTCCTGAAACAAAGATAATTACCCTCTTGTCTGAGGGCAGCTGGTAATTTATTCCAACATATTGCGGCCTGAACTGGGAAGGATCTATCAATTTAGCACTGGGTATATTCAGAAGACCTGCTTCTGCTGATCTCAAGCATCTGCGGGGAACATACAATGAAAATTGCTTTTTAAAATAACTTGGTGCCTCTCCAAAAAGGCATCTATGGACTATAGTCATAGCCTTAAAATTGACTCTGTCTTCTATTCTGAGCTAGTGAAGCTCCTTTCTGCCTGCAGATATATGTTCTCTATTTTTAGTTTTCTTTACACAGCGGACTGCGTCATTTTGCATTACTTGGCACCTTTGGAGCTCTCTCTTCGTGGCTCCCAACAGCAAGGCGTTTCCGTAGTCCAAACGAAACATTATGATTGCTCTCGCAATCGTTGCAGTGTTTTCTTCATTTATGAAAGGTCGTATTGCTCTTAATAGATGCAGGTGATACATGTTATTTTTGTGCAGGTAGTCGACCTGTGCTTCAGAGCCGACAGAGGCTTCTACCATCACCCCCAACATTTTAACTTGGGGCATTACCAGGATTATGGCTTCTTTAATGGCGAAGGCTTTGTACTCAGCTCCGAGTTTTGATCTTGCCTGGCAAGACCCGAAGATCATGAGTTCAGTCTTCATGTTGTTTTGGCACATCCAATGTTTTTGCATCCATATGTCAATAACATTATTTTCCAGCAGGTCACAAAGACTTCTTAGGTATAGATTGAAAAGCCATGGGGATAAGCTAGCTCCCTGTGGAATTCCAAACATAATCGGAGCTGCCTCCGAGAATTCTTTACCCAGTGTATTCTTGCTTTCCTTTCCTTTAGAAAAGAGGTTAGCCATTTCATCGCTGTGGTAGTACAGTCGGCTATTTTGTCAAGCACTGATTGAAGTAGCTGATGGTCAACCAGGTCAAAAGCTGCGCTGAGGTCGAGCAGCGTAAGTATGTCAGATTTGCCTTTGTCAATCAGTTCCAACATGTGGGTCTGTAAATCGAACATGGCTGACTCAGTACTGTGAGCTGCCTGAAATGATATATTTATAAGAAGAGGGGAAGTGACACAGATGCATAGACACAAGCACACAGACATGCAGACACACAGACATGCACACACACATGCACACATACACACACAGACACACACACACGCATACATGGACACACACATGCACAGACACACACAAACGTGTACACATGATCTTGCGGAAGTACAGGCAATCAATGGATTGCAGGATCAATGCTCACAAAAACACACAAAGGTAGTCAGAAAAAGGAATTCAATATTGCAATAAGAACACAAACACATACATACAGGAAGCTTTCACTTTATATTGGGAATGCCAGTTAGGGATATCGTGTTTTGCTAAAAATATGATATAAAAGAAATTAGATTTTATGAAGACTGTAAATAAAAGAAGATGAAGATCTGGTTGATTATATTCAGGAGCACTGACGTCTTGAAGAGCGCAAGCAGATGTAAAAACAGTGGCAGTATTTTACCACATTTTATGTCAGGGATTGCCTGGGCCGGTACAGAGGCACTTGGGAAGCAAGTGGGAATGGAAGTGAAATTCTGGATTAAGCTACTATTGACTATAGTGCATCACTGTCAGCTATTGCAGGAGAAAAACATGAAAAAAGACAATGTTAGAAAACTTGAGGAAGTCAAGTTAGTTCAGAAGAAATTGCCAAAGTATGCCATAAAAGGGGGCACGGGGGGGTAGTGACAAAGCGGAGAAGGGCTGGGAATACAGCACGCAGTGGGTACATCACAGGCGAATAATCAGCGCCAAATGGATCAAGGAGGGAATGGGTTTGTGCCACAAGGCAAATGAATAGGAAATAGAGGAAGAGGTGGTTTGCAGAATAACCAAGGTGGTTTTCAGAATATGCAGAATGATAATCAGAATGTGCAAGGACCATTTAACCAACGGGGGTTAGTCAGAAGGGCTCCTCCTGTGTATTGGATATATGGATGACAGGGCACATTGCGTGCCCATGCGGGAGCCAAGGATATGTACAAAATTGACAATTCTCAAGAGGGAGGACATCTTATTCTCCAGCCCATACCTCGCAATCCAGGGAAGGGTTCACCCAGGATCAGACATTGTATCAGATGCAAGCGCTGAGAGTGTAAAAGGTAGAGCAGCTAGAGAAATTTCAATGAGCCCCCATGCAGATTCAGTGATATGCAAATACAGGATAAATATTAATACCCAGAATAGGAGGTACCACTGTGGTAGGAGGAAAACATATCACAGGAAGAGGGGTTTGCATGCACTCACACTAGGAACGGTCACAGGATGACTTGATGTGCTCAGAAATATCAGTGACACTAGGCCCCAAGAAAAGCCAAGGGTTAATGTAATGGTAGGAAGAGAAACCTTTGCTCTATTGGGAGATACTGGGACTGCACATTCATGTACACAGGCGGAAAAATTGTGAGAATTGCCATAAATGATTAAGGTTTCTTTGGAGCTACAAATTGAGTTCCTTTTTATTGATGAATTACCAGTCTCTATAGGAGAGTGTGACATGACTGATCCTTGTTATATTCACAGCAGACACTAGTTAAATATTTTGGGAAGGGGATTGGATGACAAACCTTAACATGATGATTTTATTTACTGACATAGGGATAGCATGTTCCACTCCTGGAATACACTATTCAAACGTGGATGAATTTATACTGGCATTCACAGGGCAAATTGCTCTGAGAGCGGTTTCAGCGGAGCCAGAGGTTTTTCTTATCATGGGATGAGCATTCTATTAACATGGCTACCTGGCCTCGAGGAGAGAATGATGAGAATTTGTGATGAATTCTTGTTTAGACCACAGTTACCTATGGATAAAGAGGGTGGACAGACTATCCCTATAGAATTAAAAGCAGTCATAGTACAAGGGGAAATGGCAATGCTCGAAGGAATGGATGATGATAGTAGACTATGGAGGATAGTGATAGCTGTTGAAGAAGGGTCTAGGTTGAGTGACATCACTGATGATGACATATTTAGAGAAGACTCAATAGATGATGAAGTGTTTTTTTCTTTTTAAGGAGCATCACACACTGAAAGAGAAAAGGGAAATCCCATAGCATGTTTCAATGATGCAGCAACGCTCAATATATTTTCAAGAAGACTTGTAGAGAGTGCCACTTGTCCTGTGGACCACAGGCCCTTATGACATGGGTCTATTAAAATGAATAGCAGAACAAAATAAAAGTATACACATGCAAGGGATTATAATATGAAACATATGAGGGTTTGCTTGGTAATTAGACCAATTCATGTAAGATAATCATAAATAGATAAGGATAAAAGCGCAGAAGTAAGAAGTTCAAAATTAAGAGATTAATGACAATTCAGGGAGTGAAATAAAAAAATAAAAAATGAATGAATGAATCAATGGATATTAAAGCAGTGCAAGGCACAAGTGGATAAGATATCCAGATTTGTAAACAATGAGCACAATGGATGGTGCTGGCTATGGGAGGAATGTCTGCATTGCCTGAGCAGAGTATAGCAATATAATGAGAAAAAACATTATATTATGACAAAAGTAAATGTTAAGTATACATGTAGAGAAGGAAAAGGTGAGTACCAGTTTACACA
The DNA here is from genome assembly GCF_040938575.1 of Ambystoma mexicanum. NCBI lineage: Eukaryota > Metazoa > Chordata > Amphibia > Caudata > Ambystomatidae > Ambystoma > Ambystoma mexicanum. Next base: position 399,599,092 of record NC_090925.1, on the reverse strand, counting down.
ACAAGTGTGTGAACAAACTATTGATCATTATCAGGAGTTAGAGGACCCAGGTGAGTACCGAAGAAAGGCAGTAAGAGATACAGGGCCTCATTACGAGTCCGGCGGTAACCGAGCTGGAAAAACCGGCAGGTTACCGCCGGACTCGTATTATCATTCCGCCTCTGTGATTCCTGGAATTACCAGGTCATTACGACCCCGGTGACCTGGGAATTCCAGAGGCAGAATTGTGTAAGTCCCCATTCCCATAGGACTCCATGGGGATGGGGACAATGGAAACACTGGTTCCGTCTATGACGGAGACAGTGTTTCCATTTCCGCCTGCAGGTGGGTGGTGTTAAACCCGCCAGGTCAGACCTGGCGGAAGTGATACCTCCCACCTGCGGACTCAGAATCAGCCGGTCCGGAAAGAACGGTGGTGGCGGATTTACCACCACCGTTCTTCCCGGACCGGCTGACTTGTAATGATGCCCACAGTCTTTCAAATAGATAGCATTTTCCCAAGAAAGCTGCAAACAATTGTTAGCATAGAATAATCCTAAGATATACAGGTATGGCCACATTTAACAACGAGAACGAAGAAGACTTTGGATAGAAGTTGGAATGACCTTTTTGTATTTCTGGTCAAAGAGACGTGCCAAATAGGTATATTTGGCAAATGCATAGGGCTTTGAGGATAGGCAAAACAATGTAGGCCTATATGTTACACTCACGTGCATTTAATGGGAACAGTTCTGGGTTCCAAATAACAGGGGTAGGCAAGATTAGTGTAGGTAGGGCGATGAACATTTTTAATTATGTCTCAACAGAATAAACACAGCAAAGAACGATGAGACCGCGGTCCCGCTCCATCAGGAGGAGGACTTCAAAAGGACAGAGAAAATTTTCAGCGTGGTAGAAAAAAACTAAAGAAAGACAGGCCTGATTGCTACATTAATGAAAGATCGTTTAAAAAGTGCACCAACAAAATGTTTAACTTTACAGAAAACAACTTGCAGTTCAGTGGGCTGAGAATGCCAAAGAGATGATCTCAGTAATATTATTTTGAGAAAAGGAAGTAAAGGTTTACCCTAAGGAAATAATTGATCACTTTGTCAGATAAAATATGACTGTACCTCTATTTCGGTTTTCTATATTTCGGTTTTCTACAGAGAGCAGCAACCCACACCAGCATCTTCTTCTTCAGCTGCGGATGCACCAAGAAGAAAGAAGGGGAGCAATTGAAGAAAACACATCCATTTTCAAATAAAATGTTTTTTGAATTTGTAATGTTGTCTGTCTTGTTTATTATTTTATCATGAAGAAGGAGACTGCATGACTCTTTGGTTTGAGAATGTCAACCACAGAGGAAATATTTCCTTCAGTGCACTATGCAGTTGTGGAAAAAGAAAGAAGCCCATGAAAAATAGGGCAATGCAGAAAAAGTAAAAAAATGTATATCTTTTATGACCTCAGATCATAGCCAAGTCCTGGTATCAGCCAGTATGTATTTAGTAGAAAAGTAACACCAAAATGTGTGAAAAGAGAGAAAGAAGCAGCAATCCTATTATATTAGAAAAAATAGAAATAGAGAGTTGGGTTTGAGGAGGCAGTACTGATGAAAAAGACATACTTATTTTTAAAAGAGAATCGTTCAGTTTTATATTACAGGTGGACGAGAGATACCTACACACCAGGTGATTGACTGCAACCGATCCTGAGGGCAGGGAGAAAAGATCAAGGGACCTAGCCAGATGCCCAGTTACAGTCACTTTGTTTGTGAAAGTTTGTCCCTAAGAAACTCCCCCATCCTGTGGTTCCCCAGAAACAATCAAATGTCCCCCACTTTCTGACTTTGAATCAGAAGATTGAGAATTCAAGTACTTTATGATGAAATGAACAATGAACTCAAAAGGACTGGCCTAAGAGCTAAGGGGCTCTAAAACCTGATACAAGGCAGCCCAAAGGACAAATAAAATGGACTAATCATCAAGAAGGTCAGTGAATGCGGAATACATCGCTGCAATGCCCAAGGGCTGTATGTGCGCTATGCAAATGTAAAAATAAATAAAATAAATAAGCTAAAACAAGATGAACGGGTGGAAGGTGTGTCAATGGAAGAAAAATGAAAACAAAAAATACAAATATTAAAAGTGTGCATTAGGAGAGAGCGGGTAAAAAGGAAATGTTGTGGGGTGGGAGGAAGGAAAAAGTGTAAAATAAAAGTTGCACATGGACAAAATAAGAGAAGATGGGCTGGTGGGTTTCCTCAAGGAATGATTTCTCTCGATTCTCATGAGCCAAAAGGACATCGCCTGTTGTGTATGATATGTCTACATTTAATTGGGTAATGGGGGTGAGATCGAGATAGGAACAAATAAAATTATCCTTTGCAGATATACGTATATAAACGTAAGAGGGCAAAATGTTGCCATTTTTTTTTGCAAAAGTAGATACATATATGTTTTAGATTAAGAGAGTACAAAATGATTGAAGTCACTGTTGGTTCTGTAGAAACGTTTTTTATGAAACCTCCCATGTTGAGATAAAGCACCACATTGAAAGGGGTGACTGGGACAGGGATTTATAAGTACACTGAATATGGGGGAGGGTGGGCACTGGGTGAAGTGGTCGTGTATTGAATAGTTGTCTAAATACAGACAATGATTGATAGTAAATCAGATAAAGTAATGGGAAAGCTACCAATTAGACAAAACTGCTGCTTACTTGCCAACAAATGAAATTAGCTCATGGAGTTTTTCATAGTATGAGCTGCCAAGTAAATTTGCCAGGACATCGAGAAGTAGATAAGGGTAATTAGGTCCGGCCGGGTCTCAAGTAAGCTTATCAGTCTATGTGTCAGTCAACCAAAGATTGCCAAAATGAGCTAATGTTGGCTTTGTGAGTGACAGCTAAGGCATCCAATCAGAGGAAAGGAGGGCTTATATTAAAGCATAATGTCATTGCAAAAGGCCTATAAAAGCAAGATGATTGTAGCAGCTCTGTGAGCCTTTCAGTATGTCTTTTTGAATTTGTATTAAAGATGGCTGTGAATGTGTACCCGAGCGTCTTTTCCTCCTTTATCCACCCCCCAGTGCCAGAGTCTATAGATGTCAAAGCTGATGAAGTGCAGAGGGTCCCCCTTTGCACAACCATGGCTGGAGCAATACCTCCTCCACCCCCATTCCTGGCAGAACCGGGAACACCACCAATAAGATGGGAGAGGTGGAAAAAATGTTTGAGACTTACATAGTGGCCATGGGAAGGACAAGTTCAACCCTTCTAGGAAACAAGCGCTGTTATTGCACAATCGGGGCCCAGAGGGATGCAGTGTTTTCGATGGTCTCCCAGAGCCGTGAAATGAAGGAGCAGGAGATCTGGATGAGTTCACGTTGGCTGTGAAGAAGATAGAGGAACATTTTGAGCCAAGAAAAAATGTGACCTTCGAAAGACACACATTTTTTCAAAGAACTCAAAACTTGTCAGAACCAGTAGAAGGATATGTGCTAAGGACATTGAGCCACACTTGTGAATTTTGTTTTATCTAGCTAATTTGTTGATTCATGATCAACTAGTGAGGTGTACCAACAATCCCAGAGTGCAAGAAAAGTTACTGGCAAAAGACATGACCCTGGAACAAGCCGTAGAACTAACCAGGAGTATTGAACAGACAATGCAATACATGAAGGAAATGAAAATAGAGAAAAATTGTCAAGAAGTGTGGCTATGGAGTAAAAACAATTATACGGGTCAAGAAAGGAGTGGATGAGACACAAGTGCTTTAGGTGTGGCAACCCTAAACATTCTGCAAAAAGTGTGTTCTGCCCAGTGAGAAATGCAGAGTGCAACAAATGCCACCGCAAAAGCGTTTTTGCACGCATGTGCAAGGAGTCTATTAGTGCAGTGGAGCACAAACAAAACCGTTGTGAGCAGGAAAGTGCTCCATCCTCCCTGGGCAGGGAGATCAAGCCTTGACATATTTCTTCAATAATGGCAATGTCTGGGGGAGTAGGAGGTCCTTTGGATGTATTTCAAATTGATGGCTCAAGGTTATCAATGAAGGTAGATTCTGCATCTCCTTGGACCATTGTATCAGAGGACACTTTTACGAGCACTCTGTTGAGAGATTTGGAGGAATTAACACCACTCTTGTACAACCTTGTGGCTATGGTGAAAGTACAATAGTGTTGCAAGGCACATTTCAAGGGCCTGTAGGCTATAAAGGTAGAGCATGCGTGGAAAACATTTTATTAGTGAAGAAAGGTTCATCTTTGTTAGGATGGGAAGAGCAAAGGAACTTAGGAGTTTGTATTCAAGCCAATGCACCCATTCCAGTGACGATAGTGGAAGTGGACGGTAGGTGGGCCACAGAATTTCCCAAAGTATTTTCAGAGAGTCTGGGGAAGTTAAAGGACTTTGAACATTGCATTAAGATGAAAAATGCAAAAGGTGCAACCGATTCCACACAATATGAAGCAACAATTGCACAAGGAATTAAATGAGGTGTGATAGAATGTGCATATGGGACGGAATGGTTATCTCCGGTGGTCCCAGTGTCAAAAAACATTGGGAAGATTTGTTTGTGCGTTGACTTGAGAGAGCTTAACAAGAACATCTTAGTGGAAAGGGGTATCCAGTTAATATGTTGAAAAAAAAATTCTAATGACAAATATGTCGAAAACATTTTACCGAAAATGTTATTTCCGAATGTATTATTTTTTCATTTACATGTATTTTTTTGTTTCGCAAGTAAATAAAATCGTGAAAAAAAAACAAAAAAAAAGGGAAGTTGGGAGGGACCCCCATTTCAAACAAAAAATTACAAAAAAAAGACATTTGAAATTTTTTTTTTCCGTAACATGTTTTTGACATTTTGGCATTCGAATTTTCTTTTATTCGAAATACTCACCATAAACCGTGGAAAGGCACCCTTTAGTGGACATATCGGAAGCTCTATCTGTGTTGGGAGATTCCAGTTGGTTCACAGTCATAGATTTATCAGCAGCTTATCACCAAGTAGCGTTGTCTCAAGAATGTCAGAATGTCACAGTGTTCATCACGCCAGAGGGAACTTTCAAATACTTAAGGATGTCTTTTGGTTTGGCATCGGCTGCAGCGGTCTTTCAACATGTGATGGAAAAGGTGTTGGAGGGAGTCAGCAATGTAATTGTGTCCCAAGATGATATTCTTATTTTACTGATTGCATGGAACAACATGATAATGTATTGAGGTGCATGTTGGAGAAGCTAGGTGAGGCTGGTCTGACAGTACAGTGCAGTAAATGTAAAATTGGAGTGCGTGAGGTGGAATATTTAGGGCACAAGATCTCGGCTCAGGGGATTTCTGCAAGCACAGTCTGGTGGAGAGTATAAGTAAGGCCCCAGCACTGCAGTATAAAGATCAATTGTGGTGGTTCATGGGAATGGCAGAGTTCTATCATAAAGTTGTCAATAATTTTGCTGTTATTTCTACACTGTTAAGAGCCTTGCCAAAGAAAGATACCACTTTCAAGTGGTCGGATGAATGTAGAGAAGCTTTTCAGAGGATAAAAGAAGGAATCGCTAAGGCACCTTCTTTAGGGGCTTTATGAGTGATCGGAGGACAGTGATGATGGTGGATACTACGACAACTGAAAGGGGCAGGAAAACTCTGAAGGTTCTCTGGCACGATGCACGGTTCTCTTTCGGGAGTCACTCACCCTTTTGCTCTGGGATACACAGCTGTTAGATTGGGATTCATATATGCTTACTTCCATTATGGTATATATGGTCCCCAACTGTTGTGTTTTTAACAATTCAGGCCGCTTTTAGCAGCCCCTTTTTAATTGTACTTAGCAGGCAGTCGGCAAAGACTTATGTCCTTCATGTAGTAGTCTACAGCCATGTTTTTGTGTGCTTTTTTACAGAATGGTAACATCTACCCCCTGAGGAAGACGTTGTGTTAACCACCACTACATGTCGAAACCGGTCGAGATAAACTCTACAGGGATGCGATCTTTCTATTTCTTCTTCTGATCCACCCTGACAATAGATTGTCTGTGAATTGATTCTATTGTTTGTGAACACAATAATAATGTTTGTCATTGTGGGGAAAAGTTATGAATTCCTTTTCCCCATATGTTTTTAGTATGGTTCTTTTGTCTTTTACCATTTTGGATGTATATCACGGTATGATGAGTTGTGTTTGAATGTTGCACCATGAATGGCAAGTATGTGTGACGATGTTTTAGCCGATTTTAGGCATATTGTTGCTGCTGTTTTGCTATGTTTAAGTGATTAGTGTTTAATAATTTGTGATTTATTCACCAGTTTTCAAATTTTTTGTATCACTTTAAATAAATGTTGATACATTATTATAAATATATACTTCTCTGGACATATTCTTTCTGTTTTTTGATAGTGGATGCTAGCCTGCAGGGTTTGGGGGCATCGTTGTCACAGGTAGATGGTGGAAAAGAGAAACATGTAGTTGCATTTGCACCTGGACCATTAAGGGGTGCTGAGAGAAATTATTCAGTTGTGGAAAGAGAAGCATTTGCAGTGTTTTGGGTCGTCAAGCACTGAACATTTTTCTTGGGTGGCCAATGTTTTATGTAGAAAACGGACCACAGGCCGTTGGTGCAAATGTTAGCTGGAGGGGGCTGGGCCAAAGGGAGCCCAGAATTTCGAAGTGGATGCTAGCGTTACAAAACAATGTCTTTAAGATGTGTATGTCTAGGGCAAGGAAAATATAGTGGCTGATGGTCTCGCACGTCTTCCAGTGGGGGGTGATAGTGAAGTTTTAGGGAAGGTGGAAGAAGATGAGATGGTTGTTGCCAATTTTGAGCAAAGCCCTTTAGATGAAGAGGGTTTGAAGGTAGCAGAGGAAGATGACACTGTACTCAATAAGGTGAAGGAGTGGACTATGGAAGGTCGGCCTGATAAGAATGAGGTAGAGAAGAGGTTTGATCGGTTCTATGAGGTGAGGAATGAGTTGTGTTTGTCGGGATCTGGAGGAAGGCTCAGGAGGGGGCAAAAGGTAATTCGCCCTGAGGGTATCAGGGACAAGCTTATTGATATTGCCCATCAAGGACATTGTGGAATGGATAGTACTAAAAGGATGTTAAGACAGAGCTACTAGTGGCTAGCTATGGATAGAAGAGGGGATAGGAAGGTAAGGGAATGTGATGTTTGTCTTGCGAGTGACAAGAACAAAGTATTGCTCAAGACACCACTTTGTCCAGTGTGAGTACCTGAAGAGCAATGGCAGAAAGTGGCAGTGGACTTTATGGGTGCCATCCAGGGGTTAGGTGAAGGCATCACATGTATTATGGTTTTGGTGAATTATCATTCAAAGCGGATAGAGTGGAAAGGGCTAAAGGAAGCTATGATGGCAGAGTTGGTGTCAGTTTTTTTTTCCATGAAGGGTTTCCCATGGAAATTGTGATGGATAATGGTGTGCAATTTTGTTCAGACAGTATGAGGACTTTTATGATGTGGTTTAGAATTTTGCACACATGCACTGTGTCATATTATCTCATGGCAAATGGGTTGGTAGACCGGGCAAATAGGTTTCTAAAGGGAGATATTCAGTTGGCTATGAGGTCAAGGTTACCGTGGGGTGAGGGTTTGGGGGAAATGATGTGGAGTTATTGTGTTACACCTCACTCGGTCACGAGAGTATCCCCTTTTGTCTCATTAAAAGGACGCCAACCTGGTACCAAGTTTTGTCCAGGCTGGATAGGGTTGGCTTTTTATTGTGAATGTTGATCGTTTGGAAGTGATGAAATTGGTGGGGAGCCCCGGGATCAATAAAAAAGAGCGTTTTATGAAAATTCCAAGGTAAAGCAACAGGAATGGGTGATTGGGGATTCTGTGCTCATTAAGAATCCCAGATATTGCCTTAAATGCTTGGAAAATAAATTTCTGCGTCCAAAAAGGATTGCGGCTGTGAGGGATAGTGTAGTGATTGTGGATGGTGGAGAAGTGTGGTTGAAAGGTAGGTTGGTGTTGAGCAAGGAACAGGGTAAAGAAGGGGAGAGTGGTGTTGAAGGAGTAATGGTCATGAATGGGGGATGTGAAGGAAATACTGTGATGGATGGCAGAATTATAAGTAGTGAGGGTTATGGTGGAAGAAGTATGGTGATGGCTGGGGGATGTGCTGGTGGAAGAATCAGAACATTTCCTGTCACGTTCAAGGATTTACTTTGTGTCTAATTGTGCACTTTTGGGGTTGTTTTGTTATGCATTGTTAAAGGGGTTGTTATTTAGGGTATTTTATATTGCTCTTTATTGTTAAGAGGGAACATATGTTGTGTTCTGCTTTGTTTGTTGTGTTCCAGAACTACTGGGGGCTCTGGCACGGAAGGCCATTGAGGGAGAGCTGAGGCTGGGGTGCCTGCTGCTCTCTGTGCTTAAACTTAATAAACTACTTAGTTCACACTCATTGCGTGGTGTCTTCAGCAACTCATCAGTATACTTGGGTGAACATATTTAGCAATAACCCTAAATAACCCAAATTTGAGTTTCTTTTCCGAAACAGACTTTCCCAAACTTTGCAGATGGTTCAAGCAGAGGGATTTGAGTGGAATGGGATAAACCCTATAACAAGGGCTGCATCGGCCATTTTCAATATCAGCCTTGGGTAGGCAGAGACAGGAGGCTACACACTAGTAGAGAAAAGGCTTTAGTGATGGAATGGGTAGAAAAGTGATAAGGTTTTGTTAAGGGACAAGCAAAACATTGATAGGATTTAGTTGAGAAAGTGGTAGATATTAAAATACACTTTAGCAGAGGGAGAGTTAGAAAATGATAATAGGACTTATATGAGCTAGAGGTAGAAAACTGAAATAGGATAGACCATTTCAATGACTATTACTTCGGTTACATGACATAAACACACACATGACATTGGTTGTCATATTGAGGACAATAGGGCCACAGATTTATGCAGGGTCTGCAGCTGGCAGTAGATTACATTCTGTAACTTAATGCATTTTGTAGCCAGTCCAAAAGTTTGCTGCTTGCTTGGAAAAGCCCGAGAAATGTTTTTGCTAATGAAATGTCTGAAGACAGTTGTTTCCAATGAAAAGTCTTAGAAATCTTTGTAGCCAAGACCGCGCATTCAGTGGCTGCATCTCTGTGTGTATTATCATTGTGTGTGCCATTCATACACTTGCTGCTTGAGGAGAAAGGCTGTAGAAATCTTTTTGCGAATGAAAACTCTAGACTTCTTTATAAGAAAGAGAGTGTCCGCAGTATCATCTTTTTGTGTGCATTCCACATTCCTGTTGTTTAAGTAGACAACTGTTGGACATACAATCTCTGGCTGCAACTGTGTGTGTCGTCATTTTGTGGCGAGTCCACATACAAGATGCTCTCTGCTCCATCTTTCAGTGTAATACGGATGACACCCAGCTCTCTTTCAGGCTCCCCTCAGCCGCTTCTACTCCCTCTCTCATTCCTGACTGTCTGTCTGGAAATCAGGAGTGATGTGCCGCTAATGATCTCTGCCTCAATGCCAGTAAGATGGAGATACTCCTCATTGAAACACCAGCTCCATCCTTTCCTCTCTCTCTCTCTCAGGCTGCCCAGTCTGGGTCCTCTTCCTTCTCCTACCTGTGAGGCTAGTATCCTTGGGGTCATCTTCAACTCCATCTTCTCCTTCTCTCCTTCTCTCCTCACATTTCTGATGTCTCTAAGAAGTCAAACTATCAGCTGCACCTACTCAGAGGTACACTTCCCTTCCTCACTTCCACCAGAAGCTCACTGTCTCCAGAGCTCCGGTCCTCTCAAGGTTGGACTCCTGCAACAGAATCGTTCTAAATCTTCCTGCCTCTACTCTCTGTCCTCTAAAACCTATCCAGAACAGGACTGCAAAACCTGTCCTTGGCCTTAAGCCCAGGGATGGTATGTCTCCAGGTCTGAAATCTCTTCATTGACTCCCAGTGGTGGCACAGATCAAGACCATCTGCGTTGTCCACAAGGCTTTCTTGGGCCTGGGTCTGCACTACCTCCAACTCTCTCTTCCTAAGGCTCTCCCTTCTTGAGCTCTGCGCTCATCCACCTCCAACTCTCTGAGGGTCAGCTGTATTTCCAAGCAGAGAGTTGGGGCAGATCTCTTTCTTCAGATGGGGCCTCCCTCTGGAACAGCCTCCATGCTCCCTGAGCAGAACCATCTTCGGTTCCGGAAGCAACTCAAGACCTTCCTCTTCGCTTCCGCTTTCTCTCTTCCACTCCCCTGCTGATGACCTGTCTGTTCCACACATTGGTCACCTGGCCACCCTCTGAATTTGTGCCCCGCTCCCTGCCTATTCATTTGCACCTCGCACTGCCTTTTGGCCCCCAGCATTTGTGGGCTGTATCTGTTACCCTACAGTCCCCTCTATCTGCACTTATGTGCCTCCCACTGGCTGCACTCTCTGATTACCAGCACTTCTCCATCCCCCCTCCCTTTTGCACTTCTCCACCCTTCCTTTTTTGACCTTCTCCCCTCCCCTCTCCCTGCAGTGGCACGATCTGATTGACACAAGGCCTAGTAAGATTGTTGTTTTGTCCTCCCTTTGTTTCCCCCTCCTTGTCTTGTCATGCCTAGAAACACCTGTGTACAGGCACGTTATAAATGCCATATTATATCATATCATACTTGTTTCTTGAGTAGAGAAGTCTTAGAATTATTGGGACTCAAAAGGAAATTATAATACAACCATTTTGATTGGTAACATTCATAGCTCTCAACTCACACGATTTTAGTTGGTGTCACCCACCTTGTAAAGAGTCGAGTCACCCGCCAAGCCTCCTGCACACTCATTCATTTCAATGGGCTCTCAACCGCCAAAACCTAAATCGGGCCTTTGCGACACAAATGGTTGAGAGCTATGAACATGTCTGGAGAACATACTTGTGCAAAGAGGGGGGCATGCAGATAGAGGGCATTTTACATTATCCACTGCAGCTGCCGCCTGCTCTGGGGGCATTAGAATTGGGTGTGTTGCAATCAAGGTCTCATTGTCACATTCAGCAGCAACTGCTGCACAAGAGATAATAGTGCATGTTCAGATATTGCAGTCGGAGGCGGAGGCTCAGTTCAGGTTGCCTCTATTGATAATCCTGGACAAACAGCGCACAGTGTAGAGGGGTATGATGAGTGAGGTGACATTGCACACTCTTTAGAGGAGGCGGCGGAGGAGCCAAGAGAAACGCCAGACAGTGTAGAGAAACACGAGTGGAGACAAACAACACACATTGTAGAAGAGCATGATAAGCCAGGAGACACAGCACAGAGTGTAGAGGAGCAGGATATGAGATGTTCCTGATCCCCACCCATCACATACATTCACGTGAGAATAGTGATGATGATGATAAGCTAAATAAATAACATTAGCCATCTGGATGCAAGCATCAGCAGCGCATGATTCTGGACACCACTGATACTGTGGAGAGAGTGGAGAACAATGCCACAGATAAAGAGATGGGAGGAAAAGACAAAGCTACTTGTCCACCTGTGTAAAGTGTCATTCATACTCAATCTGTAAGATCTGAAGTGAAGAATATCAGTGTGTGGTGGCCAGACCACCAATTCTAACTTCACAACCACCACGCCACCACCAGTCATATGGGCATAGGAAGTCATGTCTTTGTCCACCAAAATAATTCAAAGCATAGCATATTTTCAATGGGGACGACAAAAACAACAACCTATTACATGCAATATGCTGGGGGAACCCTGAGGCTAATTTGGGTACCACAATGTTGTGGTCCCACAGGATTCAACACCATGTGCAGCAGTGGGATGAACACACAAAGTGTCAAAATCAGCCCTCCTCACAGCAGCCAAACACCATTACACCCCTTGTACATACTGTAGCTACAGAAAAATGTTCTGATATGCCAGCATTGTTTCTGATTCCGTGCCCTAGCTCTGCTCCCCACAGCGGTACCACCTTTAAGAGCTAGGTCAGTGTGATGCCGGTATTTGAGTGTGGACCCCATTTGCCACCCTCCCAGCCCAGGAGCAGGAGCTCCCTGACCAGGTCCAGCCCCCGCAGGAGCAGTGGGCACCCTGCATTAAGCTGTACTGATGTGTGTCCCAAGAGCCTAACCAGGCCCACATCAGCCATTACCTTTAGCCGATTGGCTGCCTTTGCCTTTTACTCCCTGATTGGCTGCCGGCAGGCGTGGCGGGCCACTCCCCTCAAAGCCCACGGAAGCAAGGCTAATACCTGTTCCTTGCCTGTTCTATGCCGTATCTGCCGTCTGGCAGACCCCCTGCCCCCACAGACGAGCGCCGGTATGGAAGAGCCACTGTCCCAGGATCTCCCAACATCGCCATCCAGCTCCTGAAGTCAATGGGTAAGCCAACTATCTGCATATTGTGTGCACTCCCCGCTCAATAAGCTGGCTACCCTGATCTCTGCTCCACGCACAAGACCCGACCACTTGTCCGCTGCCCCATACATCATACTGCCACTGGCCCACGAGCGCATCGGCACTGCGCTCAATGCTCACACAAGCGCCCTAACCACCGCCATAAACTGTTTCCTATTCCCCATATGCACCACCTAAAGTGCATGGGCCCATGGCTTACAGTAGTCACCCAAACCCTCACGTGACAATTGCATTTTTAACCTGCCTTAGATTGTTGCACGCTGCACCTGGCTGCACCCCTCTCTGACTGCCTACACTGATATTTAATGCTGCATTATGCACCTGCCTGTATAGCCATTGACTGCTGCATTTTGCACCTGGCTGCACCTAGCTGCACCCCCCCTTATCCACCTATACTGATTTTGTTTGCTGCATTTTACACCTGCCTGTACTGCCATTGAATGTCATTGATTGCTGCTCTTTGCACCTGGCTGCACTTAGCTGCACCCCCCTTATACCCCTATACTGATTTTGTTTGCTGCATTTTGCACCTGCTTGTACTGCCATTGAATGCCATTGATTGCTGCTCTTTGCACCTGGCCGCACCTAGCTGCACCCTCCCGTATCCGCCTATATTGACTTTGTTTGCTGCATTTTGCACCTGCCTGTACTGCCATTGATTGCCGTTGATTGCTGCATTCTGCACTAGCTGCACACTTCCTTAACTGCCTATACCGCTATTGACTGCTGCACTTTGCATCTAACTGCACCCTCTTTGACTGCCGCTCCTAGCATCTAGCTGCCTTACCATCTTATCACAGCCCTTTACCTATACTCACCATGTTTCTCCCTCAATCAACCAGCTCCCCAGCTGCCCCCCACCTTCCCCTCCAACATTCCCCCTACATACTTCCTACCCTCCTTCTTCACAAAAAGCAACATCATAGCAACTCACCCTCCACCTACCATAACATCATACACTAGACCCACTAACATCAGGAACCAACTCCTGGGTCTCCACTCAAGATACCAAAGCATCACCCACCCAACTCACCCAAAACCACAGAAACGGCCACCCTCACGGTCAAACCATCCCCTCCCACACCTATCCTGGCGCACCCCAACCTTGCCTCACCTGCACCACACAACATCACTCCCTCCTTAGCCCAGCCCCCACACAACCTACAGTGTGCCCTTATCAACGCTAGGTCCATCCCGGCTGATGCCACTGAAATTCACAAACTCCTTATCAACTTGGACCTCGACATTCTAGCCATCACCGAGACCTGGCTTCACAGCGCTGCAGGGCCAGCCCTCAACCTTGCCATCCCACAGGGCTACTCCATCATCAGTCAAGACCACCTCTCCTCAGTAGGAGGTGGGGTAGCACTCATCCTGAAAGATCATTTAGAGGCCAGGCAAATCACATCTAACCTGGGTGACATCATAGACTCCCTAGCTATAAAAAGTGCCCTTTCCCCCAACTCCACCATCACCATCTACCTCGTCTACCGCCCACCTGGCCCACTATTGGAGTTCCATGAGAACCTCCTACATCGATTAACAGAAAACCTAAAACTCACCTCCAAAAGCATCCTCTTAGGTAATTTTAACCTAGGATACAACTACAAAAAGGATAAGCCAGCCAAATCTCTTTCACTAGCCTTAAAGAAACTAGGCTTTGACCAAAAAATAACTTCACCCACACACAACAAAGGCCGCATCCTTGACTGGGTAGCCGACCACAACTGTCACATTGACATTAGTTCCATCACCCCGAATCCTTGATCAGACCACCACATCATTCATTTCTTCATCCCCCTCGTATCTAACACCAAAAAGCCCAACCCGATCCCCCCAGCCCTGGCAAGATGCGCCAAAATTCTTACTAAATATAAGATCATACCACACCTAAGCATTCTCACAACAGACCTCAAGTCCTCCGACCCGTCAGCGCTATCAGATATCTATAAGAGCACCATAAGCACTGCCATTGACACCATTGCCCCTTTACAGAATAAAAAAGCCAGAACAGTGAAACACTCAAACACATGGTTCTCCTCTGAACTTAAAGAACTCTGCTCTCAGAAAAGAAAAGCACTGAACACCTGGCAGAAATCCCCCTCCCCAGCCACCCTATCCTCCTACAAAAAAATCACCTCCCAATACAGAAAAGCTATAATCACAGCCAAGTCAGCCTCCTACAATGAAAGAAGTGCAAATGCAAGCTCTGAATCCAAAGAACTCTTCGCCATCTTTAAAGAACTCACCACACCAGCTACCAAATCACAAGATAATGTTAAAGACCAAACCTGGTGCAACTCCATACAATCTGCCCTATTGGATAAAATCGAACTCCTACAAGCAAAAATCAAGGAGCACCACAAAAACCTATCACAGCACCTCAAATCAACCACCACTACTAACCACTTTCCCACCCCCCGCCCAGAGCCCCCTCCCGCCAAAGCCTCCAAAACTCCTTTCAAATTCAGGGAAGTAACAGAACAGGAAGTTATTGAGATAATGAACAAGATTAAACCATCTAACTGCAAAGGAGACCCATGTCCAGCCAGTCTGATTAAAGACTGCACTGAAACACTCGCCCCCTTCCTCAAATCCTTCATTAATGCTTCCTTCAACGCCAACACAGTTCCAGACAGCCTAAAAGAAGCCTGGGTACGCCCTCTTTTAAATAAAACCTACTCTTGACCCAGAAGTGGCTAATAACTATAGGCCCATCATCACCGTGCCTTTCCTGCTCAAGATCCTGGATAAACTTGCCTACACGCAAATACAGGAATAACTTGAAACCAACCATATCCTAGGCAAAAGACAGTCAGGCTTCTGACCAGGTCACGGGACAGAGTCAGCCCTACTCGATTTAAAAATACAACTTGGAGACATCATGGACAAAAGCAAACTAGCACTCCTTCTCCTACTGGATCTGTCTGCCGCCTTTGACCTTGTTAACCATGATATCCTAGGCATGCACCTAAAAAATGAAGCGCACTTCTCCCCAGAAGCTATTGCATGGGTGGACTTGTTTCTAAATGGTAGACTCATGAAGGTCTTTTCAGACATTGCCTCGGCAACCCCTACTATCATCCACTGCAGCGTCCCCCAGGGTTCCTGTACCTCCGCTACTCTCTACAATAGATTTACCTTTCCACTCTTCAATGATCTCGACTGTATCAACATAGCGTACACCAACTATGCGGATGATACGCAGGTACTACGTATCATACGTATAGAAGATGTGACAGCCCTAACCAAAATGTACGCAGTCATCCAAACCTGGATGGCTGCTAACCGCCTCTGCCTAAACAGGGATAAAACTGAGATCCTCATAGTAGGGACCAGCGAAACTCTCAACAAACTGCCCCCACAATATAAATCCTTCAACATCAACAACTCCACCATCACAGTCTCCAAGACTGCCAAAACCCTAGGTGTTCACCTAGATGCCTCACTGTCCATGTCTCGCCAGTTCAACGCCATAGCCTCCTCCTCAGCGCTCACCACCAAGGTGATCAACGCAGTCAAGTCTTTTCTCTCCACCAAAAACTGCCTATCCATCGCCAGAGCCACAACAGGTACCAAATTGGACTATTGTAATGCCCTTTTCCTAGGCACCTCTGTCAACAACATAAAAAAACTCCATATCACGCAAAACAACACGCTCCGGGCAGCGCTGACCATCCCCATAAGGGAACACATCTCCCAAGCAAGGAAAGATGCCCACTGGCTACCGGTAAAGGAATGCATACTCTTCAAAGCCATGGCCATCGCACATAGATGCCTTACACTAGATGCCCCACCCTATCTCGCAGAAAGAATCACCTTCAACGCCTCTAACAGACCCACTATAGCCCACCGTGCCAACCAGATCTATGTTCCCACGTTCAAAAGATCCAGAGCTGGAGGATCTAGCTTCCAACACCTCACACCCAAAAACTGGAATTCCCTACCAACTTCACTAAGGAATGAAAAATCATACACCACCTTTCGCAAAAAACCTAAAAACCTTTCTATTCTGCTAATGTCTAAACATGCACAGTTATGCTTGCAGTGTAACCACAGCAAAGCATAACTCTTTGACCCTTTTGGTCTCGTAGCACCTATCAATGTACCACTGCAACTGACTGTTACTCTATACCTATGTCTAAGCTTAAGCCTGCTTTAACAGCGCCATGATGCCTCAGGGCAGTTTTGCGCGCTTTATAAATGCAAATAAAATAAATAAATAAATGTCACTGCTTGGATTACAGAGTGTGCATTCTCACAGCTAACATGGTGGTAATGCTGGCTATTCCCTTGTCTGAACCTCTGGTCCCTTTCAGTTCTTGAGTAAAGTAAATCACTGCTCTAGTTGCTGTTGCCTTTCACACAAAGCTGTAAATAATTGTACAAGGAGGTATTTGATGCAGTGGGGCTGGTATTACATCAGTCTTAGGGCCAGAAATGTACCATGGACATGTGGATCAGGAGACCGTTGACTATATGGCTTTGACCACACCCAGTGGATGACCTTCCCTTCCCATGCCAGCTCAGAGGGGCCTGAGGTCATATGTAATCCTAGAGGGCAGCAAGTAGATGCAGTCTGGCAGCAGGCCACTTTGTGTATGCAAGCATTTGAAGGCAGATGACACAGGAGAGTTGACATCTGAGTAAAGGGGGAGGAGGTGGTTGATCAATAGCTTAGATTATGTCAATTGTAGATGGACTGTGTTTCTGCCCACAATGGGTCAATTGCCCTTGGTGCCCTACAAATAGGCAAACCCATGAAAGTTCCTAGCTTTGTGACTGTCCTTCAATTTGTTGAGACCCATTTCATCAGCAACTGCCAGACCATTAAACCATAATACCCTTCATCCAGGCCTTTTGGAGCCAACAATGTGCTGTACCAATTGCAGGTTTGTCAAAAGGTTGCCACAGTACATGGCTTCAAGGAAGTATTTGGCTGAATTTGGGCTATAGAGAAAGCTATTCGGGTGATCAATTTCTTGCTATTCAACTCTTGCCAAATTCTCTTGTCTTCTCATTTGAATGCAATGTAAGAAATCAGAGAGTCAAATATGAAGTGCAGACTACAAAGGTCTATTAAATGAACCATTGTCTGACAGCATTTCTGATACAATATCAAACTACGGTTAATATGTTTTGTGTATGGAGGAGAAGGAGCTTGGAGGATGAAAATCTATGGGCCTCATTACGAGTCAGCCGGTCCGGAAAGAACGGTGGTGGTAAATCTGCCACCACCGTTTTTTCCGGACCAGTACATTAAGAGTCCTGCAGGCCAGAGGTGTCACTCCCGCCAGGTTTGACCTGGGGGGTTTAACACCACCCACCTGCAGGCGGACATGGAAACACCGGCACCATTACAGCATGGTGCCGGTGTTTCCACTTCCCCATTCCCATGGAGTCCAATAGGACTCCTGGGAATGGGGATTAACAGAATTCCGCCTCCGGAATTACCGTGTCACCAGGCCTGTAATGCCCTGGTGATTACGGCAATCACGGAGGCGGAATGGTAATACGAGTCCGGCGGTAACCTGCCGGAATTTCCGGCACGGTTACCGCTGGACTCGTAATGAGGCCCTATGTCTTTTTTCTTCTTATGGGAAATGCCTGTAGAGAATCTTTCAGAATTTACAGGAAGTAGGGACATGGTCCTTCCTAACAATCCTCTCAGAGAAATTTCATGGGCCTCACTAAGAGTTTGGCAGTGCAGTAATTCCACTTTTTTTACACCCCAAATTAATATTTTGTACTGAAACTAGCTATAATCTGCCTGGTTATGTGGGGAGAATACTTCCTATACACAAAACCAATATTACATAAAATATTACTGCATGTAGTAATTACTGCTTGGGGTAACATGCAATCCCCAACAACTCCTGTAGGACTCCAAAATAGTGAATAATTGAAGGGTCCACGTGACCATAAATCATGCAAACCCTTTAAATTACTGCATGCTTACCGCAAGGGGCAATGGTTATTGCTTTTGGTGGTATTACCGGAAGTAATACTACGATTCCCACAATGAGGCCCCATTATGGGAAATCTCTCCTGTTGCCCTGTGGGCCTGTCTGCCAGAGGGAGAATAAAGATAGGTGTGAGGGCCCTGTTTGTATGGGACATAGTCAGAGGGTTATGCTCTGCTGGTGAAATTGGTAGGCGGTGAGGACGTTTACAAATCAGATGACTCCCCAATAGGCAGGATGCCTCTAGCTCCATCCTAAGATGTGGCTGGCATTTCCCATTCTGTATTGACCTCTTGCAAGAACATTCTTGTTGGGAAATACCTCAAATAACATTACAGGCAAGTATGCCACAACAGGAAAGGTGCGAGAGATAACAGCACGTTTCTGTCTGGACTGAGAGAGACAGAACACTCTATCTGGTGGGTTTGTGGGATGGTGGGTTGAAGAGTGAGTGGCATATACAAGCCTTATCGCTGTGCATCCTCTAATGTGTGTGGAAGGCAGTGGTGTAGGTGGACGTAGATTGAAATGTAATGGAATTGATTGAGTGCCTAACAGGAATGTGCCTTGTTAGAGTTTGTAGGGTTTAAGGAGATTCAGTCCAATATAAGCATTTCTTAAGTGTGATTAACTCTGCTCCAACCCTATCAAACTCTCGGGGAAAGTACCCTTGCTTATTTGGCATATCAGGAAAAGGGGAGTAGTCAGAAGATATTGCCCACTCACCTCACATGTACCCTTAATTTTTTTCCTGCACAAGGACAGAAATTATGTAAATGTTTCCATTTGAGCTGCAAGAAAGATCCCATCTAAACTAACTCCCAACTCACAGAGATTGCAATGTTGTAATGGACAATGGCAATTGCACATTGCCATATCCAATCTGTTTTTTGCACCCTAACACTTTTGCATTCATGAAGCTTGCCACTTTGAGTAGCACTGGATTTGCATATGCAAATTCCTTCTGTACAGTAGGTCCCTGCTTTTTTGTTAATCTATCCTTTTCTGGCTTGTGTACTTTAAATAAGAGTGATATGCCGATTAAAACTAACAAAGAAAGATGGGAACAGTTAAAATAGTACCTTTGTTTTTTTTAGAAAAAGTTTTGTTTTCTATGTTTTGAACATTATTTATTAAATGAAACAACTGATCTGCTTTGGACAAACTATTTAGTATTTGGCTGAATAGTAAATATGCTATTCGACACAGCCGTTTGGGTGTGTTGCATCATTTTGCAAATGCCACCATGCAGTTTAGCTTGCATAGGTTACCTGTGATTTTACCGAAAACCTTTTTCTCAATGGATGTTTTACCGAAAACAATCCATTAAAAAAACCCACTGAAATTCCTTTTTTTGGGGGAGGAGGGTTCCCCCCAAATCTCCTGTTTCCCTATGTTTTTTTCCATCATCAGGAAATACATTCCTGTTGTTGCGCACATCACCTGACCCATTTTCTGTGAACAACATTGACTTCAGTGATGGGTTGGTGATGGAAAGGAATCTTCACTGCAGATGAGTGTAAAATGACATGAATGGACCTTCAGCAGATCAGATGGTGGATGAATATGTACTTTATGTATGTCACATGAGTAGGGATGGTGATCCACTGCAGTACTGGTTCAGTGAGTGGGTTGTCTGGCCAGAACTTCTTGTGAGAATTGTCATAGAAACGCTAAACTTCCCACTTACCAGTGTACAGCCTGAGTGAACTTCATGTGCTACCGAGGCTATTGTATATGAATCGTTGTGGTGCCCGATCACTAAAATGAACCAGCACTACATTTAGGAAGACTATGGGCCTCATTTCGAGGTTCCCGGTATCCTGGCTGTATTACCACCAGGATACCGGCTCTGGTAACGCTGTTACTGGCACTCGGTCTGGTGGAATTACCGCTGGATTACGAGTGCTGGTAAGGGATGTTAATCCCCATTCCTTGGAGTCCCATAGGGCTCCATGGGTGGGATTTGCCGGTATTACCGGCACTGGTAATGCTGCTACTGGCAATATCAGCTATTTTTGCCGGTAGGGTGGCGGAATTACCTCCAGCTTTTAGCTGGATGTAAGTTCCAGCCTCCCGACTGGCAACCTTGTACTTTGCTGGTACGGTAAGGTGCCGGTCAATAGAATTACCGGCATGTTATGACCGCATTGGCAAAGTTATAATGAGGCCCCATGGCAAGACACCTAGCCATAGTCAATACACCAGATCCGATGGTGAAGACTTGTATGCTTCAAATCACACACTAAAAGGTGAAACAAGGTTGTTTTGTGGGATGTTCTTTTAGTGAAATTAATAGATATGATAATTGACTGCTGGTGTTAGAAGATGTGATGGTTATATCATGACGAGATGCCATATGTGCTTGTGCTGTTACTCTTCTGTTTTTAAGTTGTTATTTTAATAACCAGAGGAGATTAGGGCGGAAAGCCTCCAACATGAGAATGTTTCATGTTATCCCCGTTACCTGAGAACCACCAAAATGAAAATTCTTCTGATGCCAGAGAGTTTGTGTGCGCTATACAAATACAAAATAAATAAGAATAAATAGAGATAAATAAAAATACCTGCTACCTAAGAGCTGCCAAAATGAGAATATGGTTCTTCCCACTTCCTGAGAGCTGCCCATATGATTATTTGTAGTGTTCTTCCCGCTACCCGAGACCTGCCAACACTAGAATTGTTAAAGTTGTTACACCCATTTGAGAGTCACGTCCATGAGAATTGTTGGGTTCTACCCGTGCTGCACAGGGAAGACCCAAAAATAAATGTTTTCACAGGGTCTCCCTGTGGTGGTGAGTGAAGGGTAGGATATGAACTGGTGATAAAGAAAAGAACAGCTGGGTAAGAAAGAGCATTTACAGGCAGATGTACTCAGCAATATAGATGTTATGTTATGTTATGTTACTTTGAATTTATATAGCGACTTATGTACCATTGGTATGGTAGTGCTCAGGGTGAGATGATCAAGGGGGGGCACGAATGAGCTGGGAAATTCTGGGAGCCCTTTCCAAGTGCAGGAGATGGAGTTGGACGGCTGAATTGAAAGCAAATATGTTGGTGGTGTTTTTGATGCCAGGGGGTAGGGAGGGAGTTTCAGTGGAATAGAGGGAGGGTAGCAAGGCGTGAAAAGGAGAAGAAGCGAGAGAATTCACAGGGTGAGTGAGGGATGATGAGAGTGAGAAGGGTTTAACACTGCAGGGTGCCAGGTGAAGAGTGGCAACAGTGACAACAGTTAGAAGCAGCAAGTTAGGAGGACTATTTCATGTACACATATCAGTTTCCCCCCTCTTGCTCAATTTAGTGGGTGCTGTTGGGGTGCTGGCCATGCAAGTGCCCCTCCAGAGCATCTTGGATGGCAGTGTTTTATCCCAGCCAACCAACTACCTGCAGCACAGCAATGTGGAACTGCATGCCGGCGCTCACATATGGCACACACAACAGTTCCACCACAGTGGGTGCAGGGTGGCCAACCTAGTTAGCACAGGCCTGAAAGCTGCAGTTGTTGTCACTGGCTGTGGTTGACCATCTTTCAAATGCTGCTGTGCTCGAAACACCATGTATCTACAGACTTGCTGATGGGTGCGTCCTCTGCATGCAGCTGGCACATGCCTGTGATATTTCAGTTCATGCCACTGCTAAATATGCTTACATATTATTATTATTATTATTATTATTTTATTTCTATAGCACTAGAACAAAGGCCCTGAGGCATGGGAGTGCTATGACTAAACAAACAACAGAAAACATGAAAGCAAAAAAAAATAATTTGGGGGCTCCAGTGGGAGGTAAGCATTACAGTGGTCAATTTAATTCAAGAAGGAAGGTTTTCAGTTTGCATTTTAAACTGGCCAGTCTAGGGCACAACCTCAGGTCGGTGGGGAGGCTTCGGGTTGCAAATGGAAAACATCATTTTTTTACCTCTGTCAGTTTTGCCTTGGATATATGGAGTAAGCCATTGTTGTTGGATTTAAGGCAGCATGTATCCTGTAGCCATTTAAGCTGAGCTGCTAGGTAAGCCGGACTTTTGCCATACAACAGGAGTGTGAGATGCATAGTGTGCGTCTCCGGGCTGTTGATACATGATCAGATTTACGCAGACCCATTACAACCCTCACTGCGTTGTTATAAACAACTTGCAAACGGTTTAGTTCCCCTTTACCAACCGCCAGTAAGGTGCTTGCACAGTAATCTAGGCGGCTCCCAATGACAGTCCTGGCTAACGTGGCACAGCTAGCCACATCAAGGAATGGTCTAATCTGTGCCAGCAGTGTGATGTAATACGCTGTGTTTGATACTAGGCAGCCGGTAGGGGCCCTCATTGAGAGTTCTTGATCAATGCTAACACCCAGGGTTTTCACTTTCCTGAGAGTAGGGTGAAGACAGTCTGCAATTTGGAATGAGGAGTAGGCTTGGTCAAGATGGTGCAATTTAGAACCAGCACCCAGGATTATGATCTCTGTCTTAGAGTTGTTCAGGGCTAAGCCATTAAGCAGCATCCAGAGATGGATTTGGTTATACATGGCATTGATGACCTCAGTGTCTTTGATGTAATCACCCAAGAGAAAAAAAGACACAGAGTATCGTCAGCAGAGTTAGCGTAACAGGTACCATCATCCTCAATTTCATCGAAGAGTGTGAGCATGAAAATATTGAAAAGGGCAGGTGACAAGTACAAGTCTTGTGGCCCTCCGCACTTTAAGGCCACTCCTACTGACATGGTATCCTCATGGAAGACCTAGGCAGACCAGTCTGACAGAAACGATAGTACGCAGCTGACCGACTCATTAGAAAGAAAGGGCCTCCCTAGCAGTCTGCTGGCTAAGATGGAATGATCCACCAAATCAAATGCGGCCGTCA
Source organism: Ambystoma mexicanum (assembly GCF_040938575.1). Classification (NCBI taxonomy): domain Eukaryota; kingdom Metazoa; phylum Chordata; class Amphibia; order Caudata; family Ambystomatidae; genus Ambystoma; species Ambystoma mexicanum. The sequence continues at coordinate 399,575,928 of NC_090925.1, read as the reverse complement.
GATCTAGGAGCATCAGCAGACATGTTTTACCCTTATCCATATATTGAAGAATGTTCGTCTTGAGGGCCAACAGGGCGGACTCAGTGCATGCGCAATCCGAAAGCCTGATTGTTTATGGCCTAGTATGCCATGTGCACTCAGAAACGCCTGGATCTGTCCATGTGCTATTTTGTCGAGCACCTTCAGAAGGAAAGGGGAGTTTGTGATTGGGCAATAATTGCCCGCAATACATGGATCTAATGAGGGCTTCTTTAAAAGAGGAGTGATCCATGCTTGCTTGACATCTAAGGGTACTGACATGTCATGAAAGTACGCATTTACAAACTTGGTGGTCAGTGGGGCAAGCGAATGGGCACAAGCTTTTACTATATTAGCAGGGCAGCTATCTCCCCTACAACTGGTGGGTTTTATCCTGCATAATATACCCAGAACTTCTACTTCAGTCATCTCTCGGAAGGTAAAAGGATTGATCCGGGGTGACTGATGTTGATCAAGTGTAGGGAGAGATGGTGGATTCAATTGGGCAAGCTTGGTTTCAGTTTCCCCTTTGATCATGGAGATCTTACTGGCCATAGCCTTTTCAATTTGGGTGCACCAGAATGAGTCTTTCACAACTGTGAATTTAATGAAGCAGGGGTCTTCCACTTCTTTTAAGATCTTAAAAAGTTATAGGAGCATTTTTTTTGCAACACATAGCCTCTTTGTGCTCTTTAGCTGCACGTCTATAGCTAACTTTGTCATCAGCAGATAATGTTTTCTGCCATTTGCGCAGCAGACTCTTGCTTTTCTTAATTTTCAATTTCGTCTTTCTGATGTGTACCAGCTTTTGGATAGAGTGTTTTTCTGGTCTTCATTTTGAAGGAGCGAGACTATCTACAGCTTCGGTCATCATTTTGTTGCATACTGCTGACAAGTTGGCTGCTGACATACTGAGCAAGACTGTTTAGGTAGGGAGCAAAGAAGGAGGAGAGAGCCCCTGGAGTAAGTTTACATTAATTACAACAGAGGACTTTCCCCCGTGACTTTTTGACTTTCTTAATGGCAGAAATTAGTGGCATTTAGAATTTTATGAAACTATGATGGGACCATGGACACGGATTCACTTCTGTCTTATCAAGTTCAATTCTGTGTGCCACTACCCAATCTAGTATTCTACCCCCATTGTGGGTTTGTTTGCTATACATATTGGGTGAAATCAAAGATTTCCAATGCACAGTGTTTCGGCCATTCATAAGCTGATCCGTATAGCTGTATAGCTGAGAAGTGATTGGCCTTCATCAGGACGGGGAAGAAAGTTGGAATGAAGGGGTCCTGTTTCTCTTGTGTTGCAGTATTGCCACAGAGTAGTTCAAAAGTTCATGATTCCTGATTATATCTAGAAGACTGTTGCCAAATTATTGGTGGACGAAGGGCGGGTGATACCGAATGTAGAAATTAAGTGTGGTTTTAGGATTGAGTTCAATTCTAACAAATAGAGTTTCAAATGTTGTATTTCCACAAGATTCACCTGTCTAATGCATAAGTCAATCTGGAAAATTAGCTCCACCCCACCTCTTTACCAGCAAGACGATCTTTCCTAAGGATACTATATCTCTCTGGCACTGCTAGTAAGAGGCCTGCAACTGCATGTAGTCAAGTTTCAGACAAGGGACAGATATCGATGTGTTCATCTACAATGTATTCTGCAACTGCAAGGGTGTGTTTAACTAATGGTCTGGTGGATAACAGTAGACATTTCAGCCGTAACAAATAACTAGCTTTATCAGATGAAGTTAGTTTTACTCCCGTTGTGGCTACTGGGAGCTATTGGCTGCAGTGCATCTGTTTGGGTTGTATTCTCCTTCCAGGTGTCACTTCCACCATTGCGCTTCGTGGTGGTTGCAAAATCGGTCATGTGTATGATAGTACTACTAGTACTACTAGCAGGCAGACCAAAAAAATAACAACAATGGGCCTACCCAGGTTATCACGGTGAGGACTCATCAGTTTGGCAGGCAAACAGCACTGAGTGTCCGAGCCCCAACGAGAACTGAAGAGGACCGGGGTAGCTGGGAAATGTAGTTCCCAGGAACTACGATTTAAAAGCAGCTCAGGAGAAGCACGCTCGCTACAAGAAATTAGAAGCATCTAATCACAAATGAGGGTCACGGGTAAGTGCAAACGAGTCTAAATGCAGTCCTTACTGCTTGGAGCGATCACATACAAATCTTGACAGCATTTCTAGATAAACACAAGCAAAACGTTTAACTAGGAAATTCAAACTAAAGTACAAACCAGCACTCACACGCATACACAGAAGCGAATGCGGGGCACATAAAGATATTTATATGGAGCTTGATGCGCCGCCAGCGGGAAGAAGAGGACCAGGGTAGCTGGGAAATGTAGTTCCCAGGAACTATGATTTGAAAGAAGCGCAGGAGAAGCATGCTCGCTGCAGGAAATTAGAAGCATCTAAGGCAACAACACACAAATGTGTGTCACGGGTATGTGCAAGCTAGTCTAAGTGTAGTCCTTACTGCTTCCAGCGGATACAAATCTTGACAGCGTTTCTAGATAAACACAAACAAAACGTTTAACAAGGAAATTCAAACTAAACTACAAAGCAGCACTCACATGCATACTTACACGCATACACAATGCCATTGGGGCCAATGCATAGATCTCTGTATACTTGCCCCACCTCGCTGACTTATTGCAGCGCTCGCACGCAACTGCGCATGCGTTCACTTGTACCTTAGCCTTAGGCAGGAGAAAGCATTGGCAGACTCCATACTAGAAAGTGTTTGGGCAGAACCCATTTGTTTGTCCTCTCCTCTATCCCACTTCTGCCCCTTCACAGGATGGGAGCCACAAACATCAACTCTGTCAGCCTCCTCCTGCGCCCCCTCAGCTTGCTGCCATATAGCCTCTTTCTTCCCCCTATACCTCATCATCCTCCACCGCCTCCTCCCGACACTCTTCCTCCTCCTGCCTTGCATCTTTCTCCTCCTGTTACATTACCCCATCCACCTCCCGCTACCCCACACCTGCAGCTTTATGTTCCCTCTTTGCTGAACATCTATTTCTCCCTCATGTTTCCACCTCCTTCCCCTCATTCACATCATCCTGTCCCCCTTCTGCTGCCCCCATCTCTGCTCTCCCTGTTCCACCTCCTGCTTCTGCTGTCCCTCATGCTCTGAAAGTGATTCACTTGTTCCATAAGCATTGTGGGGAAGGGGGTGTCACTAAGAGGAATGCTTTTCGCAAGGGGTTTCTACTAATGGTTTCTATATACAAGTGTCATTTTTAAGGGGTAAAAAGAGGAAAGCTAAGGGATTCAAAATCAAAGAAGCAAAAAGGAATTTCATAAAGGGTTTCATATTTTCTCTTTTTATTTTTGTGATGAAAGGAAGAAAGGAGTGATCTGGAGCCACACAAGAAATATTAAAAAAACGATTTATGTAAGTATTTCTCAAGGGGCAAGCCAGTCTTTAAGGAACTACACAAAACAAGAACACCTCAAAACCACCAGATAACGAATTGTGAAAACTACACAGAGAAATGCTCTCAGTAGCTACAGCACAATCTCTTCTGCTCTCTCTCTCTATGTCTCGTTCTTCCTCTAACAACCAAGCACTACCCACATAGAACCAGGAAATGAGCTAGACATGTTCTGATCCCAGCAAACATCCCCAGAGAATTGAGGACAGACTCTGCAGAATGTTCAGGGAGTCAGATTGGTCTGCAGATGCTTGACCTGTATGTAAAAGCTCTTACTGGAGTCTGAGTGCAATTATGGGATGCCGACAGGCTTCTTGAGATTTCACAGGGATGCCAAATATCGACCCCAATATTCATGTTATCCTATGAGATCGGTTTTGGCTGGGGATCGACCACTTTTAGTGAGACGTGAGATAAAAAGCTAGAATACTAAAGGTATAAGGTTAATACATTTATGTTAATTTGCCACCATAGGATTACTTGTCCACAGAAGACATAAGCCGTATGTTGTCCAGCCACTTGAATCCTCCGATGATCACACTCTGCAGTCCACCTTTGCAGACTCTGCCTCACTCACATGCACACATCCTTATCTTGAAGCATAATTTGAAAGAAGCATGATGATGAATCCTGCCCTTCCCCGTAAAATATTCATAACTTGTTTCATCTATTTCCCCAGTGAAAGTCTAATTGAATGTTCGAGTCACTAGTGCATCTATCTGCCAGAGCCACTACAGCCGAAGCTCTACAACTAACAAAGTTGGACTAAAAAAAGGAACAGACATTGCTGGTTAGGCGGATTTTGCTGATGTGATTAGGGAGGTTGTTGGAGTGCAAGATAAATTGTCCACAAGGCAATTTGAGGTTGCTTCCTGATGTTGATGTTTATGGAGTTTTGCTTATGTTATGTTTTTTATAAATCTTCCATACTACGCCAATGACCACAGTAGGGGTCTTACGTTGCTGTCATCTTTTCCTTGTGCATTAATGCACATTGCCCCACTTCTTTGTTTTGAAGAAACAGAATTAATTAAAAAGAAGCATACCACGATCTCCTCTTTTTTTATCTCTAGAAATCATCATTGATTAACCAAATCTATTATTTGGAGAATCTTCAAATGCTTAAAGAAGTAAAAAATGTTGTCTCCACTTCAACAGTTGAATTCAGGTGTGCTCCAAACCTCTGCATTGTCCATGTTCGGCTTAATTTCCGTGCTTTGCTTTGTAAATTAAATTTATTTGTGCTTTTAAACCTGTGCATTGTCCATTTTCTGCTGCATTTTAGTGCTTAGCTTGTAAATTGAATTTAGGCATGCTTTTAAACCTGCTCATTGACTGTTTTATGCCTCATTTTAGCGCCCACCCTGCCTCGGTACTTGAAATTCTACTACCCTGTTCATTTTTTGCTTAAAGTACATCCTTTCAGCTGTGCCTGCCTGCTAAGCCAGACACCTGTGAGTTATTTGTTCACTGTGCAGCTCCCCTGCCTGTCTCTCTCTCTCCTCTGCCACTCTCATGGCAATCTCTGTCTCCCCTATCTATTCTAACTGCTACCCTATCATCTATTGTATCTCTCTCACAAAGTCTGAAAGAATAAACATCAGACAATCTCTCCTGGCCTCTAACCCAGGCCTACCTATTGCTGACACCTATGTCAATGCTACTCCCAGGCAGACTATGACTGCCATCCTCTTTTCTGTCCTCTCCCCTGACCTATGGACCCCCCCTCCCATTTGGTCTCCACTCTCTCCCCTTTCTCCTCCTCAACCATTAATGGTGGCACCAGATGGAAAGTATTCTTGGCATACTTCAAATCCTCTAGTTGTATCATTAATGTCTATCACAATAACACTATCATGGCCCAAGGTTCTCAACCTACTCTTCTTCTCGACCAGCGCCTGCCCTCTCTCATTCACTTCCTCCCTTTTCCTGATACTCCTCCTTGTTCCTCTTCTCTCACCTCCCCATCACCACCGATGGGTGTACCACGCCCATGTACCCCTCCTCAGAAAATGTTCAATGGTTGTAATCCGCTTCACTTAGCTACTCTGAATGATCGTTCTGCTGTCAAACACTCCTCTGACATCTGTCTCCTTCTTGTGGATGTCTATCTTGATGCCCTTGCCCTTACTGAGGTGTGGTTCAATGCAAGCTATGTCACTGCTCTTGACACTCTCCTTCCAGAGGGCTACAAAATCCTCTCCAAACCCAGGCCCAGCCAGCCCGGAAGTGGAATGGCCCTGATTTTCCTAGAGTGGGTCCCTGCCTCTTTCATACCTGCTCAAGCCTAGTCGTCCTTCGAATGAGTTGTCTGCAGGCTTGGGGTCTCCCCTACTCTCTCACTCACCGTTGCTACCATCTACAGGCCCCCCAACCCTATCTCTCCTTTCCTATCTGAATGGGCTGACCTCACCTCCTCCCCCTTGACCCCTTCTTCCAAACACCTCTTCCTCCTCTGAGGCTTAAATATCCACCTCGACTCCCCTACATCAGTCACCTCACAGTTCCGTGACCTCTGTGACTCCCTCTCTCTCACTATTCTTCCTTCCGGTCTGACCCACTCAGCCGGACACACTCTGGATGCCTTCATCGCTGGAGACATCCCTATCTCTAACCCGGACACCACCACCCTCTCCTGGACCGACCACTCTCTCCTCTCCTCCCACTTCGAACCCTTTGGCCCTCTGTCCGAGCCTCCCGCTGCACTTCCAGCCACCTTTTCCAGAATTTGACCGATGAAGTGAGTATCAGTCGCTGCCTTTGCTTCTACATTCATTCTCCCTCCCTCCCCTGCTTCTGACTCCCCATTTGAGTCATTCTTGCTAACCTTCACCTCTCCCATCCTTGCCCCTGTCATGAGGATCCACCTGCAGCCTGCCTCACAGTCAAACAGCTGGTATGATTCCAATCTAGCATTCCTGAAACGCAAGTGCAGAGTGGCTGAATGGAAGTGACAGACCTCGGGTTAAACCTCTGACAAACTGCTCCTAAGGCAATATCGTTTTTCTATCTGCTCCAAGAAGAGGGCCCACATCTTTGGAGCCACTAACAACATGGTTGAACTTTTCAAAATCTGCAAGGAACTTGCCAATCAAACCTGCAGTCTCCAACTCTTTCCTTCTATCCCAGGCTCTCTGCACCACCCTGGCCTCCCATTTCTCATCTAAAACTCAGGACATCCTTTCCTCACTCTCCACCACCCCCACCTCCCATCCCACTTCAGTTTACCAGCCTCCCTTGCTCCCCTCCCTCCAGCCCCCACATTTTCCTCCCCCCTGCCCATAACACCTGATGAGGTCTCTAAACTCGTCCGCTCTATGAAGGTCTCATCCAGACAGGTGCACCCCTGCTCTTCTAGAACCAATAGAGACAACATCTCCTCTCTCTCCCCTGCTCTTCCCGATTTCTGCAATCACTCCCTCACCACTGGCTCTTTCCCTCTTTCCCTCAAGCACTCTCTTGTGCATCCTCTCCTAAAAAAGTCATTAGCTGAGCCCTCCTTCCCGGTTAACTATCTCCACTACCCCCTTCCTGGGTAAACTCTTTGAGAAGTTGGTCTTGCCCCCAACTGAACCTTCATACTGAACTTGTTGGTTGCCTCCATGACCAGCAATCTGGATTCCGGGCATCCAGAGGCACAGAAACTGCTCTCCTGAACACCCACAAAGACTTGCTCACAAATCTTGACTCTAACTCGCCTGCTGTTCTCATTCTCCTCGATCTCTCATCCACCTTTGACATGGTCAAGCATTCTATCCTTATAAAACAGATCTGTAATACCCTGGGTATTGCGGATCGGGCACTGGATTTGTTGACCTCTTTCCTCACTAACCACCCTTCTCAGCTGCAAGTGGGCCCTTTCTCCTCTACCACCTCAGTCTCGAATGGTGGCGTCCCGCATGGCTCTATCCTATCACCGTGTCTCTTCAATATCTATCTTGCCCCTTTTGCTCACCTGATCTCCTCCTTCTCTCCTCATTTCCAGTGTTATGCTGATGACACACAGCTTTCCTTCAAACTTCCCTCTACTACCTCCTCCTCCTCCTCCTACTCTCTCATCCCTGATTGTCTGACTGCCATCCAGGCCTGGTGTGCAGCTAATGATCTCTGTCTTAATGCTAGTGTGATGGAGTGCCTTCTCATTGGGAAACCTATGCCCTGTTTCCCTCCTACCCTCTGGCCACCCTCCTTGGGCTCTCTATCCTCAACATGCTGTGAGGCCAAAATCCTTGGAGTCTCTTTGAGGCTCTCTCCTTCCCCCTCACATCTTGGACCTTGCCAGGAAGGCTCACTTCCAGCTTCACCTCCTTAGAGGCATTCTCTCTTTCCTCACCTTTCCCCAGAAGCTCAACATCTCCAGAGCTCCAGTCCTCTCCAGGCTGAACTACTGCAACAGCCTTTTCCTCAAGCTCCCCCTTTCCTCCCTAAGCCCCCTTCAGCTAATCCAGAATAGGGCTGCAAGACTTATCATTGGCCTCAAGCACAGGGACCATATGTCTCCAGCACTCATATCTCCCCACTGGCTCCCGGTGGGAAAGAGGCTCAAATTCAAGGCCCTCTGCATCATCCACAAGGCTTGTTGGGGCCTGAACCACACTATCTCCAACTTTCCCTCTATAAATACTTCTCTGCTAGATCTCCCCGCTCCTCTAACTGCAACTCTCTGTTTATCAAACGCTTCTCCAAGCAGAGAGTGGAGGCAGGTCTCTCTCCTTACCTGGTGCCTCTCTTTGGAACAGCCGTGTTGCCCCTCTAAGACTTGAGCTGGACCTCCTTAAATTCCGGAAACTTCTCAAAACTCTGCTTTTCTCCACCTCTTTCCCTCTTTCCCTTCCCTGCTAATCACCCCACTGCTGCTGCGACTGGCGGCCTGGTCCTTCATGGATCTCACAGGTTACCAGGCCTTCTACCAAGTCGAGATCAGTACCCTACCCCACCCCCCGCAGCACTGCCCTTACGGGCCCCCTGACTGACAGCTGTGCATCGCACCCATGGGATTGCTCCACCCTAGTACTTAGCCAGCCGCCTCCTCCCTTGGCTCCCCTTGGCACCTCCCTCCTGGGATCCTACCAGCACGCCAGCACGTGTCCTTACCCTGCTCTCTCCCACCACCCCTCCTTTCCCTATCTCCCTCACTTCTCTTCACTGCACTTACATGTTCAAATGTCACAAGGCCTAGTAGGACCAGAATTGTATATTTACTGTTTTTTCTAGTGTTATTTACTCCCCTGTTCCTTCCCCGCTTTGTCTTTTGGCATCTTGAAACACTATTCTGCTGTATCGGCACCTAACAAATGCTCAATAAATAAATGCTGACCAGTGATACTGATAAAATGACAATGTGCATTTGCACTTTGACCCAAAAGAGCAGGGACACAGAGCAACAAGCATTCAGCTACCGTTCAACATACAAGAGGCAATCAGTGGTGCTCTCTGCCAAAGGGAGTAATCCAACATGGCGCAGGAACATGAATCTAAAATATATATGGGGTGAATGATCCTGAACTGAGAACATAGAAACTTTCAAGGTATCCAGTGTGACCCAGTCTGTCAAGTGTATCTTGCACTGGCTTACCTGGTCCTAATATCATATGTTATGATATCATGCATTTGTATAGTGCCTCTTGGCATAGTTTATAGTATCTCAAAGAGCTTTTCCTGTCAGAGAGGCAAATGTTGAGTATGAGACAACATTCAGCTGTGGTAGGAAGAAGCAGAGTCGGGTAGGTAGTTGGTATGAGCATGAGGGATAGATAAGATGCACAGGAAGGAATGAGAAGGAAAATGTAGAGGAACTACGTGAACAATTGGACCACATTTACTGTGGCACTCAACTGTATTCTATGGGGCACAGCACCGAAAGGAGAGCTAGCTGGAGAAGAGGTATTCAATGGGCCAGGAGGGGTGTTTGGAATGATTTCATGTAATTTCGCTGACTCCCTTTTTTCCCTGTGTTGCTGCTGGAGTTTTGCCGAAAAACGTAATCGATTTTTTTTTATTCTCTTTGAACCCCTCCATGATTTACTTATTCTTTTTTTTCCCTTCATCCCAAACCATTTATACCCTTTCCCACCCCCCAAAAAATGTCAATGGACATTTTCGACAAAACTCCCGCGCCTAAACACCCATCGAAAAAACAGGTGTCAGCAAAAGGGCGCAATACCGTATCGTATGTACTCACTGCATGGTGAGCCTGTGCACGTTGAAGCCATGACCAAGAGATCACAGACAGCAAATCCCTTCCACTTACTTCCTTGGGCACCCAACAACATTTGGGAGGGGTTCTATGTCATAAATCTGATTTTGCCAAGTTCACAAAAGTCCCCAGAACACTGTGCAAACCACCTCACCTTTTTGGTTTGCTCATTTATGTCATGGCTACCAAAACCCTGGGCTTAAGTGTAAAGTGCGTGAGGACACAAGGCATGTCTATGGCAAGACTTTTGAGCCTGGTAAGCTAAGGCATGTACAACCCATGCCAAAGTACAAAGTAAACACCGTGTGCAAAACCCCTCTTATTACCTCCCATAAACCCTGAATGGCCACAAACGGTCAGGTTCTGTAGATGGTAAACTGGAAGGAAACATGGGCACATTTAACAGATGGTGGGATTTCGAGCAGGGCTTCCCTGAGAGCAAATGTCTAGTCCAGCCTCCTGAAGGTGCCTGAGGCCTGCTAGGGCCTTTAAGTTAATGGCTATATTGGTGTGTGTGGCAGGAATCCCTTGAGGTTGAGAATGGGCGCTTATGGGAGTTAATTTACATAATCCAGCCTATGACTAGATCTTTCACCCTGGGATGCACTTACTATGCACTGTTATTAGAGGGCATCATGCAAATGTTCGGTCAAAGCAGGGGTGTATGGTGTAGTTAACAGATTAGATTTCCAGATCTACGCTCTGTTTGAAAAAAAGAGGTTCTATTTGCCTCAAAAGACCTACAGTCATTGCAAACTGAAACATGGCGATTCTAGGCACATGCTAAGATACATGTCTCCCTTGATTTGTACCACGTTATCGTTGGTCTAGTCATTCACCAACTGAATATGTCCACAGGGGGGAGGGCATTACCAGAAGGAGGAGATGCTGGTTCCACCCCTCAGAGAAAAATGCTGCAATGTTCTTTGCCATGTGCATAGATTGGGAAGGGCAGCGACCAGGTCCACACAAATCAGAGGAAATGGGTCCAATGCTGGTACCATTTGGCAGTTTATTCTGCCATCTCTCCAGGTAATTTGTCAGGTGCCATTTTGACAAAAGAGGTGTGCAAGCCTCCATAACTGTCTATGGCAAAGTGACATCAGTAGTGTGTGTTGTGACAAACTCAATGCATTGGTTGATTTCATTCCATTTTAAAGTGCATGGAGTGTGTTGCTATTCTTGCCTCCTCAAAAAGCTTCCCCTGTGTTTCCCTGTGTGTTGATGGTCGATAATCATAACGTGTATAGCTTAAATGTATTCACATATATTGATGGTTTCATTTCTTCAGAATGTGGTTGCAAACAGTATCACAGCATTGCTTTTGTGTACTGGATGTTTTGGCGTAGTGTGGTGTTTACACCGTTTGCATTCTTTAGCTCACGTCAACATATATTCCTGGAAGATTTGACTGAAATCAAACTAAAATGGCATCAGAGCCTTGTCTGTGCCACACCTCTGGGGCTCGCTACCACAGCAGTTGGTGGTGTTGTCAGTTCATATCAGAGAAATGGTGCCAGAGAGCCAGCAAGTAAGGAGCAAACTCAAACGCGGGAGGTAATTTCCCTCCAAGCGTGAATGAAACGCTGGTGATTCTGCAGCAGCGCCTCCATCTGCTGCTCAGGGACCATGACATTGTTTCTTTATTAAGGAGCTATTTGCCATTCGTTCCATGATGGGATTCTTCACATTCAAGCGAGCCATGTGATCCGGAGACACAGTTTGCTAGGGTGATCTGAAGTTGAGGCCTTTTGACAAACTGCGCACTTCCAATTTATTATAAATAGATGCAGCATGTCCTTTTGAAAACGTTCCCATCACACCATTGGGATCTTGTTGAAACTAGGAAGAAATGGAGGTTGTGAGACCGTTCTCCCCTTCCTGACCTTTCCCCCCTTTCTTTAGAGTTCAACAAATTCAAGTTTTGAAGACAACCGCGATAATCACTAGTAGACAGAATTCAGCAAAATCAATCAGGAAATCTCTTCCTTCCTCATTGATTAGGAGAACAAGGTGATTTATGCTCTTCATATACTCATATTTTCACCTTCTTTTTTCTTCAATCTGGGGGATACACCCTTTGCTCTTTCCTTGCACATAGCACTTTATATTCATTGTATATTTAGGAAACATTATAGGTATTACGGGTTCAGCAGTAATGGTTGCCGCCGAACTCGTAACACCATTCCGCAGGCTGATATTCTGGTACCACGGTGACATTACAAGTACTGGCGGCACGGGATGTCAGGCGGCGCAAAGTGCATGTCCCCATTTCCTTGGAGTCCCAATGGGCCCCATGGGAATGGGGACACGGAAGCACTGCATTGTTGTTAATGGTGTTGGTGCTTCCGTGTAAACCAGGCCCGCAGGGGGCAGTGCCCACCACAGGTCAGACCTGCTGGGAGCAACGGCCCCTGCGGGCATACTTGTAGTCTGGCAGTCTGGAGCAGGTGCCGGTACGCTGTTACCGGCACCCTTATGTTTGGGCAACCAGGCTTATAATGAGGTGTAGGTTGATTACCAGTTTTTTATTCACTTCTGCCAAAGCCAGCTAAATGCGGATTTATGAAAAAAAAGCCAAAAATAGAATAAATAAATAAATGTTGTGGCATTAGTGTACCTTCATTCCTATTTTTTCATTGTTGTTCTATGTCATTTTCCTCCTGGGCATAAAATGCCCCGAAGGGACCTGTCACATTTGCAGATAGATGCAAACGGGTCCCCTCCAGGCATTTTTTATCAAAGGTGTACATATAGGTTTAATCACCTGTACGCCTTTGTTTTTGCAGGTTGCAGTGCAAATAGAGAAAACATTGCCTGCACGCATGCCAGGCAGCATTTACAGTAGATACCTATGAAATCCGCCTTCTTTTTGCTGGTGTAAAAAGCTGGCTGATTCCAGAGGAATCCACAGCATTTACACCAACATGAACATGTCACGCTGGCGTACATGCGGTCGCATTTTCATGGGGGAGATAGAGATTGAAATTCTGTTGCCTGCCCCCTTTATGCAATATATATAAAGGAAATTGTGGAGTAGAGCGAAATCCATGCGTACAATGTGTACGTATTGATTTTACACATGGATTTTCCTCTACCCCTTGAGGAAAACAAGCTGTTTCCTCCATATCAGTATTGAGGGTGGGAGGCGCACACACCATGCATGTAACTATTGAGTCAGGGGAAAAAAAAGCACCCAGTCATGTGTGTGTATATCTGACGCATGGAGTGAACTAAGAGCCGTTTGAAAGTATGTTTCCCAGAGCGTATGTACACAGTGTGGCCAGAGAGATATAGAGTCTCAAGACCTTTGGCATATATATCCATTAAAAAGCTATTTGGACAAGGTCATGCCTAATTATTTAGTGTACTACAGAAATGTACAACCATGTACACAATAGCACCATGATGTCTGCAGTGGAAGGGTGTTAATGTGTACTGCCATGTGTGTTTCTGGGACTATCTCTCCAGTGTGAAGATATGCAAACATTTTGCATTTATCAGTGATATCGATGCTCTGTATTGTGAGTGTGGCTTTGACAGGTTTCCATCTGTTAGTGTAATCCTTCCAAGTGACTTTTAATATTCAGTTGCCAATTGCCACTTATGATGATGGTACCACCAAGGCTACTGTCAAGGCAAACAATATGATTCACTTTAAATTACTATGAACCCCTAACTAACCTAAGAAGAACAGGGTTCATTTTCAAAGCGCAGCCTGATATATGGGCATATAATTTTGTCTGGCACACCTTTCAACAGTGTCTTGGTTGGTAGCATCAGAACTGTAGGGTAAATACCTGGCAACCAAAAGAAGCTTGCCTCCAAATGATGTATGTGTAGTGTGCACAGAAACAAAGTCATGAGCACTTTCACCTTTACATACTCTTTAAATATGCAGGAGAGGGGGGAGGGAGTATCAACAAGGTGTCATTGTTGGTGCAAGTGGAGGTAGGGTGGACATAGCTGGGGTTGGGTTGAGGACCAAAAGGGTTGATCGTTAGGAGGCGGTAACAGGGTTCCCTCAAATTAGACCTTCGGTTCAATTGGTGTGGAGAGACCAAAGGAAAATAAAGTGTAATTGCCACTTTTTTAAATGAAAACTTCACTGGTGGAAACCCAAGCATAGGTTAGACATTATATAAATTAATTTCAGCATATAGAACGTTTCAGAAAAAGGATCCATGCGAAAAGTATTTCAAAATGGAATCATTGCTGAATAGCCACATGGGACCCACTTGATTCTAACACCTGGTGGCAGGATTCCACTGCTGTATAAATTGGTGGCTGGATTACTGTAAATATGAAGCCATATTCAACCAAATATGGGTATAGTGGTATCCACAGTGTTGAAGTTATGGACAATCTGAAATGTGATGCAAAACGGTCCATTTGAATGCTCAGATGAAACAGACATCTGCTGAATCTATTTCCTTCTTATCAGAACTGACAAGCACGTGGCCCAGCTACACTCAGGAAATCCTTTGGAGCCCCAAGTGACAAAATAACTTCTCATCCCCTGTATGGAGAGGCTTGATTCCCGGGAAAAGGCTGAGGTCATGCGCTCTTCAAAGGACATTACAGGAGAGGGTGGAGAGCCACAGGGAAGATCTACACGAGGCAGGATGAGGGGGCTAAAACAGCCAAAAGAGCAAGCTGCACAATAAGAAGATCCCCGTCATTTTGGATCTGCTCTTTATACCAATTTCTCTTCCTCATGTGACTTCCTGCAGACTCAGGCTTCTGGATATAACAGTAAGAGAGGAAAACACAGAATAAAGGGGAGTGAGAAAGCCCAGGAAGGGCACTGCTCCCAGACAGCAAGATCTATGTGTGTGCCTCGGTTATTCTACCAAGTGCGGGCCTGCATGGTTCTGCTCTCCCCCGCACTACGCCACATTGGCAACGAGGCGGAAACGGCCCCATCACAGCCCATAACGCAACCCCATCAGGCAACTCTGCAAAATGCCGCAGGAACGCCCCAGGCACCCAACGGGCCTGCAGAATCACTCGCAGAGTCGTGCCCATGTGGGTGTTCCATCGCTGGGATCAGGAGCTCCAGCTACGCTTAACGTGAGTACCACCAGGGTGCTAGCGCTGCCCCAACCCACCACGTTAATGCCAGCATCTCCCACACAAAGGAGTTACTCCGAACTCACAGCCCGCGCTGAAGCCTGCAGGTACCTCAAGCGGCCACAGGAGGTGGCCGGAGTCACGGCACGGTCGCCTCCCTCTCAAAGGGCACACCGTTACTTACGTTACACAGAGAAGCCTGTGAGAACCACAAGCACCCACCAGGGGTCACTAGAGGCCGCGTGCAACACAGAAAGCCAGGGCCTAGTTTCAGTACACCATACAGTGTTCTGGGAAAAGTACACCCAAGCAGGGAGAATCCCCCAGCCACTGGAATCCCACGGTTAGCGCCATCGCAAGAGACCAGCTGTCCACAGCACTGTCAAGTCCTGATTAGACATTCAGAATGGCAGCTGACTTCGCCACATCGCCTGCCAGGAGACCAGCCCAAAACCCAACTCCAGCACATGGCTGAACAGGACGCAGGGCACGTTTATGAAACCCTTGAAGCCGTTTGGCCCCAGAGCTGCGCGGCGCGGGGAGCGATGGGTGTAACAGTTTGAACTGAGCCTAAAGTCAAGGAAAATCACGGTCGATGAAGAAAAAAGAATACTGCTCATGCTCAATCTTGGCACTGTGGCGCTGAGACTTTTCAATGCCCTCCAAACAGAGACAGAGAGGATGACTGCGATACGCTAAAGACGGTCCTAACCAAGAAATTCAAACCCCAGCTAAGCCCAGATTTTGAAATCTTTAAAACGAGCCAAGCTTGGCAGCAGCCGCAAGAGAACATTGACGATTTACATGGCCGACTGTGAGAAATGGCCATTGGCTGTAACTTCCCTGATGAAGAGTTTGCTGTCAGACAACAAGTCATACATGGCACATCTCCTTTGAAAAGGTTCGGAGGACTATACTATCATAAACCAACCACCCACTAGAGACCATCCTCACCATGGGGTGACAGCACGAGAGAACATATGAGCACATGGCAGAAATGGAGCAGATGATCAGCTGCCTAACACTCGTCACTGAAACCTCGAACAACAGTATGACCATCATCAATGCAGTGCGGCACAGTAAATCTCAACACATGCGTCCGCACCACCGAACAGACCCAAAGACTGCCTATGGTGTGGTGGCCCAACAACACAAAGAAGAACCGTGCCCAGCGTACAGCACCACATGCTAAAAATGCAGGAAAATAAATTACTATGCATCTATATGCCTCAGCTCTAAGAGCTCGAGAGAACAACCACCTCAGCAGCGTTCACGAGAATGGAAAAGTGACTGAAGGACCAGGAACATACAACCGTTCTGCCCACGGCAACCAGACCAACACTCGCAGAGACAGCCCACCAGAGTCAGCAACATTCCCAGAGGCCGAGGCCGCGCCGTCGATGGAGGCGATGCCAACAGCAGCAGCAAGGATGATGACCATTCAAGCAGGGAGCACTCCCTGAACCACAAAGCACAATACCGAAGGCCGAGAAAAGAGAAAGCGCACATGATATCTGCAGTCAAGCCAGCCAACAGACATCAATCGCACAACACCAAATCGCACCGCACGTGCGTAGTAACAGTGGGGGACATCCCGGTGAAGATGATGATTGACACCAGCGCCACCATAAATGTCATGCCAACAACGAAATTCACCATGCTCCACCGTAGACCAACCCTATGGCGCAAACACATTCAGCTATTCGCCTACATGTGTAAGAAACCCCTACTAGTCTTGGGATACTTCAAAACATGCCACACCTACAATGAAAGCAGCTGCAATACACGCATCTATGTAGTCGATGCTGGAATAGAAACATTACTCAGCTGCCCCACTGCTGAAAAACTCCAGAAGATCCTGTTCACATTTGCAATACGCTCAAAAGAAATTGACCACCTACTGTCCAAACACAAGAAGCTGTTTCAAGGTATCTGGTGCCTGCGAGGGAGCGCAGTTAAACTTTACATAGACCCCACAGTGGAACCACGAGCAGTACACCACCGACAGGTCCCGTTCCACATGCGAGCAGCAGTAGAGGCAGAACTCAACAAGCTGAAAGACCTCAAGATAATTGAGAAGACCACAGGCCCCACCCCATGGGTGTCCCCCATGGTTGTATCAGCAAAACCTAAACATCCACAAGCTGTACGAATTTGCAATGACATGCGCCTACCCAATGTTGGTATTGGGCGCGTAAGTCATATCACCCATATCTATTATCTAACTGATAATAGACCTGATAGGTGCCACCATGTTCAGCAAGCTAGACCTCAGGTCAGGGTATCACCAGATCCATCTAGCAAAGGAGGTGAGGTACATCACAACCTTCTCGTCACACCTGGGGCTGAGAAGATACCGTTCGCAAAACCTTGGCATATCCTCCACAACTGAAGTGTATCAGCATGAAATAAGGAAGGTGCTACATGATCTATCTGGAGTCACAAATGTCAGTGATGACATACTAGCATATGGCAAGACGGAGAAGGAGCACAACAGATGGCTCGTAACAACACTCCAGAGACTGGAAGAATCTGGACTGACTCTCCATGAAGAGAAGTGTGAGTTTGGGCAGTCCACGTTAAGCTTCTTCAGATACGTATTTAACGAAAAAGGGGTGTCCCCGGATCCTAGCAAAGTAGCTGATGTCAAAAATGCCTGACCTCCCACCAATCCGACGGAGGTATGCAGCTTCCTAGGGATGCCAACATAATGCAGAGGATTCATCCCTGACCTGGCCACCATAGCCATCCCACTACGAGACCTCACCAGGACCAAGTCAACATGGGAGTGGGGTGAGAAGCAGCGTTCCAGAAGATAAAGGACTCCCTGTCCAGTGATGCCACCATGGCGTTTTTTGACACATCACAAAAGACCGAACTGCTGGTCGATGCCAGTCCGGTTGGCATGGGAGCAGTACTGACACAGACCGACCGAGATGGAACAGTAGTACCCATTGCATTTGCGAGCCGCGCACTCACCCCAACAGAAAGAAAGTATGCGCGCATTGAGAAGTAAGTGCTTGCCATTATATGGGGATGTCGACACTTTCACGTATATATTGTAGGACATCCAGTGAAAGTAAGGATCGCAAATCCCTAATCCCAATATTCAAAGGGTCAGCACCGCACCGCCCAGCTGGGATAGAACGCTGGATGCTCCAGTTGCAACAGTTTGACCTGGAGGTACAGGACCGAGCAGGAACGGACAACCCGGCAGTCTTCCTGTCATGACACCCAGGACCCGCCACAACAACAGAATACAAGGCAGCCAAGGAAACATATGAGCATGTGTACCATATTATCGAGTGTGCCAGGCCCAAAGCAATGAGGCTAGACAAGATGATATCCAAAACAAACAAAGACACCTGCCTTCAAATCGCCAAAGAAGCCATACTAGTGGGCGAATGGAAAACATTCCTCACAGCAGTCACCCATCGAACGCCACAAGCATAAGAACTATGAAAGCGCTATTTGGAATCAAACACGAGCTGTCAACCTTGCCGGAGGGGCTCATCCTCAAGGGACACCACATTGTGGTACCCTCCAGCCTGCAAGACTGGGCACTCCAACTTGCGGACGATGGGCACCAGGGGATCGTGAAGACTCAGGCATTACACAAATCATGGGTATGGATGCCACAGATACAGCAGAAAATCATGTCCCTAGTGGAAATGTGTGCATCATGACAAGCCACACGCCGGCCTGGACCGTCAGAGCCCATGGCCTGCACGCCCAGAAGCGAGCGCAGGAGGGACGCAGTTAGGATGGACTACTGCCTGATTGATAATGAGGCATACTTCCTGGTGGCAGTGAATGAATACACACGGTAGCTGGAGGTAGAACCAGTCAAATCCACCGATGCAGTTGTGATGCTGGAAATGCATCAGAGGGACAGGGCATCTGAATCCTTGTCCTTTATTGCTATATCATGTATGTTCTGACTTGTTTTCCATGCAGGGGTTCATGTGGGGCCCCTGGCGGTGCAGCTCTACCTGTATTTTGTTTGGTGAACAGACCGTTGGGATACCCTAATGGCACCCATGGGTGGGGGTACTACTCTGTACTTCTAGTGTATGTTTTTGGGCACCTGTGTGTGGCCCACAGCGCAGGCTATGGGCTGGTGGCAGCTCCGTGCTGAATTGACAGGTGCCCTGAGTGTCCTCCATTTTGAGATGTCCGGCCCTGCCATTGGCATCAGTAGATTCCTGATGGAGACAAGATGGCCCCCGCAGCCTCTTGCCTTCCATCGCCTGCTACCTTGGTTTTCCCAAAGTCCCGGGAAGCCCTGACTCTGTCCCTCCCCCCTGACTGGCTGTTGGATGGAAGTTCCATATATGGTAGTGTGGGGAAGTGCCGACCAGACTGGCTGGAGCCTTCCCAATGACCGTATGTTGTGGGTACGCCCGTGGGGTGGGACCTGGGTGAATGGAGTGTGTGACGAATGTGCATTCTGTGTTATGGGTGTCTAGTATCTGGTGTTTGACACAATGACTGAGACAGCCCTGCCCGAAACTGGTATGAATGCAGTGTGTAGTGCTGAATGGCAGAGTACTTGTCCGAATCCAGATTCTGTGTTGTTAGTGTCTGGATGGAGAAGAATGGCCTGAATGCACTGTGTCCCTGATTGGCTGAATGACTGCCTGAATGCCCTTCTGAGTGATTGGTTGGCTGAGGTGACCCAGCACAATGAATGGAAGATCAACAGTATATCTTGGGGCCTCTCACTGATAAAAACTGTTCAGAAGCTGAAGTTGATACTTGATGCTTAGTCTCGAAGCCGAGGGCTGCAACCGTGCCCCAATGCCTCAGCGGAGACCATGTGAGCGTAACAATTGGTGGCAGCGGTGGGATACTTATGGTTTTAAGAATCGGTGTGTAACCTTGCCACTTACAAAATATCTGCACTTAGTTAAATTGAGGTTTAGTTGTGTACAAGATAACTACATTACAAGCGATGGAATCTATTGCGAATGGTAAATTGACTTGGATGAGCTTGGAGGCTCTACAGAGTGCTTGTGAAGCCAGGGAATTAGGCTTTGTGGATAAGTCTAGGGCTGAGCTGATATTTTCCCTGGTGGACTACCACATTGATTGAGAAGCTCTTGAAGTGGAGGATGTGACCATTGAGGCCCCTGCCCCTGGGGTTGCTGTTGAATCTGATTCTGGGAACGACACCATTCCTGCTGCCTCTGTTCCGACCTCTCGCAATGTTTCTTCAGGGAATGCCTTGGAACTTGAGTTATTAAGGATGAAATTGGCCTTTGAATACCGCAAGTTGGAAATAGAAGCTGAGCTTAAGAAAGAAGAGTTGGCACAACAAGTGGATCTCAAGAATAGGGATCTTGAAATCAAATATAAGGACCCTGAACTTACGTACAAGGACACTGAATGTCAGAAAATCCAGCTCGAGAAAGCTAGAGTGGAGACTTCAGCGAAACCAGTTGAGAGAGTCAGGCCCCAGCCACAAAGTTTATGAAAGATTTGGTTTGTGTGTTTGTGGAGGGTTCTGATATCCTCCAATGGATGGAAGCGTTTGAGATGGCTTGTGCAAACCATGATGCTGATAAAAGAGATTAAGCTAAGTGTTTGTTAAGCAGAGTGCCTCAGACTGGTTATGACTTTATTCTGAAACTGAGTGTGGAAGAAAGGGGTCAGTATGAGTGCATGAAGTATGCTTTGATTGCCAAGTTTGGCAAGACACCAACCCAATACCTTAAAAAGTTCAGGGAATTTAAGAAACGAGAGAATGGGGGTCATTACGAGGTTGGTGGTAAGGGGTTACCAGCACCGGTAAGGATGCCGGTGCGGTAACCCCTCACCTCCGTATTCCGAGGTCCCTTAGCGGGTCCATCTAAGGCCAGCTGGTTTTAAGGGATCATGGAGCTGTTAAGGGATCATGGAGCTAATAACAAGCCCGCTATTTGCGGGCCCGTTATTAGCTCCTTCCCCATTCCCATTGAGCCCTATGGGGGCTCAAATGGGAATGGGGAATGTTATTCAGAATGGGGACTTACCGGGTCCTCCAAGGTCGGAATGACCCGGTAAGTCCCCATTCCAACTACCCGGACCCGGAACCAACTTTGGAGGCAGCCATGGTGCTAATAGCACCATGGCTGCCTCCGAACACGGAATGACCCCCAATGTGTCTTGTGTTGTCTGGGTGAGGGCAGCACACATGAACATGATTGGGTGGATTGATGATTACAAAGTGAAAACGTTTGTTGAATTGTCACACCTTTTGTTTTTTGAGCATTTTTCAGAAGCCTGTTCACCGGAGCTGTGTCAGTATGTTGCTGAACAGGACATTTTAGATCCCGTTAAGCTGGCCAGGCTGGCTGACAAGTGGGTCTCCCACCGGGTGTCCCCTAAGGACTCCAGTGGGAAGGACAAGGATAAAGAAAAGGGGACCTCTCAGAAGGCTGAGGAGTCACAAAAGCTTCCTCTCCTAAGACCCAAAAACCTAGTGGGGATAAGTCTTTTGTGGGTGGGAGTAAGAGTAGTGGTCCACCTGCTGCAAAGCAGGGTCCCAGTGGTTCCGAATCTGAAAACTGCTGTGTCTTCAAGAACTGATCCAAGAGAGGACCTGGTAAGAGACCTCTCCCTGAGCTACGATGGACCATCTTGCACCAGCTGATCTTTGCCAAAGCTCCCTGGTAGACAGACCTACGAAAGGCTGCATACCGGAGAAGAGGATGCGGAGGAGAATGAAGAGAAGTACTGGACAGCCGCCCACCGTCGCTGACCGCCGTCGCCGACTGGAGCCGCTGTGCTCCCTTTGCCTAACAACATTTTGATCCAAGGTTCATCACCGTCGACCGCTTTCATCCTGCCGGAGAAAGTCGAGGTCGTCGACGACCGAGGAGATTCCGCCGGGGGGTTTCACACCAACCGAAGACCTCAGAGACACAGACGAAGCTACTGAAGCCAGCCATGGTCATGGCCCATTCACCGACGCCAGATGCCAAGGACTCGATGCCCTTGCTGGGCCAAGGTTCTTCACTAACTCTTTGCAGCAATGAACCATCGTCATCGAGGTGCACAGCATACCTCCCCTGTTGCAGGACATTTTTGATCACTCATCAACGAGCACCGCAAGGACCGAAGCTGCTGCCTCAACAACACTGTTCACCTTTTCTTCATCTCGGAAGTTCGACGACACGTTACTCCTGCCTGAAAGGGAGCGCACTCAAGAAGGGCCAGTCAATTCCCTGACGAAAAACTCTACAACACAAGGTACATTGGGTTGTAGAACTATAGAAGAAGATAAGACTCTAATAGACAATATATGGACTGGGCTTGTAGTGCATCTTCATTTACACGTTGCCCAGGTGGGGGGATCCTCATACAGAACTGTGTCTGGTTGGTAGGGGCTCAGTATTCTGCCAATTGTCTAACCAACTTGTCTTCCTCCTAAGTCTATGGTTGATATAACATTGCTGTGTTGATTTGTATTCTATTTGAATTGAGTACACTTGATGCATTTTAATGGAATCAGACTAATAGTGGTACCACCTAGAACTGTATATATTTCTTATTTTAGAATTGTCGGAGCGCAAAGTGTATTATCGTGATTGTGTAGATAACTTTGAACCTTATTTATATAAAGACTGTGTTTTAACTAATACAGTGTGTGGACATTCCTTTGTGGGTGCTTGGGGACTACACTGTACGTAAGAACCAGCCCGCATCACCTCCTGAGAAGCTAGGCCTTGATTGCTCGTCAATTGTTACCGTAATAGAGAATCTCTGCTGGGGTCCTCTGTGCCTCTCCTCTGCCGTATAGAGAGCAGGAGTACAGACGCCCTCCTCCAGTGGTTGCTTTACAGCAGCCTCCGTAACATCAGCACTAGAGAAAATGTTTGCCGTCCATAGCATTCCGTCATCGCTCAAGAGCGACAATGGCTCACCGTTCCGAATCAAGGAGTTTCAGCAATTCCTTGACAACGTAGGAGTTCGACACCACCACATCACACCATATTGGCCTCAAGCCAATGGAGATGCCGAGAGATTCATGGTCTAACAAATGCGTATGAATTGTCAAAGACCGAAGGTGACCATGGCTACTAGCACTGTACCAGTTCCTCCGGTCATACCGACAAATACCTCATTCAGCTACACAATTGAGGCCAGAAGCCCTCATGTTTGGGGACCCATCCAGGCAGGATTTACCCTATACCATTCTTGGTGTCCCCCCCACGCAGACCTAAATAGAACAGAGAAGACAAGAAAACAACGCAAGAGAAGATCAAACGAGGAGAGCAACACCAAGTGACCTACAGGTTGGAGACACAGTGCTGGCCAAGAACTGAGCCACTCCAAGAAAGATGATACTCCCATTTGAATCACTACCCTGGAAAGTCACTCATCGAGACCATGGATTGGTGACCGCATCCCAAGGCCCTGAGACAGTCATATGAAACGTGTCCCACTTCAGGCGGATACCAAGCACCACCTGGCAGGTGGCTCCCGAAGAAGAAGCCCCCATGAGAGCAGACCTCAGGACACTGGAGCAAGCGGCCAGAGTAACAGGTCAAGGGGAGCTGGCTGGAGCACTGCCAGAATTAAGCCTGTGGCCAGAGGAAACCCTGAAGGACACCACCAAGCCTGCCACCCCAAGGAGGGAAGACGGTGGATGGTACTCGCTCCGCCGACGACCAGACCATCCAAGCGACTGCGCAGATTTATCCTGAACGGCACATACCAGAGGACTAGAACTGGGGAGAAGCACAGCCACAAACCGTAAGACTCTGAAGCTTAAAGCCAGTTAAAAGAATGGCCTAAGGATACGTATGATGAGGCAACTGTTGAAATATTCAGAATGTTCATGTTTGTTATCCAAGTTGAAGAGGGATGTGATGGCTAGTCGCCAACTGTTAGCACTAGCTACGTTAAAGGTGGCCTGTTCGAGGGCTTCAGCACTGGTACAGGCACAAAAAGGCAAGCTATGGATCGGAAAAGAAAATGCAGTGCTGATAGTTTACCTAAAGTGAACTGACAACAGAAAAGTGTCTTTGAAAGAACTAAAGAGGAGTCATTCACAAAATGATTCCTCCTGTTAGATTGGGCATCTTGCTCAGTGCCATGATGAAAAAGGTGCTCCTGTTAAATGGTGCAGATAAAAATGCATGTCATGTGTGGGATGGATGAGTATGTTTCATTAGGAATGCGTGAGTGAGAAAGAGTTTGAATTGAATACCTGATGTGAGTTTTAACTTGAAAATAATTTTACACAGCACTTGACACTTTAACAAGATTACTGTTTCAATGATAAAACTTGGTGTTGTATTCAACTGTCTTTCATGTACGCTTGTGTATTTTGCAGTAATTCATGTGTATATTAAAAAATTGATATTTTTGTGATTAAAATTCAGCTGTTTGATGCGTTGATTGAAAAAATGTATCTCTGCAAACACACATCGCAAAGGAAGATTCAACATCTGGAATCAGTCCTTCTGATCTACATGATATATTGTTCTTTATTTTATTAAATGTGGACATTCATATTCATAGTCACACTTTTAAAAATAAATGCCTCTTCATTAGTTTAGAAGTGACCTTTCCCTCCCACCTTTGTAATTATGGGTGTCGGAAGGAAGAGCCCTTCTTTCAAGTTAAATGCAGGGAGGTGCTGAAGATTCTAAAAAAGAATGCACACAGAATTGAGGGATTAAAATGGAGGGATAAATATTGAAGAATATTAATAGATACAACTGGAAGGAGGTAGCCGGGGAGCAGAGCTGAAACCATATGGACGACTGGTTCCCAGGCAGGCTGCAGATAGGAGCCTTTTGAGGATTTGATGAGTAAGCTGGGTTCCATACAGCCATGCTCATGAATATTCCTCGTTGTCAGGCTGGGAATCCGCAGTAAAAGAAAAAACAATTTAACTTTCACTTTAAAACTGAAATGTCCTCTAATCACTGTCCTCTGGGTCATACTTCCCCATCCAATGACTGCCCCCATCCAGTGACAGTCATCTCCCTAAGCCCCACCTCTGGCAGCCATCTTTAGACTTGGTAAGCATGTAAAGTGGCAGTGTGACCAAGAAGAGCCACAGAGGGGCAGGAGGGAGGGTTCACATGTGAATCCATGCCCAACGCATGCTGGAGAACAATAGTTACAGGTAAGTCACTTATACCTTCTCCAGCATGGAGTCTGGCATGGATTCACGTGCTCATGAATAATGAATACACAGCAGTACACATTACACACCCACAGGAGGTGGCAAGGCTCAACATAAGTAATCAACACTTACCCTGGAACAGACTCACTGCAAGCGAACAGGTTGCGTAGCATTACCTGGCCGACTCTGGACTCCTCTCTGGAATCCCTGTCCATGCAGTAGAACTTCATGAAGGTATGCATGGACCGCCACGTTGCAGCGATCGCTTTTGTGGAGTGGGCTCTTGGGCAGTCCGTCAGAGGCCGGTAATCCAGCCGATGACAGTGCATGATGCAGCCGGAGAGCCATCTTGAGATGGAAGCCTTGGACAATGCCTTTTCATTATACACAGATCCAAAGTTCACAAGTAATTGAGAAGTCTTCCGAAAACTCTTTGTGCGTGCCACGTAGAACTTCAAGGCACAAGAAACATCCAGAGAATGCAAGATTCTCTCTGCCGGCGATGAAGGTTTCAGGAAGAAAAAAGGTAACACCAAAGGCTTGTTTAGGTGGAATTCTGACAGAACCTTTGGCATGAAAGAGAGGTAAGTACGCAACACCACCTTCGATTTGTGGAAAGTCAAGTATGGCTGCTTGCAGGACAGGGCCTGGATCCCACCCATTCGTCTGGCTGATATGATGGCCACGAGGAATGTCGTCTTCCACGAGCGAATCTTGAATGGGGCTTGATGCATAGGTATGAAGGGGTCCCCCATAAGTCTTGTCAGGACTACGTTGAGTTCCCATGATCGGACAGGTGCCATCACCGGCAGGAAAGATCAAAAAAGCCCCTTGAAAAACAAGTCTGTGGTACCACAATGAGGATCTTTGCGGGGATCTGGTGTAGCGTTAGATGGCCCTCAAGTGTACCTTGATGGACGAGTGAGCCAGGCCAGCTTTTGCCAAGGAAACCAAGTTCAGAAGAATCTGCGGGCTGTGAGCCTCAGAGGTGTAATCTTCTGCGACCGGCACCACGCAAACAAATGCTTACACTTACGGCTATAGCACTTTAGTGTCGACAACGCCCTGGCTTTGGGGAGGACCTTCCTGCAGTCTGCTGGCAGCTCATAAACCCATCACTCTAAGGCTGCCGGAGACATGCCTTCAGGTTCAGGGATCCTGGGTTGTGATGAAGGATTGCGCCTCCCTCTCTGGTGAGTAGATATGGAAGTACCAGCAACTTGACTGGAGGCAACTCTGACAAGCTGAGTAGGTCCGGAGCCCAAATCTGTCTCGGTCAAACAGGGGTGATGAGTATCATCCTGCATGGACACTGTCTCAGTGTGTTGATCACACATAGCAGGAGAGGAAACAGGGGAAAGGCGTACAGAAACAAACCCTCCCACAGGAAGGAGAATGCACCCCCCCAAGCTCCTCGATTGGTGGAATCAGCTGGCAAACCTCTTGCATAGGGATTTTGCTGCTGTGGCAAAAAGATCGATCAGGGTCTGTCCCATTTGACAAATAGATGGTCCACCTGATCCTGATGAAGCTCCCACTCATGGGAGTTGCGCAGTTCCCTGATGAGGGAGTCTGCAATGGTGTTCTTGACGCCAGCCAGGTGGAGTGCGACAAATAACATGCCCTTCTCTGATGGCGCAGTGGCACAATCCCTTGCTTCCTGATGTATAACATGGTGGTGGTGTTGTCCATGAATATCATCACCCTCTTGCCCTTCAGAGACTTTAGGAAAGACTTGAGGGCCCAGAACACTGCCAATAGCTCCAGAATGTTGATTTGCAGATCCTCTCTTTTGGAAGCCACAGACCTCTGGCATGTAGATGTCCAGAGTGAGCCCCCTAACTTTCCAGAGAGGAGTCCGTGGTGATGGACTCCTCTCTGGAAAGTCCCATCCCCTGAGCAATGTTGGAGTGCACCCCCACCACTCTATTTCCTTGTTGTTGAGGATCTTGTCCGAAAAACTCCCGGACACTTACATCCAACGTGAATACAAGAATTCCTATAGGGTTCGCATCTGCAACCTGTAGAGGCGGACGAGGTAGATGCAGGATGACATCATGCCCAACAACGATTTGATGGCCCGAATCGCGGCCGTCTTCACTGACAACAGTCGCTGCACGTTCCCTTGAATGGCTGCAAGCCTCTCCTCCAAGGGTGATGACATGCAGGCCACTGTGTTGAGTCTGGCGCTGAGGAACAGCGCATTCTGCGATAGCGTTAAGCAAGACTTTGAATGGTTTATGGAGAACACCAGCTCCGTCAGTAGCTGGACGGTCTCCTTCATGTGCTCGTCGGGCAGTTCCCAAGAGCGTGTGCATATCAGCCAATCGTCCCGTATGTATGGCCTGCAGACACATGTGGGCTGCCCCTGAGGCCAGGCATTTTGTGAACACTCTTGAGGCTGACTTTAAGCCAAGTGGTCAGGCCTTGAACTGGAAATGTTGGCCTTGTACCATGGACCGTAGGAGCTTTAGATGTTTCATGTGAATGGGGACATGGAAATACGCATCCTTTAGGTCCAATGACGTCAAGAAATCCCCTTCCTCCAGTTGGCCGAGCACGTGTTGCAACATGACCATCCTGAATTTTTGGGACTCAGGTATTTGTTTAGATGGCGTAGATCTAGGGTGAGTCTCCAACTCCTGTCTTCTTTCTGACCAGAAAGTATCTGGAATAGACTCCGGAGCCCCAGAGTCACTGGGGAACAATCTATATCACCCCTTTCCGTAAAAAATGCCTGAGGGATGTGCTGCTACTGACATGGAACTGGTGGAATGCAAGGGTACCTGCGTTGGTACTACAAGGTGTGTCCCTGGGCAAGAGCGTCCAGCACCCATCTGTCCGGTAGTGTCCCTCTTCCACTTGCTGACGAACCTCATCAGCCGGCCTCCCACCAGGGTGCACAAGTGGGGCTGGATGTCTTGGCCGGTTCAGGTTTGCTTTGGCATTGGCGCCCTGCCCTGTAGGCAACAGTGAAGCTGACCTCTGCTACTGTAGACCTGAGAGCGACCCCTGTAGGCTGCCTGCATGTAGATCGGGGAGGTTGTCTGTACGGCATGGAGTATCACTTTGATCATCTGCTCGATTTCCCCCTGGAGGAGCGAAAAGACGACGAGCGAGGCTGCTGCAGAGTTCAATAGGAACATGCCATCTGTGTGTCTTTCTTTATGGGTTGAAGGGATCCGTCGACTGCCTTCCCAAACAGATTTTCACTGTCAAACGGCATGTCCAGCACCTTTGCATGAACGTCTTGATGAAAGTTAGTGGCCTTCAACCATCCCTGCTGACAAAGGCAAACACTGTTTCCCATCTGCCAGAAGCCCGAGTCAGTGATGTCTAGTGCCACTGTAATGGCATGGTCCGACGCCACCTCTCCTTTCTGGAAGAGGGCGAGAGCCTTGGTTTTCTTGTTGTCTTCAAGGAATTCCAGGATAGGGCCCAGTTTGTACCCGAGCTCCCGGTCATATTGGGACAAGAAAGGCAGAGCATTAGCTGCTTTGATCGTGGATGCCGCTGTGTAGATGACTCTCTTGCCTATGGCGTCCATCTTCTTCCCCTCGTTGTCCGGAGGGACTGATGATGTGGATGCCAGGTTGGCTGAACGTTTTCTTGCAGTGGCCGACACTACCAAGTCCTGTGACGGTTCTGACCCCAAACACTTGGGTGCGGAGTCCGGTACCCTGTATTTCTTCTCCAACCTGTCGCATTTGGTTGTATCCGTGCATGGGTTCTTCATGAGGTCCAGGCCTTCCTCCAAAATGTCATCCAAAAAGGGTACAGCCATGATCATCTTCCTCCTGGACTCCTGTCGTTGATATAAAAAGTCCTCCTTTTTGGTTTCCTCAGGCACCAGCTGGTACAGCTCAGAGGCCTTGGAGATCATCGAGGGGTAAGATCACACCTCGTCTGGTGGAGAGAGACTCTATGAGGGGTGTCCAGGTGTGTTGATTTCGCCATCTGCTGGGACGTAGTCCACATCCTCGTCGGTTTCTGTTTCCATCTCCGTACCAGTGTACATTTGCGTATCCGGTTCGCTGGTCGAGTCGGGTGACGTGTCCTCTTCTTGCATGGAGGCTCATCAGGGGCATGCAGAACAACAGGTGTCAGTGTTTGAGACAACCTCTGCTGGATATCCACCACCACGGTGTGGTGAGTCGACAGGATGTCCATGGATATGTCCCTCGGCTGAAGAGGGAATGATGGAGTGCTAGGCCCTGCACTGTCATTCTCCTCGTGGACTGTATGGACGGATGCTTGGTTGTCATCGTCTGTGGAGGAGATGTCCATCGGCTGAACGTAAACCTTGGAGGGCTGTTTTGGGGCCTCCTCACCCCTCCTTTTTCCCTCCTGAGGGCCGTGTACCAGACCAGAACCATGCCTTTCCCACCCCAAAGCTACCCGCAGCCTTGGCTGCTGCCTCAGCGGCTGTGTCACACCTGGGAGGCAGGGACACTCTAGGCATTAACTGCGTTATAGGGACCACCCTCACTGGGTTGGTATCACTCACCGTAGTGGTCGCCCCAGAGGATGTCGACAAAGCGGTCGACGGCATCGTCAGCTGTGCTGATGAGCCCGTGAGGGCTTATTCTCTTCCTCTGACCTTTGTTTCTCTGATTTCTCCTGTAACTTGGCTGGGGTGGAGGATTTCCTCTTTGAGGAGGAACCTGATTGCAGGCTGGCTAAGGAGACAGATGGTGATGGTGATCACGGTCTTTCCGACCTGGGACCCGCATGAGCAGAGAACCCAGCGGAATCAGTCTTTTGGTTCTTGGCCTTGTCTTGAACCCCAATGGATGGGGCATCCTCAAAGGACTTTGACCTCCTCCCAGAGGGAGACCGCTCCTCGGACCGACCGGTCATGAGTGAGGCATGACCCTGCTCGGAGCACAGGTCAGAGACCTTGCTCGACTTAAGCCATGCTACCAGCCTGTTATTACCTGTCTTTCTTTGTCTTCTTCAAATAATCCAGGCATATCTCACACCCATCCTCGTTGTGTTCTGGGTGCAGTCAGTATAGACACTTTAGATGTTTGTCTTCTACAAAGATGTTCCTTTGCCCGCATTGGCTGCATGGACTGAACAGTGTCCATCCCTTCTTTTTTTCCTACGTCATAGTCAGAGGGCACGAATGAGGCCCAAGGCGGCCTTCCAGAAACTTCGACGAACAATCATCCTAAAGGGGCGCACAACTTCACTGACAACAGACCCCTGTTGCCGGCCAATGAAGATAGGAGCACACTGGCTCTGATGGAACAAAAATAGAACTTTACCATGAAAATAAATACAAAATACCTTAGAGAGCAACTCGAGAGCTCCCAACACTGAAGCGTGTAGTACAAATCTGAAGATGGCTGCCAGAGGCAGGGCTTAGTGAGAGGACTGTCATTGGATGGGGGCAGTATGACCGAGAGGCCAGTGAATGAATTAGAGGAGAAATACAGTTTTAAAGTGAAAGTGAAACTGTTTTTTCATTTACTGAGGATTCCCAGCCCGGCGACGGGGAATATTCATGAGCATGTGAATCCATGCCAGATCCCATGCTGGAGAATGAAAACTATACACACACATAGACTGAAAGCTCTTCAAACACATGCTCATTGAAAGCTGTACACCCATATGTAGATTGAAGGTTGCTCACAAGTGCTCTTTGAAAGCTGCACAAATATATTCAGAGCAGATTGCATACACATGTAAGGATCCCCTGCACCACATTTAATGTAGAGATTATATTCCCATTCAATAAATGGTGTGTGTCATTGAGAAAAATTAAGATTGTATTTTGAAGAATTCAAAAGAAATGTGTTGCCTCATGTTGAAATGTTTGGACGAGAATACACATTTTTTTCCTGGCCTGCCCATTTTTTCGGGTAGTAATTCCATTCTTGAACCCTTGTCTCAATATGCTGATTTTATTTATAATACAACAAATTCCAGATATGTGGTCGTACATCAAAGACACCATACACAATATTTCCATGATTGAAGGTTTACCTTTTGATCCCACCAGAGACATTTTCATTTGTATGGACATAGAAGCACTCTACACCAATATCCCACAACAAAGAATGTTTTATTCAAGAACATCTAGAAACACATTTTGAGGCTTTAGTTGTGGAACATACAGAATTTATAAGTTGGTGTATAGAGATGATTTTGACTAAAAACTTTTTTCGCTTTCAAAACACTATATCATCAAGTTGAAGTCTTTTGGTCTTCGGCCTTCAACTCTCTGCAGATCAGACTC
The DNA here is from genome assembly GCF_040938575.1 of Ambystoma mexicanum. Taxonomy (NCBI): domain Eukaryota; kingdom Metazoa; phylum Chordata; class Amphibia; order Caudata; family Ambystomatidae; genus Ambystoma; species Ambystoma mexicanum. Next base: position 399,544,812 of record NC_090925.1, on the reverse strand, counting down.
TTTTCCAAGCAAAGAGTGGGGGATAGATCTCTCTCCTCTGCAGGTGCCTCCCTCTGGAATGACCTCTCTGCCCCTCTCAGACTTGAGCTAGATCTCCTTAAGTTCCGGAAGATTCTCAGGACCTTCCCTCTCTCCCTTCCCCTCCCCAGCTAATGTCCCCATCTGCCTCTTGACTAGCTGTCTTGTGCCTTCAGATCCTTACAGATTCCTACAGGGGACCAGGTCCTCCTCGTCCACTCTACTCCTGCACTTAGTCTCCCCTGATCCCCCCCCAACTTGCACCTGCCCTTCCGGACCTCCTCCCAATGCATTAGCCTAGTTGGGCCTGCAACCCTTGAGCCTTGCCAGCCCTGTAGCTTGCACTTATCACTTGATCCTTCCTTCCCCTGCACTCTTTGCATTCACCTGGCTCTGTCCACATTGCACTTGCTTATCCCTCGGGCACTTCCGCCCTGACCGGTACTCCCCCTCGCCCCCCGCCACCCCTGCACTTTCTTGTTAGTGCACTTGCACGATCCGAATGTCACAAGACCTGCTAGGACCGTTTTTGTTTTGTCTTCCCTGTTCACCGCCCTCTTGTCTTGTTGTGCCTTGAAACACACTGTGTATAGGCGCATTATAAATACCCAATAAAAAAATTAAATGGTTTCCTTTTATACTGTTCTCAATTTCTTTTATCTGTTCCTCATCTCCTTTGTGTGTCCTCCCGTTTTTGTTCTTTCTCTCTACTCGCCCCAAAATATTGGAATGCTCTCCCTCTGTCACTCTGCTCTACTTCTACCTTTCTTCAGTTAAAAATGGTTTTAAGGAGCATGTTCTTTCCTCTTGAATGAGTTGTCCTGATTGATTGATTCATTCATTCATTTATCATACTGTTGTTTGTTTGTTTGTTCAGCCCATTGGCGTAAAGCACTATAAGAACCCAATAAAATACGAATAAAGTTCTTGCCTGTGTGAATGAATTTGCACGTGATCTGCCCAAGGGTGTGGTTCATTTCATGGAGGTTGACATGTGCGGCAATAACGTCTGCGGGCGGGTTGATGTCTGCCTGCAAGCGTGTGTTCGTTTCTGTGCGCACACGTGCAAAGTAGGGACGCGCTTCACCTTGTCACTGCTGTCCCCATTTTGTTGCTGAACAGTAAACCGCAAAGAGACTGTAAATTAGGCGGGAACGGCGTAAATGAAGCAGCTGATTGCGATGAGTGAAAAGTAATTAAGCAGTTTAGGAACTAAGTGATATTGATATGGAGGTGTTAAAATGTGCTTGGTATTTGATCAACAGTTTAATTTGGTGAGGGAATTATACTTGTCTGAGGTGGCAACATTTTTGACTGACAAGGCGATCAATGGCTTTCCTCGGCGGGAAACAAAATATAACATTTAAATGGCCAGTGTTGGGGATGATTGAAAGGAATTGATAGGAATTGGCTCAGCAAACCACCGGCCACTTCTTCAAGAAGCTGAGGTTTAATTTACTCAATGCACTGATCGAGCTGTCTGCATTTTGATGTGACACAAGCGATGGAAAACAGCGCTATCATAACTTTTCAGGTCTGCACGGAGCGCAAATTAATTTATTTGATCTCAACAGGGGTTGCTTTAATAACCAAAAACCTCTCCAGCTTTGTTTCTTCGTAACTTCGCGTTTTTTAAGTGCTTTATTAACTATTGTCCAATTTTCTCTTCAAACTGCACACCCATGATTAGGGCGTCCCATGTCCCAGTCTACCAAACAGTACAATGCACAGTTATTTATACGCTCTAACAATAAGAAGCTTTAGGGTGAACAAGTGCTTTTTAAAACCACTAAACATATATTCACTGCATTTTACGGTTTGAGGAATCTATTATCAACGCCGAGAGACGTCTCTCTTTCGCTGACAAGCCTCTGATTCTGACAATACACTGAGCTTTCAGTTACCAGCAATTCACACTATACTTGATAGTTCTCCATTTAGGTTCCGTACATAACAACTCCTATGTCAATTCTTCAAATTAAAATAAAAACCTTGATGAAAGGCAACGAAAGGGTAGTACAGTCTGCATGATTATGGATATAGGGCCTCATTACGAGCTTGGAGGCAGCCATGCCCTTAACAAGGGCATGGCTGCCTCCAAACTCGGGTCCGGGTCCGGGGTCCATGAATGGGGAAATACCGGGCCATTCCGACTTTGGGGGGCCCGGTACTTCCCCATTCGGGGAACCCGGACCTGGACCATCCCCATTGCCATTTTAGCCCCCATAAGGCTCAATGGGAATGGGGCGCATGCTAACAACGGGCCCGTTAATAACGGGCCCGTTGTTAGCATGCGTGTCCCCTAGCGGGACCTGCAAAGGACGTCTGGTAAAACCACGTCCTGAGCGGGTCCCGCGAGGGGACCTCGTAATTTGTAATAGGGCAGTACGGGGTTAATGGCTCTGGCACCTATCCTAGCGCCGTTAACCCCTTACCGCCCTCCTCGTAATGAGGCCCATATTCTCTTATCTATGGCATGGGGCGGCGTTCCCCATTTTTCACTTGACACCAGTCAATGAAATAGAAAGGCAGATGTCATTGTGTGTGTGGGTGTGGGCAAACGCGCCCGGTAAATATACCAGTGTGCTTGCTACCTATGAAATGAAATCATATTTTATTTATATCGCGCTCGTACACAAGTGTTTCAGAGCGCGACCAGGCAAAAAGGGAGGGGAACAAGGGAGAGAAAAAACAGAAAAAAACCAGCGATCTTACTAGGCCCAGTGACATTTAAGAAAGCGCGAGTGCATGGGAAAGGAAAATGGGGGAAAAGTGCAAGGAAGGGGGGGGAGTGGAAAGTGCGAAGCAGCGGAGAGAAAACATAAATAAATATTAAATAATAAATAAGGGCTCTAAACCATGGTAGTGCAGCCAGCAAGTGGCAGGTGAAAGTTAATCAGAAATGTATATCTGATAAGTGCAGAATAAACGTGGGAGGGGGCTGTATGGGTACAGATACAGAACCCTAGTGCAGATGGTGGCCTGGAGGCAGTGCAGGAGGGTGGCAGGGTGAGCAGATACCTGGGCCCGAAAGAACAGAGGGTGGCCAGGTGCACAATGCCATGAGAAGAAACAGATCAACAGGGGACAAGGAGGGCAAAGGCAGTGGCAATACCTACTGGGATTTCTTTGTACTCCTCCATTGAAAGAATTTTCTGTCTGCCAATGAGGTTCGGGAGGATAGCTCAGGGGCAACACGCTCAGAGCAGCACAGGTTCGATCCCCGGGTCCGCGCTTAGAAACCTCTGGGTATTAAGCGCGTTATAAATAACCCATTACAATTACAATTACAAGGGGCAAGGGCTAGTCAACTCACTTTCAAGTACAGCAAGTGCAAGACCTGCTTGCCACAACATTAAAATGATTTAGCATCACCCATCAAGCAATAACACAAACATTTTCATGGGCTGAAGTTTTGGTAGGTTAAAAGGTATTTCCATTCTGCCCATCACCACCATCGTGGTCTTAAGGTGCTGGAGCATGTCTGAAAGCGTAGCCAACCGTTGCTCAGACAGGATGCACTAGACCATGGTCCGAGGAAGAAAAGAGGAGCGGAGGAGATAAAAAAAGGAGAGGAGGGAGCAGGATAACAATGGACAGAAAAATGGCAAGAGACAAGGGGATGGAGAGAGAGAGCGTGATTGTGGTAGTGGGAACATACGTGCATTCAATGCTGATGGAGCAGACAGAGCGCTGATCAGAGAAGAGGCAATGAACCCCACTCGTAAAGCCAAGCATTTTCTGTGGTGGATTGTGTGATTGACGGGAGATGTGCTCAAGCCTGCTCTTGAAATATGAAGGCTTCTTTACCAGATACATTTAAAAAAAAAAAATACTCTTTCACGGAGAGGGGGATCTGGCAACTGCTAAGCCATCTGCCAGAAGTTCCTGCACCAAGAGATGGCCTTAAATAGATCATGGATCAGGACAGTGGAAATTATGGGGGTAGATTCTGAGGTGTCTGAAGAAGACGTGAATGAGTGAGTGAGTGAGTGAGTGAGTGAGTGAGTGAGTGAGTGAGTGAGTGAGTGAGTGAGTGAGTGAACCAAACACATTCTTGATACTGGTTATTTCTTTCTAAGGAGAGCAGGTTTATTAGATTTCTTTAAAAGCTAGGATTATATATGACTTGGAATATCAATTGCTAAATTGTGTTAGAAATCTTTTATACTCTCCTCAATAGTAAGGCTAGGAGTCTTAATGTGCCGGAGGTGGAAGAACATCTTCTAAAATTAACGAAAACCCCTGTGACACTTTGAGTAAGATGGAGCTCACTTTCATGTTCTTACTATTATGCTTTTCTTTGATATGGAATGATTTATTCCAGCAAATATCACACACATTTACTTAAAGTCATGTATTGCTCAATTTATGAAATAAAAGATCAAAAGACAAACTATACTATAAAGAAAATAATCTGTGGTCATCAGCGTTGATCTGCAAAGGTGCTTGAGTTAATTCCTATGACTCAAATGATTGCAGATCTGAGTGAATTTCTGCATTACAGAAAATAATGTAAGACTTTAGCCTTGAGGTAACATATCGACCCCCACCTACATACACACAGCAGGATCTTCAAGCACTAACTCCCTCCCTTCACACTCAACTTTGTGAAGTACGCCGAGTGCAGACCCCCGGCCCTCAGAAACATGGGAAGAAGCAACACGTTATTTCCTGTCTGCTGCATACAGCGGTCGGCTGCTTTCGGAGGCTGTGTTTGAACTTCAAAAATGCTACCAACAAAATAAATTATTTAATTTGCTAAACCCACATCTGTCAAATCAGGCATTCAAATAATTGCATCCTTCTGCGTGCACCAGGTTGTTTACTGGAAATTTTGCTCTGTGCCTTCCTCTGTCTCTAGATCGTTGCCTCCTGTCTTTGGGATCTCTGTATAGCAGTGGTATGCAACCTTTGACTCTTCAGATGTGTTGTACTACAACTCCCATAATCTGAAAACAGAACAGTCAATAGCCAAATATCATGGGAATTGTAGTCTGAAACATCTGGAGAGCCAAATGTTGCAAACCCTTTTAGTTAGTAAGTCTTCCAGTCCTCCCATCTTCTCTGCAAGCAGCCTGGTGGTACTTTTGGGATGCAAGGGCAATCCCCAACAATGGAAAGAAGTTTTAGGCTGCATAAATTGTATTAGCAAATAGAGGTGGCCATTTGGTGTCAGTATTATGCCATTTGGTTTGTCAGTTCTGCACATGTGTTATTTGTGGTTAGCAATGACACACTTTTAAAGAACATCACAGAGCCTTACATGATGAAAAAGGAGTAACAATGCAAAAACATTGCTCATTATATTTGGAAGTCAGAGAGGCAGGGCATTGTTTAATAGTATGCAGCTAGTAGTAGGGGCAATAATAGTGTTTTGTTTGAATTAAGGAATTAGAGCAACTTTCGGCCACTTGTAAAAGGTAGTTGAAGTGTTCAAAAGCGAGATAGTGTAAAATATAATGTTTTAGTAACATAAGGGATGTGTGCCGCAGTAGCAAGAGTTCTACCATTTTGAATTCGCCCTCACTAGAAGTTATTTTCAGTAGCCAGAGAATTAGGCAAAATCTTGGAGTTTTTTTTTTTCATTTAATTAGAATATAGGCATCCTTCCCCCAGTGAGCGATCAGACACTCAAAGTTGAGGAAAGAAGGAAGACACGAAGCGCAGATAGAAAATGTATTGTGTCAGTTTGAGCAGCATACGGAAGCTTGGAATGGAATGTTCGTCTTAGATGATTAGATTAGTGCTACAGCTGTGAAGGACCAGTTTTATGAGAACAGAGCCTGGTATTGGGCACTGCCAAGATGTTGAGCTTGGTCTGGAGTAATAGTGAAAAGGGGTCAGACCATTTGAACTACAGGTGTTTCCAAATAAATATGAGAAATGTATTCCCAAGAGCGCTGCCTCAACAGTGTTTTTTTATAAAGCACCTGGTTCCCAAGTGAGATAGACTAGGAGGAATGTTAGAGGTGCAGCATTTTCTCAGCCGGGAGTTACAAGCGGTGGTGCCAAGAGAGTACAGCTGCAGGGTCAATGAAGCCATTCAGGCGTGCCAACGTTGTGAAAAGAGGAAAATAATGTGAGGCCGGGAAACCCAAAGGAGACACACCAAACACCGGTTACAAAGCAACATACAAAGTACTTTATTTTAAGGTCAAGCAATGACAAAGTCAATGACAGATCAGATAGCTATCGGCCCTCAGTACCACACAACGAACTTCAACGGGGTTCGATGTATTCAGTGAGAGATTGTACATTGGGACATTCAGGCTTTTATACATTTCTGCAGCCTGTTGTCCAACCCCTTCGCGGGTTAACCATTCCATGAATCTATTACTGGTCTAGGGTCTCTGCCAGGTCAATCTTCTAATACATACATCAGTATGCGCATAGATCAGTTCCGTTGATACAGGTAATCCATTTACATGCAGGTCAACAGTAGGACAAGGTCTCAGTTCACGACCCTAACAAGTGGCTTGCAGGCAAGTTATACATTAGCTGTACGGATGTCATGTCGACCAGATTCTGTTCGGAATGGGGTCGTCCACCATTTTGATGTACAGGGTGACTTTTACACAGCAAGAGAACCTAAAATGGCGGTTTGATTCAAGATGGCGGCTTACATCTATTTCTAAGGTCAAGACCTTGCCCTAGAGAGTTATTCGCATACAGTTTTAAGCAACTTGGCATAGGCCAATATACATACAATCGTTACAATAGGAGGCATAATTTAATGTCCAGTTTGACAAACCCTCCTTTTGGCCTATGCCAAGTGCTAAGAATACTTCTGATCTCCTTGCAAGTAACTCCATACGTCATCGTCCATACACCCTGAATCGCCGTCAGAGATATCTATGGCCATCAGGTCATTCACTACGATCTCTTTTAACACATACTCCTTGGAAGTTTTATCCGGGGCATATACTTTTTGTCCTATCGTACCTATCGCCTGAGCACAACATCCCCCTAGCATCGAACATATACTAGGCAGACATTGGATACAACAACAAAGGAATAGCAGAACTCTCAAAATGATCAACAAAACCGAAAGTACCTTCCAACCCCAAGATCGCAAGAAATCCCAAAACCAAGCACTAAGATTCCAGTTCCCCTCGGGAACATGCACTTCTGAGCTAAGGACGTACAGATTCTGAATTGCTTTGAAAATGGTTGGGGAGGAGTCTGGTACAAAAAAAACACAGCAAGCGGACCCCACTAATTTACATATTCCACCACGTTCAGCCAGAATGACATCTAATGCCATCCGGTTCTGGAGTGCTACTAATCCGATCGCTTTCTGCTCTAATGTCATGTTATAGAGTATATCTGTGGTCCGGTTGATGGTTCTCTCCAGTACTCTCGCTAGTCTCCTGATGTCTTCGGAATTTGCTATCTGCCCCCAAAATGGCACAACTGATTTCGCTATATCTCCCATCACTTGTGCGGGGGTATCACCATTCTCGTCCCGCCGTGGACGAGCCTTTGAAACTTCCAAAGTGCCTGCTATGAATACCCCAGGTAACAGGATCCCTAAATAACAGGTTCCCTTCCAATCCCTGGGCAACCATGCAAATGCTACATTACCGCAAATGAAATAGACAGGTTCGCCCACGTACAAAGGTCTGTTTTCCCCAGTCAAATTTGCAACGTTGGCACAGCCTTTAAAATCTCCCATTGACCGGGTACCATTCCTCTGTATGCAGAAAGAAACTGAATCGGGGCTATGGTTAACAGAGTAAGAAGGAGGCACGGCATCCTTATTGCCTATCGGAGCCATTTTAAAGAAAACTAAAGATTGGAAAGGACGGAATAGTCTATCAGAAGGCCTAATTGAAGCAACGTTGAGTTTGCTCCTATTTGCGAAAAGCGAGCATCCCAGGGGAGTCAGAACACGTTTCTCAAAATCATTCAAATTAGTTCCATCAAAGTTCCCCGAGATACTATCATTCCATCGGCCAAAGAACAGTGCTCTAAGAGAAGCATAGCAAGCAGTTGTCAAAAGTAAGGGATGAATATACCAACCTAGCCCCTTATCCCCGTGTTGCGGTAAATGCGAGCAGACCAAACAATTGGTTTTGTTAAAAATGGCATGTGTCGAATTCATAGTCAGCATCATAGTATTATTGTGATATTTCTGTCTATGCTGAGAGTCCCTAGGTGACAGAGTATGCAAATGTACAAAAGGAGTAAAAACAGTGGGTGCAATTTCAGTTGGCAAAAGAGGCTCTAGAGTATAAATCTCCTCGACGTACCAGAATCCTAAAGCAGTTACTATGAAAACCCCAATTATTATCATCAAAACACAGCAATATGTATTCGGGGCCCAGAGACATTGTTCACTGTCCAAGTTGGTCACCCCCTTATTTACAAGTCCAATACGGGCAGTAGCGGTGGCAGGCATCGTAGTCTTTGGATGGAAACCCCAATGTTTGTTGCTGGCGACCCCCCGGTCGTGCGGCTTCTTAGTCCTTCCCCAACCCTAGCCGACAGAGCCCTCTTTCTCAAAATTTGGGCAAAAGCAAGCCCTTGATGATCCTTTCCTTCTTTTGAATGCACAGTCGAACCGTGCTGTAGGTCTATTTTCTCCGCTGAAGATTATATCTGGTGGTTCCCAGTACTGTTTGATCTGGAAATAAGGTAACGTCACTTCCTGAGGGAAGCAACGTATCAGAGGCAACGGAAGTTGCAGAATTCGAAGCAATGGTTTCCGGAAATGGCTTTTCCAAAGAGTGTGGAGACAAAATGGATGGTTCCCCAATCCCCACGGGCTCAGAGAGATTCTCCGACTCACTCACAGTGCTATTTGCTGCTTCAGGATCTTCGATTGCAGCGTTAGCAAGGGATTCTGTTTCTTCTGTAACGTGCGGCGTCGGGTGAGGAAGTTTCTTGACATGCGTTGCATGTATCCAGTTCTTTTTTCCAGCCAGCCGCACTGCCGTTTGGGTGACCAACAAGACCTGGAATGGTCCCCGTCAGCGAGGCACGAGGCAAGAAGACCGCTCGTATGCTCTCACCAGGACCCATCTTCCAGGCCGCATGTTGTGTCCTGGGCCCTCATAACGTACAGGTAAAGCTGATCGTACCTGATGATAAATGAAATACAGATTTTTGTGAACTGGTTAGTCTGAAAGCAATACATTCTCAACATTTCTCAGTGCTTTAGGTTTCGGAAGACCCTAAATATTGGCAGGCCTCCCCATCACCACCTCAAATGGAGAGAGCCCAGTCGTAGTTTGAAGGGTAGTGCGCATGGCTAATAACATGATCGGTAAGGCATCCGGCCATTTTAGTTTGGTACCGGCACACGTCTTAGTGAGTTTGTTCTTTAGGATACCGTTATGGCTCTCTACCAACCCGGCACTTTGAGGATGTCTAGCCGAATGAAATTGCTTATCAATATGTTGTGCCGTACATATCTGTGAAATTACAGCAGCAACAAAATGTGGACCATTGTCTGACCAGATGACTCTTGGCAACCCAAACCGCGAGAAGTACTCCTTTATCATAATTTTTGCAGTGATCGTGGCTGTAGCATCTTTGACAGGAAAGCCTCAACCCATTTACTGAAGGCACAAATGACCACAAAGACATATTTTAAAATATTGCACCGCTCCATCTCAATAAAATCAAAATGAATCACTTCAAATGGGACAGAAGGAGGACCAAAGCGACAACTCTATTGATGGCACGCAAATCAATTATAAAACGAAACAGAATAGCATTATGGCCTTTTTTGTACATGGGTAGAATCGGACTAATGCACAAACTTCCTGTAATCTCCTCAATCACCCCACGATGCACAAAATCGGAAACAATGCTCTTCAAAGCTCGCTCACCTTCAACCGAGATCTTATACTGCGGAATACATGGCAGCTTAATACCATGTTTCAAGACTATTCTAACAGGCTCAATCTGTAGAACGCCAACATCATTGTTGTCAGCCGCCCACAAACACTCCGGAACATTACTGAATTCTGGTGGCAAAGGTCTAGTCAAAAATTGTGAAACAGAAAACTGCTGTGGTGAAATCGTCAAACGCACTCCATCAGATGAAAAATGAATTACCGCATTTAATTCCTTCAACAGATTCAACCCCAACAAATTCTCTCCACAATTCGAAGTCAAAACAAAGGGACAATGGTCCGTAAAGGGACCCAAAGAAATAGATACCGGCGAAGAAACCGGACAAATGACTGGTGTGCCAGAAAACCCTACGAAGACATTGGTTTGCCCTGACAGTGGAATGTTTGGAACCCGAGAATGATCAATGGAGTACTTCTGTGCTCCAGTGTCTATCAAGAACTGATGTTTCCTATTTCCCACTACCATTTCAACGTAGGGACATTTGTAACTAATGGGAATAGGTGTAGGTTCCAAACCCTGCTTCGGGCAATCCTAACGAAACAGAATATCATCAGAAGGAAGCTCCTCAGAGAGGAAAGCAGCAGAAGGGTGATCGAATATGTTTCTAGTATCCACACTCGAAGTCTAATTGTCCTTTGAAAAAGGTTGCTGAGGATCCTGCGAAAACTGACCTCTACCAAGGCCCCCGACACCGGGGCGACCTCTGGGTTGTCTACCCATACTCCCAAATGTGTTATTCGACCTCTGTCGAAGGACGGGGCATTGTGCACGGCAATGACCCTCCTGGCGACAATAGGCACACTGGTTAATGTTCACAGGACCCAAGGGCACATTCCCTTGTGGAACATACTGACCTCTAATCTGCGAACTACCCCCTCTGGGGCCTCTAACAATTTGTTGTACCAATACTTTAGTCTTTAAGTCTCCTTTTCTCTTTTCTACTTTATCTTTTTAATTCTTGACACGGTTCTCGTAGTACTGAGCCATGTGCAGTACTTCTGATTGGGATTTCGCCTGCCAAGTGCTCTCGGAAGACATAATCTGTGACTGGATGTCAGGCAGCAATCCATGCACAAATTTGTCCACAAATAACCTTTTCCCAGATTCTGTGCCTAAATCCTGTCCACTGAAGTCCAAGAATACTTGTTCGAACTGATTAAAGAACTTGGTGGCACCCTCAGATTTTCCTTGGACACAGGCAGTAAGCTTGTCCCAAATAATTATTTTTTCGGGAATTATAGTTTTTAATTTCGCAATGATTCTGTCAGGCAAAGTGAGTATCACCTGAGGCGGTCTCTCACCAGCTGGCCTTTCCCCGTCAAGCCTGGTTATATTAGCCCACGTATCTCCCAACCCAGGTGCATCATCTATTGTTCTAACCTGCCTCCAGAAATCTACAGGCAGGAGTACAGGGAATAACAAGTCAATATCGCCTAGGGTGAACACTGAGGACTGCAAGACGGACTCTATCTCTTTATAGAATCCTGTTGGATTTTTCCTAATGTCGGGAATAGATTGCATAATAGTGTTCACTTCCTGTCGTGAAAACGGGATGTGAACAAACTGTGATACATAATGTGCAGGAATGTCCACAGCAGCTATACCTGCTGCAGCATTAGAGGCAATCTCAACTTTTGGGACAAATGTCAGAGGTACCTCTCTCATAGGCAACTGAGATGTAGGCAACTCCGAACGCTTACTAAGCAACAGAGCTAAATCGAGCACTAAAGCAGTCAAAGAAGTGTCAAGTGAAAAAGCTCTCTTATAAATACCCAGTAACTCTTTGGGACAACTAACCTTCTTCCTCACACATTCATCCTGCAGGTACTTTACCATTACCTGAATCACCTTCCTCTGTATTTCTAGCGCATATTGACTATATGTGTCATATACCTCAACCAGAGTTATCGATAAATCCGAAATCCATCTAATCGCATCTTTTGTACAAATTTGTGCTTCCTCAGATGCCCATTTACGACACGGAAGAAATCTTTTCTGTACATACATACTCTCCTCTTCGTCATCCTCATTCCGTAACTTCTCCAAATCTCTCCTATACTCAAACAACCTCTCGACATGCTCATGTACTTTCTCCACAGTATCTGTTGATAGTGCTAAAGTATTCAGATCCCTCAGCCCCTGTGGGAGATCCACATTATTTAATTTACCCCACATTACGCATAAATGAATCCCTAAACCTTCAATAAAAATATTTTATCCATATTAGACAGTGTGGCAAAAACATTAGCTCGATCATCTCTCCCCATACAATGCTTATCCCATGCAAACAAATCCCGCTTTTTATCTGTAGGGACAGTATTACGAGTAACAACCTTCGACCCCGCACCCCGATCAACTATAGTCGGTACAGAACCAATCGGGAGTGGAGGTGCAGGCAGATTCAATGGAGGTGTTATTACTGGTGCAATGGGAAGAGGTAGTAGAGCAGGCAGAGGAACAACAGCCGGAAGAATAGGAACAACAGGTTGAGCAGGGAGAGCAGGAATAACAGCAGGAAGAGGCAAAGCAACAGGAAGAGGATCATACGGAGGTGGTGCAGAGGCACCAGGCCTTCGCTCATTTAACAATTTGTCAAGAAACTCGTCAGAAACATGAAGGTCTTTAGAAGGATAGATTTTCTGAATACCGAGTGAGAAAGCCCTATCCATATTGCTAACTGACTCAGACTGTTTGTCCTGATCATATAACAACGCCTTTTCAGCGTTTGTTTTATGACCGTGCGCATGTTTTCCCCTAGTCTTAAGCTGCTGCACCGCTTCTTTTTTCCAATTCTGCAGAACATCAAATGCTGCGGGTCTGGCCTTTTTCTTTAATAAGACCGACTCTAAGTATTCAATACGATGGATCTCAAAACTACCATTGATTGGCCACTGAAGTTCGGAGGCATGTCTGGTTTGTCTGTGCCAAATATAATTAAATACTACACTTCCAATGCCATGTTTACAATACATACTAAATGCCGGCGACCCCTCCTGTGGTGCTGGGCGGCTAAATTCCAAAGATTGTCGATCGCTGCAGAATAATGCCCTAAAGCAGCTAGACAATTTCCCAGGCATTTCTCAAAAACTTGGTGTTACCTGGTCAATAATTGTGTCTGCAGATACAATGCGCCAAATTCAAATTGTCATGGTTAGATTAAGAGTCGGGTCACGACTCACCTGATCAAACCTAAGGAGGACCGTACGGTTTATCAAAGAACTTACCTAACAAATTTTACCTTGTGTTTGGTGATTTTGGCAAATCTGCCCGTCTCAAAAGTGGACCCTCGTCAAGATGCCGTCTCAGACCGCACGGCTATCGTCCAAGGATCGGATCGTGCAGCGCTGTAGAGGTGTCGCGTCTCGTTCAGTCAGCCCGTAGTATCACACCGTCCGATCCCGGTCCGATAGCATTCGTCAACCTTCAATGGTCCGGCATCAATCTTGAGGGTCCCTATTCAGGCGCCAACTGTGAAAAGAGGAAAATAATATGAGGACGGGAAACCCAAAGGAAACACACCAAACACTGGTTACAAAGGAACATACAAAGTACTTTATTTTAAAGTCAAGCAATGACAAAGTTAATGACAGATCAGATAGCTATCGGCCCTCAGTACAACACAACGAACTTCAACGGGGTTCAATGTATTCAGTGAGAGACTGTACATTGGGACATTCAGGCTTTTATACATTTCTCCAGCCTGTTGTCCAACCCCTTCGCGGGTTAACCATTCCATGAATGTATTACTGGTCTAGGGTCTCTGCCAGGTCAATCTTCTAATATATACATCAGTATGTGCATAGATCAGTTCTGTTGATACAGGTCATCCATTTACATGCAGGTCAACAGTAGGACAAGGTCTCAGTTCACGACCCTAACAAGTGGCTTGCAGGCAAATTATACATTAGCTGTACGGAGGTCATGTCGACCAGATTCTGTTCTGAATGGCATTGTCCACCATTTTGATGTACAGGGTGACTTTTACACAGCAAAAGAACCTAAAATGGCGGTTTGATTCAAGATGGCGGCTTACATCAATTTCTAAGGTCAAGACCTTGTCCTAGAGAGTTATTCACGTACAGTTTGTTGGGTCTCCTGACCCACGTTTGGACTATTATGCTGCACCACTTGGTGCTGTGGGCTTAGGAAATCCAAGAGGGTGGAAAAGCCCACATTTGCACCAGAATCCTGGAGAACCGCGTAGTCTTTGCACACAACAAAATGGTCGCCTGACCTGCCACCCACCAGTGTGAGCGTGAGGGGCCAGAAGCGCCATGAGCGAAATCAGTGCTAAGGAATATGGTGCTGTTCAATATCTGTTGTTATTAATGGCAAAAATGGGTGAAATACTGGTGCTCACCACTACCAGAAAGCCGGCGTTTTAAAACCACCAGACACTTGTGTAAAACTGAACAAATGAACCAAACCAGGCCATAGAAAGACTTACTAAGAGGTGGATACAATGTAAAACTATATTCTGAAATGACTTGAAGGAAGTAATTGTCTAATGTATGTATTGAAAATAGCTGGGGATGTCAGCACCTTAAGTGAATTTGGGTTTAATGCCACTAAAATCGAAATGTTTAGAATAAATGAGTGACCTACTGTTGAGTGTCACATAGTTTGCAACTGTTAAATGTCATAGTTTTGAACTTACAATCAGCATTCTAGCTGCATGTGTAAAAATTGCAAGTTTGTTTTGTATAAAGAAAACTGGGACCCAAAGTGACATTTAGCTGAAGCCTGGCTTAAAGAGATTGAATTCTGCCTGACAACTACCCCCGACAGGAGTTGAAACTTGATCAGCAGCTGTGTTCCCAGGCCTGGTTGCATTCTGCTGCCCCTGCCAAAAGGAGATGACAACTCTCTGATTGAATTAGGGGAGTGGAACCTGGAGACTGCAGGAAACTGAACAAAGCACTGTCTTGGGCTCAGGCAAATGTTATATTGGGGGGGGGGTCGTAAAATAGCTTCCTCTTGGGAGAAGTGGGAGGAGAAGTGCCTCTGTGAGCAAGCTGAGCTTGGGGGAAGTGGACAAACCAGAAATTCCACCATGTGCTTTGGAAAACCACACCCCTTTGGGGCCAGAGCATAATTTTAAAAAGATGGATAATTCATAGTGCGGACTTGTAAAAATTATATAAATAATATCATCATTCTTGTGATTTTTCTGTGCACATTTTAAGAGGTGTCAGAACTCTGTGGTATGTTCTGGGGAGTAGTGGCAGAAAATAAGGTTGTTACTCCAATTGTATGCATGTTAAAAATCTGACACTTTATCATCTGAAACCCATATCCCTTGTGCACATTTGTGTAAAATCTGGAAAAGTTTAGAGGTCGTTATCTGGATGAAAAGGGCAGAATTCTGTCAAAAGTGGACACGACATCTTACAAAGACAGGGATCGGATGGTTGGTTCTACAGAAAATATGTTAAATGGACGTATAATATTAGAAAAATGGTACATAGATAAATGGGTATTTGGATCAGAAATAGATTTGTGTGCAATTTGTCAAGGGGAGGATCCTCTGACCATAAACCTACCTCATCACTCTGACTCACTGTTCCCTTCTCAAATCAGGTCAAAGAGAAATCCTTGACCTATCAAATCATGAGTGGGTTGGGCAAAGAAAGTTAGCATCCACACCCATTTTCAAAAGACATAAAAAGAGCCACTGGAAGCCAGACAGGACATTCACTTTCCAATTTCTTGCGGGACGCTTTGCCGGGAGACTCCAGACTTCAAATCCATTAATCTCCAGAGAGACCAGAGATCCAGAGAGACCAGATCGCTGTGCAGTGCTGAGAGCTGGCCCAGATTGCTGTGGGCAGAAAAAGTACCCAGTGGCGAGAGAACCGCAGCCAATCCTGACCCAATCCGTGACGAAGTCGCATTCCTGTCCAAAATATAGTGTGAGTACTCAGCCAGAACTGTGCAAAACCAATCTCTTAGTTTAAAATAATCTAATTCAAACTATTTGAACCTATTGAGAACTGCATCATAGAAATCGTGTCCCTCCTGTTGATTCAAAGCTGCAAAACTGTCATCTGTCATTCTGAGCTTTACTTTTATTTTGAGAATCTACCTTCACAAAATCGTCCGTATCTCTTGAACCGTTTGTGATAGAAGCCTGATTTAACTTTTATTTTAAAGCTGAGATTCTAAGCTACTCTGTATAGTTCCTTCGTAATTGCGCTCAATGTTCTGATTTGACATTTTGCTTCATTCCAGCCACGTGTAAAAACATTTGTCTTTTGCTTCCATTACGGAATTCCGTTTTCAATCTGGTAACCATCCCTGAATCATTGATAGGGCTGGCCTGAACGGATTTAAAGTATCTCTCACTCACCCTGAACCTCTAGAGGGAATTAAAATAATTTTTAGCATATTTCTCCCTTCTTTGCATACCAACTTTAAAGTACTTTGCCTGTGTTTAAAATCATCCCTGTTTCTCTAAGCTTTCTGGGGGGGAATCGGAACTTTGTATTGCATTTTTGTTGGTATTCTTGAAGACTGTGTGCTCTCCTTCCATTTCCTTATATTGCATAAAGGGGGGGGAGTGAATTGTCAAAAGAAAAAGCGATCACATTATCTCTTGTTGAAATCATATCAAATTATTTCTGTGTTGCATTCTGTCCCACCTTGCATTTACTTGAACCATATGAAGCATTCTCTGCTACCTTAGTCCTCTGTTCTTATTCATAAGTAACCAAGAACTGTGCTACTGTAGGATTACCTATTGCTGATTACTGCTCATATTCACAAGTGTGCTATCAATATTAACTTATTATAAAAGTGTGATATATCTCTATTGTATCATTTTTCAAATAAACCTTTTTAAATTGCAAAACAAACCTACTTCTTGGCTCAGTGAGGTCAGGAGGATTCAAAGAGAGGGGCGTTATACAAGGGTTCATCATCCAGATTATAACTTGTCATAAAAATATATAAATAAGGGCTTCCCTTGAGTAATCCCAGACAAGGCACTGACCTAGTGGGAATGCTTGACTGGAGTCATTAACAGGGTGGGGGCTCGTAGCCGGGGATTCTGGATTAGATCTATCACTTGTGCAGATTAATACAGTGTGCTAACTGACAGAATATATAAATTCTGTTGGATCACCACGCCGTGTTACACTGTAAAAACACCCCTCAAAGGAACGCTCTAAGGAAACGGTCTAGTTTGCAAAATAAAATACAAATTTCTGTAAGTCAGGAAGGAAATCAAGTTCCAGAATGACGACCTTGGTAGATATCAAAATAGCCAGAGAACACCTCTTACATAAGCTATTTGTGAGAGGTGAGTGGGCTCATCAGGACCAGGCGGTCTGGTTGCAGGCAATCACACCCCAGATCACTTACATGTGGCCCTGAGTGAACTATATATGGCCCCTAAGGCCAAGGATGAGCACAACAAGATTGCCAGGGTAGAGGCATATTTATATTTACATATGGGAGCCATACAGGACAAATGTGCTGAAGGCCAAGATCTGGCAAATAGGCAACTGATGGCATTAGAGAAGGCCCAATCTGACCTGGTCTCTTCTGAGCAGAGGCTGCAGAGGAGCCAGGAATCAGAAAATGATAGTAGGCAGTATATTAGTAAAATAAAGGAGGATATGGATATCCTGCAACAGGAAAAGGCTGACCAGGATACCAGATGTCTGGCCTTGCAGAAGGAGAACCAGACGGTTTGGACTCCCTACTGCAGAGCCAGAAAAAGCTGGAGCAACAAATAGACTTTAACAGGGCATGAATAAAGCAGGTAGTCACCCTGCTAATCCGACTAGACAGAGAGAAAGAGGAAAGCAATACATTGATTTTGAAAGACCTGGATACCCAGGCAGAGTTTGATCAAGAACACCAGAAAGCTGGTGCCTTTCAAAGGCAGAGGGACAACCTGGCGGCACCGATGCAGGTTCTTAGTCAGGAAAGGGACACCTTAGGCCAGGAAGTCTGCCAATTAAAAGAAAACATTGAAGGAAATAACCTGGCCCTCCAGGGGCTGGGTGACCTCCAAAAAGAGCATCAGAACTTGTTAGAGCACACCAGGAGGGTGGAAGATGCTCTGGCAAGAAAGGAGCAGGCCAGTAGGGATGGGACACAGGAGGTAACCCTCCTGCAGCAAAGACTGGCCCAGTATTCCAGGACCAATCAGGGGGCACAGAGAGAGAATGAGGCTCTCTGTCAGCACAATGATAGGCTCCAGCAACAGGTAGCCATGCAGGAGAGACTGATAGAGTCTAGTAAGGCCTTAACTGAGGAACTGAAACCGCAGGCTCTTGCATTGCAACAGGGAGCAGGGGCTGATAGAGATGAAGTTCGCTGGGAAAGGGAAACACCTAAGCATAACCTCAGGAGCCCTAGTAACAGAGGCTTCATCTCTCCCAGTCCTTGGACTCTGCCACCCCCATGTCCCCTGGCACACATGAGCACAGGGCCACAGGGAGGGCAGATTACTATCCGGCCAAAAGTATGGGGTTCATAGGCCAGTACCTCCCAGGAATGGATGGGCGGGCATCCAGGTATGGGCACCCAAGCACAGTGCAATTTA
Source organism: Ambystoma mexicanum (assembly GCF_040938575.1). NCBI lineage: Eukaryota > Metazoa > Chordata > Amphibia > Caudata > Ambystomatidae > Ambystoma > Ambystoma mexicanum. Next base: position 399,526,373 of record NC_090925.1, on the reverse strand, counting down.
GTGGGGAACCCCAGGAAAGTAGACCCACTAAGGGCATCCTAAAAACCTCTGCCCAGTTAGGTCAGTGGGGGGTTACCCATCAAATCCTGGCAGCAAGGAGGGATCTGAAGACTCCTCTGAGTGGCCCAGGACACAGGAGACCAGGTCCCCACATTCTGCCAGCCATTCCCAGGCTTGCAGAAACCGGGAAAGCCTGGAAGATCAGACGGGCACCTCTGGGAGCAGTGCCTCTGAGTCACAGGATGGGTAGACCAGGGTTACCCGAACCAAAAAGGCCAATAAGGCAAAAAGGGCCTTGCTTAAGGACCCCTTAAAGCAGATCAAGGCAATAAGGAGTGTCATCACCCCTTATCACAAGAACGCCAAGTATTCTGTTTGGGAACACTTGGAGCTTTTTGAGCAAATGATGGGGACTTTCCAATTGAAGGACAGCAGTAGCTGCATTCAGTATGTCAAATGGACATTCTCCCCAGAATACTCTAGTTTCTTTGCGGGGCTGGAGGACCAAAACCATTCAAGATGGTCCACATATAGGGCGGCCATCTTGAAACATTTTTCTGTTCACCGGAATCCCCAAGAGGCTCGCAAGGCAGCCTACAATTTGCAATGTAGGGAGGATCAGGCCCCACAAGAATTTGTGCAAGAATTGAAGCGTGCCTTTGCGCAGACCACCAGAAGGGTGCGCACAGACAGCAGAGAATTCATCAACACATTTTTCCATGCTCTCCCCAAATACATAATGACTCAGCCTGTGAGAGATTTTCACCAGAAAAGATCTTTAGACTGGGTCATTGAGCAAGACACCCGCATCTATGAGGTGCAGAAACAGGTGGAAAATAAGAATCAGCCCAAAAACCCCAAAACCAACAGCACCCCTGCTGCTGCCAAGGTGGCAGAGGTAAAGGTTGCCCCGTTTTAGATTTGGAGATGGGGGGCCTAAAAACCTGCCTGCACCGAACAATTCACAGCCCAGAAGGCCCTCGGGCCAGTCACAGACAGGAAGTCAAGGAGGTAATCCAACAAATGAGGTCCCTCGCTCCCCTGACTATGTAAGTCCCCACTACAAGGGAAACAGACCAATCCTGGGTTATGTGTGGACTCCTCCAGCCCAAGGGGGGGGGATCCAGCCAAGCACCTGACCCAGGGAACTTCCCTCCTAACTTCCCACAGGAGGGCAGAAATTCCCCAAACACTGGGCAGAACATTTTTCCCAGGTATCCACCCAAATTCCAGCCCCAAAATCATCCATCCTTCTTTCCCCACTTCCCTGAGCCCAGACAACCTAATCCGGGAGAGGAGAGGCCAAGGGTGGAGGGGTATCCAAATCTTCCCAACCCGGGGCACTACCAGAGAAGGGATAGCTACCCTTCCCGGGATCAGCGCAGGGGAGAAAACAGAACCCCGTTTCAGCCTGAGCGGGTTTCCCAACTTGAGCGCCAGGTCCAAAATATGGCACGGGATCTGGGTCACATACTGAGGGCTCAACAGAACCCTCAGATGAGCATGCCACCGCAGAATGCCCCAAACTCTGGGCCTGGTGCTCCAGAACAATGACGGGGGCAGCACCCTGATAACCCACCGGTTCCCAGGGAGGAGGCACAAGTGGAAGGGGTGTGTCAAGCCTTGGAGGAAGCTGCCTTCCCCACTTGTAAACAACCCCTGGAAGCCCAGGAACCGGAAACAAAATCTCCTGCCCCTGAAAGTCTACCTCCCAAGGAGCAGAGGGGGGGTAGGAGAAACAAAGTACCCAAACAGACCCAGTTTGTGGAGGAGGTACAGGTCTTCCAATTTGAGGGAGATGGATCCTCAGAGGATCCTGGGAAAAGGATCTTCTCCTTCAGAGATGGGGGAACTCCTCCCAAGGAAAAATGGGTCCCAAGTCATTCCAACCTAGACTGGGTAGATGTGGGGATTAAGCGGTCGCCGCCCATCATCCTATCCCAGAACCAACAGCATCAAAAACACCTGGTTCAAACCCATCCTGGTGACTGCCTCCAAGAATGGGGGGACGGCCCAGAACCGGAACCAGGGGAACCAAAAACCGCATCAATATCCAGTTGCAAACATTTTCTTTCAGATTCCCATGACTCTCCACAGAATTCTGCCCAAATCTCTTCTCTCCCAATGTCCAAAACCAGAAAATTAGCCCACCAGTTGTCCAGAAATGTGCATTATCTGTGCCCCCTTGAGGAGAAGGAGGGAAGATACTATGCCCCGGTACAAGTACAGGGGCAGGGTACAATTTTGGCACTGGTGGACACTGGATCCCAAGCTACCCTTCTGTTCAAAAGGGCCTTTGATTAACTAAATGCAGGAAGGGGGAGAATTACCGTATTCCTCTCACCTCTCTTCCTGGACAACTCCAGAACTTTGACGGGAAGGAAATTCCCGTCGAGGGGACTGCAGATTTGGACATCAAAATTGGGCGACACAAGGTGAAACACCCGGTCATAGTAGTGACTCCAGAGAGCACCCCTTGTTTACTAGGGAATGACCTCCTGAGAAGTTTGTCACCCCTAATAGATTGCGTAAACAAGGTCCTCTGGACCCAGACTAGCCAACCAATAAAATTAAAACAGAGCGTCAACCATGTTAGTTTAAACGGCACCTGCCACATGGTTGAACAAAAATCTGACCAAGTAGAATTTCACTTCCAGAGCAACCAAATTCCTGACGTGACCGTAATAGCAGTAGGACAGCAGACTGGTGATGGGGGGTCCTCTCTATTTCTGAAAATCAACCTTCCTTCCAGTTTAAGGTGGTATGCCACACTGGAAGGAAACACTCTGAAATTCTTTACTAATCCACTATCAGACATTCCCACTCCGATAGTCCAGAAAGATGTGAAATCAGCTCAGAGCCTGGCTGATATTCAGCAAATTGGAGAGCAGTTGTTCATCCCTGATCAGTTAAATGGTGGGAAGGACTCTGTTCTCGCCCGAGTGTGTGTGAACAACAGTCAGAGCTTCATCAGCGAAGCCATGTTCCGCCAACTCCCAAAAGGTCCAGCCATTCCCGCATTCAAACTGATAGACAAATGGGAAATGGATCTGGAAACACCCAATTCCAAACATCTCCTGCCAAGCAGGTGTATGCTCAAAATCTCCATTGGCAACAAGAGCATAGTCCATAATTGTTGGGTCGTGCGAGACGTCACTGCCGCCTTTTACTTAGGCAGTGACATTCTCAATCGCTTTGCCATTAGTTTGGACCTAATAATTTTCAAAGCTTGGTCCCGATTAGCGGATAATCCCATGGGCTTTGATGATCGAGAAAAAGCATTTAGGTCAGCTCAATTACTACCGTATGCAGTTGAAATTCAGGTTAAAGAGGAAGTCACCATCCCAGAAAGGACCCGACAATTCTCCCTGGAAGTGAAAGTTAAAACAGGACAAAAAATGAAAATCCTGATGCTTATATTCATCTAAATGCTTCTCTCCAACAGCAAGGGTTGGGGGTAAACCCAACACCATTAGTCAACATAGAACATGACACCATTCCAGTAGAGGTGGATAACAGCGACTTACAAAGTATTACTCTAGCCGCAGGCACCATTATTGGAATGTCGGTTGATGACCGACATTTCTCCATTGATTTAGGAAAGGAACTGTTAGGACCAATCCCCAAGGACTGTTTTGACAGTGACAGTGATGACAATACAACACCAGACAGGATCTTTACCCGGCATGGGGGGAACTTCCTGGTGTACACCTCTTGCCCTTATGGTAAGGAAGATGTGACTTGTGACTTCAGAGGGGATGAGGTGATTTTCCAGATCCATGAGGGCTGCCTTTCCCACCTGAAGCCTCCGGTCCAAATCAGCACTCTGACCAGGGACTTCTCCACCCAGCTGGAGGAGGCCGCTGAGATAGCAAAACCAGAAGTCTTTCCAGGCTACAGGCAGATGGTGGAAGAGAGAGTCAACCTAGCTGCTGCCTGTGTGACTCTGGAACAGAAGCAAAAGTTGAAACAAGTTTTCTTGGATTTCCAAGATCTCTTTGTGGTAGACTCATATGACTGTGGTCGCACCGACATCCACACGACAACAATTCCCACGGACCCTGGCATGACTCCAGTGTTTGTGAAGCAATATCTTTGCCTCTCGCATCCATGGAGTCACTTACTGAAATAATTAAAACCTTGAGTCCCGGGGGATAATCCGTCCAGTACACAGCACCTTCAATAATCCGGTGCTGGGAATATTGAAGCCAAACGACCAGTGGAGACTCTGTGCCGACCTTAGGGAGCTCAACAAACGGGTCCATACTTCCCGATGGCCTCTGCCCTACATTGACCAAGGGCTGGCCCAGATTCAGGGGTCACAGGTATTCACTGCAATAGACCTGACCAATGGATACTGGACTGTGCCTGTTAGTAAGGAGGACCAATGCAAGCTGGCTTTTACCTTTGGGGGCCAGCAGTACACATGGACCTGGACTTCCTTCAGATACCTCAACTCCGGCAATGGGTTTAACATTTTCCTACATAAGGCCATGCCCGACCTGGGTCCGAGGGGTAACCTGGCTTATGTAGATGATGTCCTCATCAAAAGTTCATCTGTGGAGGAACATATAGCGGAGTTCCGTTATGTTCTGACACAGTTGAGGGCCGCCGGAGCAAAACTTTCCTTTCAGAAAGCACAGTGGTGTAGAACCCGTGTTAATTTCTTGGGGCATGAGATTACTCCTCAGGGTCTCTGTCCCCAAGAAAAGAAAGTGGATGCACTTCAGAAACTGAAGGATCCCACAACTCTGCGGGAACTAAGGAGCCTCCTTGGACTGACTAATTACAGCAGAAAGGTCATTGAGGGCTACGCAGAGATCACCAGACCCCTGATTCATCTTTTGAAGGGGGGGTCAAGTGTGAATGGGGTCCAGAACAATCTGAGGCAGTAAGACAACTCAAAAGAAGCCTCTCACAAGTGCCTTGCCTAGCTTACCTTGGCAGAAACAAGGAGTTTTTCCTGGAGACCGGGTTCTCTAATACATGCTTGACGGCAGTATTATACCAAAAGCATGACAAGGTCAATAAAGTAATCTCTTATGCGAGCAAAACTTTATCGTCTGTGGAAGAAAAATTCAACGATTGTGAGAAGGCACTCCTGGCAACGGTTTGGGCATTGAAGAATTACCGCCCGTTCATCCAGGGGGAACACATCATAGTGGAGACTGCACACCAGCCTCTGCAATACCTCCAAAGTGACAGAATTTGGGCCGGAAATGTGAGTAATTCCCGAATTACTTCCTGGATTCTGTCAATGCAAGGCTTTGCCGTGGAGATCAGATATGGCCAAAACAAGAAGAGTCCCCTCGCGCAAGGTCTGGCTGACTTGCATGATTGTGCCAGAGAAAACTGTCTCGAGGACGAAAGTCTTAAAATCAAGGACAACATGGAGGCATACCTTAATTCCCCACACAAAGTCTTTGAAGAAGACAAGTGTGAGGGAATGCCCACTGTCTATGTGGATGGATGCTCTTACCATGTTGACAACAACGGGAAAAATAACTGGTGGCCGGCGTAGGGAATGCATGGGTGAATGAGTCCCCAGAACCCTCCACTGGGTACAGAATTGGTCCCTGAAGTAGTCAGGTAGCAGAGTTGATAGCTGTGCATCAAGCCATCCTCACTGCTGACCAACATCAACTCTACAAACTGGTCATAATCACGGATTTGGATTATGTACGGAACGGGTTCGTGGAGCACCTGGTTAATTGGAAAACCAGAGGCATGTTATGTGCTAATAACAAACCCCTGAAACACGGGAAGTTAATCCAAAATATTGATGATCTGGTCACATCGAATGGGATGACCATCTACTGGAAGAAGATCAAGTGTCATTCCAAAGTAGAGGGACCAGACAAAACTGGAAATGACTTAGCTAATCAGCTGGCCAAAACCGGGGCCATCCAAGGGAATCTAATAGAGATTGAGTCCCTGTTGGGAGAAATCCAGGTCACTGCTATCACTAGGTCCCAGACAAATGCTCACAATGATCTTTCAACTGCACAATGGAGTAAGGAGACCCCAGATGCCGATTTAATTATGGCTCAAAAAAGGGATCCAATAATTGGTAAGTTTTACCAACACATTGAGGACCCTGAGAACTTTCCCCTGACGGATACCGATTACATTGGGAAGGAGGACCTTAGAGTGTTGATGAAATGTCCAAAAATGTTTCGAATCCAAGACGGTTTGTTGGTAAGGAAATCCCAAGCTGGCCATGATCAGAGGGTGGTTCCTACCTCATTCCGAAGCCTGATGTTAAGTCACGCCCATTATGCGGCCACCGCCGGTGATAGGGGGTTTCACACAACACTGGAAATCTTAAGAGAGGTTGCATTCTGGCCACACATGGGGCAGGACCTCGACCAATACTTGAGGGGGTGTCTTGTGTGTGCACAATTTCAGCCAACATCCCTGACACACCGGGCGCCTCTCCAAAAGAGGGGTTGACACTGCCATGGTCAGATTTGCAAAGCGACTTCGTAGGCCCTGTGATTCGCTCGTCTAGAGGAAACAAGTACATGTTGACGGTCACATGCTTTTTTTCCAAGTGGGTGGAATGTCTCCCGGCCCCAAACTGCAAGGCAGAAATAGCAGCTGCCCTGATGATTAACCACATCTTTTCCCGTTTTGGTCTACCTCAAAGGATTGAGTCAGACAGAGGTAGCCATTTCACCAGCGAGGTAATGACTAAGATGTGGGAGGTACTCGAGCTCAAAAGGAAGCTACATATTGCTTACTGGCCAGCTTCTTCTGGGGCAGTAGAACGCTACAACCGGACCATTGTGAGCATATTAAAAAGGTTTCTGGCAGATTCTGGGCCAAGTTGGGATATCCGATTACCTCTGGTCTTAATGGCCATCAGATCTACCCCTTCAACTGCAACCAAAATGTTACCATTTGAGTTGATGACTGGATGCAAGATGGTGCTTCCCCAGCATTTGCTATACAGGACCCAAGAGTAGACGTTGATCAATGCCTCCACAACTCATGAGTATGTGGAGAATTTAAGGAAACACCTCCAACATGCTTTTGCCTATGCTCAGCGGAATCTAGAAAGATCAGCTGAGAGTATGAAAACGCACTATGATTTGAAAACCAACAGGAAGGAATATGATGTGGGAGACCGGGTCTATTTATACAATTTCCAAAGGAACCAGGCCAAACAGTGAAAATCTTTGCCTACATGGAAGGGACACTTTGAAATTATAGACAAGATCTCCCCCATGGCATACAAGATCCGCCTCCCCAAAGGCAGTTTGGCGGAAGGGGAAGACAAGTGGGTACATATAAATCAGCTAAAGTGTTGCCATCCCAGGCACACTCTGCAGCAACTGGAGGAATACTCTGGAATCCCAGAGGGGGCCGCTCCAGAGTAATTCAGTTCCAACCCTAAAATATCCCGCATATAGTCTCTAAAATATCATGATTCTGGTATGAAAATGTTTCCTGTTATATCTTGTTTTTTAAAATAAGACTGCAAAATGTATCCGGATGTATAAAATGTATATGTTCACCACACCATTAATAGTGGTGGAAAAATGTCTAGGAATGTGTATTTCCGCTTTGCTTTATCTTCCTAAGAGAGATGAAACCATGGAGACTGACCAAGGAGAATGACCCGGGGACCGGGAGCAAAGATCCGAGGGGCCCGGGGTACCGCCCAATATTCCCATCAGGACAGGCGAGGAGAACCGATTGATCCAACCGGATAGAGGAAAAGATGCTGAACTGGGCCATCTGCGGAATTGGAAGAAGATGATGCGGACATACCAGCGCGTGGATCAAAACATCCTTTGCATCCGACTCCCCCTCGACTCGAAATCAAAGCGCAGTCGGGCGGGGGGCTTGTTGGTTATCTTGACCCACGTTTTGACTATTATGCTGCAACACTTGGTGCTGTGGGCTTAGGAAATCTAAGAGGGCGGAAAAGCCCACATTTCCACCAGAATCCTGGAGAACCGCGCAGTCTTTGCACACAACAAAATGGTCGCCTGACCTGCCACCCACCAGTGTGAGCGTGAGGGGCCAGAAGCGCCATGAGCGAAATCAGTGCTAGGAATATGGTGCTGTTCAAAATCTGTTGTTATTAATGTCAAAAATGGGTGAAATACTGGTGCTCACCACTACCAGAAAGCTGGCATTTTAAAACCACCAGCCACTTGTGTAAAACTGAACAAATTAACCAAACCAGGCCAAAGAAAGACTTACTAAGAGGTGGATACAATGTAAAACTATATTCTGAAATGACTTGAAGGAAGTAATTGTCTAATGTATGTATTGAAAATAGCTGGGGATGTCAGCAGCTTAAGTGAATTTGAGTTTAAAGCCACTAAAATCGAAATGTTTAGAATAAATGAGTGACCTACTGTTGAGTGTCACATAGTTTGCAACTGTTAAATGTCATAGTTTTGAACTTAGAATCAGCATTCTAGCTGCATGTGTAAAAATTGCAAGTTTGTTTTGAATGTAGAAAACTGGGAACCAAAGTGACATTTAGCTGAAGCCTGGCTTAAGGAGTTTGAATTCTGCCTGACAACTACCCCCTACAGGAGTTGAAACTTGATCAGCAGATGTGTTCCCAGGCCTGGTTGCATTCTGCTGCCCCTTCCAAAAGGAGATGACACCTCTCTGATTGAATTAGGGAAGTGGCACCTGGAGACTGCAAGAAACTGAACAAAGCACTGTCTTGGGCTCAGGCAAATGTTATAATGGGGGGGGTCGTAAAATAGCTTCCTCTTGGGAGAAGTGGGAGGAGAAGTGCCTCTGTGAGCAAGCTGAGCTTGGGGGAAGTGGACAAACCAGAAATTCCACCATGTGCTTTGCAAAACCACACCCCTTTGGGGCCAGAGCATAATTTTAAAAAGATGGATAATTCATAGTGCGGACTTGTAAAAATTGTATAAATAATATCATCATTCTTGTGATTTTTCTGTGCACATTTTAAGAGGTGTCAGGACTCTGGGGTATGTTCTGGGGAGTAGTAGCGGAAAATACGGTTGTTACTCCAAATGTATGCATGTTAAAAATCTGACACTTTATCATCTGAAACCCATATCCTTTGTGCACATTTGTGTAAAATCTGGAAAAGTTTAGAGGTCGTTATCTGGATGAAAAGGGCAGAATTCTATCAAAAGTGGACACGACATCTTACAAAGACAGGGATCGGATGGTTTGCTGCTACAGAAAATGTGTTAACTGGACATATGATATTAGAAAAATGGTACATAGATAAAGGGGTATTTGGATCAGAAATAGATTTGTGTGCAATTTGACAAGGAGAGGCTCCTCTGACCATAAACCTACCTCATCACTCTGACTCACTGTTCCCTTCTCAAATCAGGTCAAAGAGAAATCCTTGACCTATCAAATCATGAGTGGGTTGGGCAAAGAAAGTTAGCATCCACACCCATTTTCAAAAGACATAAAAAGAGACACTGGAAGCCAGACAGGACATTCACTTTCCACTTTCTTGCGGGACGCTTTGCCGGGAGACTCCGTATTTCAACTCCATCCATCTCCAGAGAGACCAGAGATCCAGAGAGACCAGATCGCTGTGCAGTGCTGAGAGCTGACCCAGATCGCTGTGTGCAGAACCAGTACCCAGTGGCGAGAGAACCGCAGCCAATCCTGACCCGATCCGTGACAAAGTCGCATTCCTGTCCAAAATATAGTGTGAGTACTCAGCCAGAACTGTGCAAAAACAATCTCTTAGTTTAAAATAATCTAATTCAAACTATTTTAACCTATTGAGAACTGCATCATGGAAATCATGTCCCTCCTGTTGATTCAAAGCTGCAAAACTGTCATCTGTCATTCTGAGCTTTACTTTTATTTTGAGAATCTACCTGCACAAAATCGTCCGTATCTCTTGAACCGCTTGTGATAGAAGCGTGATTTAACTTTTATTTTAAAGCTGAGATTCTAAGCTACTCCTTATAGTTCCTTCGTAATTGCATTCCACGCACGCAACTAAATTGCCGCGATTTGACATTTTGCTTCATTCCAGCCACGTGTAAAAACATTTGTCTTTTGCTTCCATTACGGAATTCCGTTTTCAACCTGGTAACCATCCCTGAATCATTGATAGGGCTGGCCTGAACTGATTTAAAGTATCTCTCACTCACCCTGAACCTCTAGAGGGAATTTTTAGCATATTTTTCCCTTCTTTGCGTACCAACTTTAAAGTACTTTGCCTGTGTTTAAAATCATCCCTGTTTCTCTAAGCTTGCTGGGGGGGAATCGGAACTTTGTATTGCATTTTTGTTGGTATTCTTGAAGACTGTGTGCTCTCCTTCCATTTCCTTATATTGCATAAAGGGGGGGAGTGAATTGTCAAAAGAAAAAGCGATCACATTATCGCTTGTTAAAATCATATCAAATTATTTCTGTGTTGCATTCTGTCCCACCTTGCATTTCCTTGAACCATATGAAGCATTCTCTGCTACCTTAGTCCTCTGTTCTTATTCATAAGTAACCAAGAACTGTGCTACTGTAGTATTACCTATTGCTGATTACTGCTCATATTCACAAGTGTGCTATCAATATTAACTTATTATAAAAGTGTGATATATCTCTATTGTATCATTTTTCAAATAAACCTTTTTAAATTGCAAAACAAACCTAATTCTTGGCTCAGTGAGGTCAGGAGGATGCAAAGAGAGGGGCGTTATACAAGGGTTCATCATTCAGATTATAACTTGTCATAAAAATATATAAATTAGGGCTTCCCTTGAGTAATCCCAGACAAGGCACTGACCTAGTGGGAATGCTTGATTGGAGTCATTAACAAGTTTTAACGTAGGCCAATATACATACAATCGTTACAATAGGAGGCATAATTTAATATCCAGTTTGACAACTTGTCTGGTCTCATGAGGAAGCCTTTGTATTACCAGGCGGGGTTGAGCTCATTCTTTTCCCTAGGTCCCTGATTGGGACCTCTCGGGGGTATGCACATCACAAGGGGTCCAATGTTGCCCTGACCAATAAGGAGAGTATGTTATTGTAACAATTTACCTTAGTACAATGAACCGATAGAATTACAGTGTTTTCTGATGACTGCACAATTAGGGTATTGTGTAAGGAGTTCTATTTAGATGGATGTATTTTAAAATATCGTAGACAAAATGTTTTAAATTGCAAAATACTGAGGCCCACTCTGCTGCATTTTGCAATTCAAGCTTTTTTTTCTTCCTGCATTGTTTCTTTTATGTGACAGACAGCCCTGCAGCCCGTGAACCCGAAAATACAGCTCACCTACCTCTGTATTTTCGGATTCAGTATTTTATACCTATGCTGAATGCTGCAAAACTGTATCTATGACCTTTTAAACACAATCTTTTTTGTCGATGCCTATTTAGATATGCACAACCAGTGGGGAAATTAACTATAGGGATGTTCAGATTTTTGTATTGGAGTTAGCCAATGGGGAACGTGTGATTATGTTGTATCTGATATAAAAGATTTAACTTAGAATAAGCGTGTTGATGGTGGTTTCAGTTTTCAGTTCTATGGGACTGACTGACACTCCTGTCCGTCTTGTATATAATAAAACTTTGTTTTTTCTTGCCAGCCATGAATTCATTACTGACCCATTTTGGAGTGATTTTTTATCAATCGGTTTTTGGGTCTGCCATACAGGGCCAGCTTAGGCCTTGCTGAGGAAGTAGCAAACCGTCTGCTTTTCTATCTGATATGCTACTAAAGATTTCAAAATGGACCTGTCATGCGCTGGTATCCTCATTCATTGGCTAATATGCGGGTACCTCAGCTGGCCGCAATGCCTACCTCAGAGTGCATCAGAAAACCACAGTTCATATTTACATCAAACACAGCATCAGCCCAATTAATTGTGTAATGAAATGGGGGGCGTGGCTAGCGCGCAAGCGATGCGGACGTGAGCCGAGTGAGCTCCCGTAAGCGCCGACACAATCCTGTACTTTTATCCTGATTCCTGGGGACATCGAGCGACATCAACGCCACGATTGTGCCCGTGAAGCTGTGGGCTACGACCGGCTGAAATCCGGGCTGTCGTCTGCCCGTTTAGAGGGCCATAATCTGCAATTTACCGAAGGCCGGGGGCCCCGAACTGCGAAACCAAGATGGCCGCCGGAGCTTGAGGGCAGACCACCTCCTATCTGATTGGGGCTTGAAGCGGCCTGGTGTGGTACGGCACACGCAGTGGACACTGACTTTTCTTACAACCGGAGGTCGGCCGGACAAACGGCTCCTGCTCTTGGGCTGTCTCGACCAAGCCCCGAGTGGTGGAAGACGGCAGCGGCCTGGCCCGACGGTGCTAGAAGGTAGGTGGGATTAACTCTCCCCCCCCCCCTGCTCCATACAGACGGTGGATTCGTGGAACCTGCGTGTTGGAAAGTGCTTGGAGGACCCCGAGGCCTTTCACCTGGCCTGTTGCGGGGCTGCGACACGGTACACCGGAGTAGATCCGGAAGGGCGTAATTAGCACTGTTCGACCTACCGTGCCGGACGCCCCACGCCTCCCCGGAACTATGGGGAAAGAAAGGCAGAAGAAACCCTCCACACAGAGCAGCATGGACCAATTTGCCGTCGCCACCACCCCGGCCCCGGCGGCCCCAGCAACGCGACCGAACTCCCCTAATGGGGAGGGCCCTCTTTCTCTCCATGATGTAATGGCGGCCATTGCTAATTCCCGATCCTCCATGGAGACCAAAATAGATAGCATGGCGGCAGACGTCTCCTTCCTACGCCACGATCTACAGAAGCTAACCTCCAGAACGGGAGAGGCGGAACACCGTATTTCTGAAGTGGAAGACAACATAGGCGGGATTAACCGCCAACTGTCCCAGGCCTTAAACCGCCTTAAGACCCTTGAATCAAGAGTGGAGGATGGAGAGGGGCGATCCCGTCGCAATAATGTCCGTATCCTGGGTCTGCCAGAAGGGGAGGAGGGACAGTGTATGGAGCTGTTCTTGGAGCAGTGGCTTGTAGACATCTTCGAGGCCACATCCTTTTCAAAGTTCTTCTCAGTGGAGAGGGCTCACAGAATGCCGGCGGGTAGACCACCCCCGGGTGCCCCGCCACGTACTATCATCGCCCGCTTACTCAACTACCGAGATAGGGATGCCCTCCTGCAACTGTCGCGGGCACAAGGCTCGATTACCCATAACGGCTCCCGAATCGCCTTTTTCCCGGACTACACCCGAGAAGTGCAGCGGGCACGACAATCGTTTGAGCCACTCAAGAGACAGCTGGCCCAACTAAATGTGAAATATGGCCTGCTCTTCCCGGCCCAATTGAAGATATATCATGGTGGAACCACGGTTCATTTCAGCGACCCGCAAGAGGCATGGAAATGGGCGGAGGCCCATATAGAAGGTGATTGGACTGCGAGACCGAGGAGACCGAGAGGAAGACCGAGGCCCAGGCACGCCTCCCCGAGGGGAAACCCGGAGAGGAATGAACAGGGGGTCCTGGACCCCGATGCAGATCAGCGAGAACATTGACCGGACTGTCGCCCCTCTGGCCTAGTAATAGCGCTCTGAAGTATTCTTTCTTTGTACTCTTAAGCCGGACGCATGAGTAGTCCACCATGGAAGATGTTGACATTGGCGCATGGGAGGGGACTCTGGAGGAGCCTCTGAAACCCCCCCCCCCCTAGCCGAACTTCCTTCTTTCCTTCTCCTTTTCCCTCCCCCCCCCTCTTTCTTGTTCATCTAGACCCGGCTCTAGGGTCTGGGTTTTTGAGCTGCTACCTTAAGTTGAAGGTCCAGCTATGTTTGGGCGACAGGTACTTCGTGTTGGGGTGGAGTATAGGGTGGGGGTAAGTTGGGAATGTTTGAAAGTTTGTTTGTTACTTCAAGACTGTCATATGTTTATAAGGGACACGAACCACTGTCTTTGGTCGAAGTTACCACTCCACCATCTCTCACTGATTGCTACAATTGTACAGACCCCCATCATGTGTGATAGATATCCTGTGCACAGACTCACGAGACACCCATGCGACACACCAAATCCCTGAAGTTCCTCACCTGGAACGTGAATGGGATGGGGTCCGGGATTAAACGGCGCCTGGTTAGGCAATTTCTAAATAGACACTCCCCTGATGTGGCCCTTTTGACAGAAACCCACCTGGCCGGATCACACTGTACCTTTTTTCAGAGGACTAATTACCACCTTGCCCTTCAGGCGGGGTACACAATGGGCTCCAGGGGCACCCTCATCCTGATACACAAGCGCATTCCATTTACTCAGCAATTGGTTGAGCGCGACCCAAGGGGTCGATACGTGTTCGTCATGGGGACCATCTGGGGTCAGACGATGGCCATTGCCGCAATTTATTCCCCACCCGGGTTGGGACAGGAATTACTGGACGATCTTACTACCCTTATAGGGAAACACCATCCTGATACGTTCATTCTGGGGGGTGATTTTAATGATACCATGAATGATAACTTTGACCGTTCCCATCTCCGAAATCGCAACCCTGACACCTCGACTAGATTGGCCAATTTTGCATCGGCCCTTGGGCTCCGAGATGTATGGAGAGAGTTACACCCGACTGATAGGGAGTACTCCTTCCATTCCGGCGCTCACGGCTCCATGTCCAGACTGGACTACTTCTTCTTGCCACATACCGACCTCCATAGGGCAATGTCCGCAGATTTACTCCCCCGGGGCATTTCGGACCACTCCCCCCTCTTAGTTGAATTGCGTATGCAGGGTCCCCTTCCCCCTAGAACGTGGAGACTTAACAATTATTATCTGGGGTCCCCGGAACTGATAGATCGCCTGGAGGAAGTTTCTGGTGAATATTTCGAAATTAACGAGAAGTCGGTGGACAGCCCCGTGATATTATGGGAGGCCTATAAAACAGTGCTAAGGGGTGAAATCCTTTCTTGGACGACACATAAAAGAAACACCCGGTTCCGGGAAATATTAAAGGCCGAGGAGGAAGTGAGAAACAGGGAGATTGAGCATATATCCGATCCTACGCCCGAGACCCACCGATCCCTCCAGCGCGCCCAGGAGTGCCTCCGTAACAGAACGATGGATGACGCCAAGCAGGCCCATTGGCAGGCTAGGGCGAGGGTGTATGAACTTGGGGATAAGTCGGGTAAACTGCTTGCTTGGTTGCAGAGGAGAGACGAGGGGCAGTGCTATGTCCGGGAAATTGTCACGGCACAGGGCGACACCCAACATTCGGACTCTGGGATTGCCGAGGCCTTCACAGAGTTTTACGCAGATTTGTATCGGGCTCCGACCTCACCGCTAAACCCCTGCCTCCTAGAAGAGGTGACGCTGCCGACCCTCTCGGGGCAACAGAGGGACCAGCTGGACTCTGCTTTATCAGAGGCTGAGATTGCAGAGGCACTGTCTCAGCTCCAGTCGGGAAAGGCACCGGGCCCGAACGGATTCCCAGTTGAAACTTGGCAGAAGCTAGGAGTAGACAAAATGGCCGCTCCTCTACATAGGATGTTTCTTGCTGCCCGGGAACAGGGTACCCTCCCACCAGATCTTTGCAAGGCCACTATTGTGGTCATTCCCAAGCCTGGCAAACCTCCACATGATTGTGCTTCTTATAGACCTATATCGCTGATTAACGGGGAAGCTAAGGTCCTTGCTAAGCTATTAGCGAATCGGTTGCAGTTAGTCACATCCTCCTTGATCCATCCGGATCAATGTGGTTTTATGCCTGGCAAATCGACCCGGATGAATCTGCGCCGCCTCCACTTAGCATTGGAGAGATCCCCGATTATAAACGAACCCTTGGCCTTGTTGGCAATCGATTTTGAAAAGGCGTTCGACTCCATTCGATGGGACTACCTTTGGGAAATAATGCGCCGCATGGGGTTCGGAGAGGCCTATTTAGGCTGGGTGCAGCTACTTTATACTAACATCAAGGCGGAAATGAGAGTGAATGGCTGGTCTTCTGGGTCCTTCCCCCTGGGCCGTGGTACGCGACAGGGATGCCCATTGTCCCCTCTTTTGTTCGCTCTTGCTATCGAGCCATTAGCTCTTTGGCTTCGCCAAAACACCGACTGGAGAGGATTCAGATGGCCGGAGGGACACGAGGATCGTACATCCCTGTATGCGGACGACCTCCTTGTGTACCTGGGTGACCCACTAACATCCTCTGCCATTGTAACGCAAATGTTAGTCCGCTTTGGGGAACTCAGCGGACTCAGAATCAACTGGGGGAAATCAGTCCTCTTTCCGGTGAAGGGGGGGGAACAGGCAATCCCCCAGGACTGCCCGTACCGGGTGGAACGAGAGGGGTTTCGTTACCTGGGAATATGGATATCCGGGGATTTAACAAGCTATATAAGGAACAATCTCCGACCAATCACAGACCGCTTTATTATTGATGTCCGGCACTGGAAACTCCTCCCCCTGACACTTATGGGAAGAGCGGCACTTTTTAAAATGATGACCCTCCCTAGATTCCTCTATGTCCTTCAAAATGCCCCACTTAAAGTCCCCGACTCGGAGTTCCACCAAGTGGAGACACTTCTCAGAGACCTCATATGGGGGGGAGGCCAGTCACGAATTGCGTTAACTACACTCCAAAGATCTATTTGGGAGGGAGGAATAGGAGTTCCCCGCCTTCAAACGTATTACTGGGCATCACAACTGGTGGTGGTTAATGACCTTCTCCACGGGGACCGAGACCTGCCCCATATACGGGCTGAGATAGCCACTATGCGCAACACTGACCCGCTGCTTCTCCTCTATCAGCCCCTCTCGAGAACCTCTCCGCCCACAACCACTACGCATATGATCACAGTGTGGAGACAGGCACACCGATTCATTGGGTGGGAAAATAAAGCTACTAGAGCACAACCCCTCTGGCGGAACAACAACCTAGCTGAGACCCAGAAGTTGGAACCGTGGCCTAGGTGGGTGAACGCGGGGATTGCCAGGATTGGGGATATGCTTACACAGGAGTGTTTGGCCTCATTTGATGACCTACAATTGCGATTCCAGATTCCGAATACGGAACATTACCATTACATTCGCCTCGCCCATGCTCTGAGACCCTACCTGACAGCAGATACACAGTTACCGGACTATACCCCCATAGAGCGTAACATCCTTCCGGCGCATATCCCTACCAAATGCACTTCCATCCTTTACAATGCTATATCCTCCTTTGCTACCCCCGAACTGAATGAACTAAAGGCAAAGTGGGAAGTAGATGTGGGGGTGATAGATCCTGAGGATTGGATACAAGTCCTTATGCATCCCCGGGAAATCGCCATTTCCTCTAGGCTTCGACTAGTGCAGTTGAAAATACTACACCGGGTCTATTACCCTAGGACACGTCTATATGGCTGGAAACGGGCTTCTAACCCAAACTGTTTGCGGTGTGGGGATGGGGAGGGGACCTTTATTCACATTTTGTGGCTGTGTCCCCAGATACAAACTTTTTGGAACGCATGCTGTAGGGAACTCTCCCGAGTTCTGACTCGCACCATACCACTGGACCCAAGGGCTTTGCTTCTGGGCGTGCCCGATGAGATAGAAGCTAATAAGTGGGAAAGATTGCTCCTACACACGGCGATGGGGCTGATTAAGCGCAATATAGCGCAGAAATGGGGTGCCCCTGACCCCCCAACGCTGGAACAATGGAAATTGGATATGGACATATGCGCTATGATGGAGCGTAGGATTTACTCGGCACGAGGCTGTCCCAACAAAGCGTCGAAAATATGGGACAGGTGGGAGGAAGGTGTGGCCTGAGTGTCCCATGTACAGGCGGGGGAATGTGCACTGGGTGTTTTGTTTTGGGCTTGTACCATACTATACATTATTGAATGTGATGAGATGATCGCTCAACTGTTGATGTTCTGGGTACCTTTTCTGATTGTGAACGACTATGACAGTCTGGAGTTGTTTTTGTTTGCTTGTTGCTTTGTTATTATGACCACTGTATTATGTTAATAACAATAAAATACTGTATAAAAAAAAAATTGTGTAATGAAATGCTGTTTTCTCCCTGCAGTGCAGGTTTTGGTATTTAATATTTAATAACTCAGAGATGGATCCTAAATGACTGGTGGTTTTTAATTGCATGCCACTCATTCAGTGAGATCGGAATGCCAGGACGCAAATAGTTTTTGCTTTGCTGCCGGACACCTATTTAAATGATTGCGCCAGACACAGGGCAGACACACATCATGTATTGTTGTCTGCAGCGGCCCATGGTAAAGGGCTGATAGCGTGACATGTCCACCTCTCTGGAAAATTTCCCAGTACATCAATGGATTTAACAGATGAGGTAAGCGAGCGCGGCCGCTGCAGAGCTGTGCGGCGGATCTATGGAATTTCAATGAAAGCCAATTCAACGCAAGCGCAACTCAATACACCTATTTCAGTGCAAGGCATTGGAAATCAATGCTTTCTTTGGGCCATTTCACCTCAAGCATTTCAGCACTGTGAAGGTTGATTACACTTGTTTTAGTTAGTTATAATCCTTCCCTCCTTTGATGCAACATATGTGGAACCCTCCTAAATGCTACAGACCTATCTCTCCACTTTTCTTCACTCTTCTCTCTTTTTTAAATTCCTTCTTCTTTTCCTTCTTTTTTTGGCCGATTTACCCTTAGTGTTTAAATATGTATCTTTCATTTTCAATTTCCAAATGCTGCTTTTTTACTTTTTCCAAATTTCAGCGCCCTTCCATTTAACTCAGTGGGCCTCATTACGAGTTTGGAGGTAGCCATGCCATCTTTACCCGAAAAATGGGATTTGCCGGGCCATTCTGACCTCTGCGGGCCTGTAATTCCCAGTTTTTGGGACCCAGACACGGTACGTACCCATTCCCATTAGAGCCCCCATAGGGCTCAATGGGAATGGGGAAGATAGTAACAGTGGTACCGTTAATAACGGCCACACGTGCAGTCCAGCACCCGCGAGCAGAACTCGTAATGAGGAGGTGAGGCAACAACAGCGCTGGTAGCATACCAGTGCCGTTGTTGCCTTACCGTCAGGGTCGTAATGAGGCCCAGTGTGTCTATTTTTTGTGAGATTGTCTGGCACAGACATAGCTGTCATTGCCAGGCATGGGGAGATTTGATGCATATCCTTCAGAGACATTACTGACCTCTAAGCAACTGATTTGCACACATGCACCTTTGGCCAAAGTTGGATTTCTGGAGCCTCTCTGCTGCTTCTATATTGAAGAAAGTATGCATTATAAGGAAAACGAAGCGTCTTCATGGCGAAGAAGAAAAATGTGTTTTTGTTTGTAGACAAGGATTAAGGGTGTTGTTACGAGTTCAGAGGAACGTAAAAAATGGTGCTAAAATGCAGATGGAGTTGCTGCCACTTTCCTGCACCACCAGACCTTGAGTTTGGAGGTAAAGGGGAGGATTTTACTCCACCTGTAGTTGCAGGTAAATTCTCCAATCCTCAACTTCACGTTTCTTTACTGTTAAGTAGAACAACATTTTGCAGGGATTGTATGACAGGAAATCTGAATTGGCCCATTTTTGCGACAGCTCCCTGAAAGCACGCAAAAAACCTACATTTATTTGGTTTCCTCTTTTATTTATGTCATAGTTACCAAAACCCTAGACTGCTGTGCAAACTGCTTAAAAACAGAAAGTTTGTCTGTGGCTTAGCCGTGGTTAGGCTTCTGAGCTTTCCACAGTGTAATGGTTAGCCAAGGCAGATAGAAACCATGCCCAAGAAAACACAATGTGCAAAGCCCCTCTATTCACTCCCCTGAGCACCAAGACAACACAGTGTACAAATCCCCTCTATTCATAAGGTAGAGAAATCAGTGCAGCAGTGATAGTGGCCTCTTACCATAAGTCATTAACTAGAGCTAAGTAGCTCATGTCATCATTGTCTGAAATGAATTGGAGTATTTAAATCATGCATTGAATCATTCATCGTGTTTATATCAACAGGAGAAGTGGGCTCTCTACAGTGGAAAGCGTGGATGCGCATGGCCAAGCAGGTAGGACACTTAGGGCCTCACTGAGGAATTGTAGACCCATTGATAAGTGCAGCCTTGCTTTCCCATAATTTTGGATGAAATACTTGCTTAGGTCAAAGGGGGGCTGCTGGTCCAAAAGGGTAGACTGGACATTGCCCCAGCAGCTTCCAAAGTGGGCCTCTGGCCATGACCATGATTGACAGGTGGCCTGATATGGCCTACCTCACTAATGGACATGGAACAGCAGAAATCAAATGGGTATCGCTCTCTGACCAATCCCTGTTGCTCATGTGCTTTTGAGGTGTTTACTGACCGATGGACCATGGGCTCCATATGCTAAGTCCAGACGTGGGGAGTGAAAGGTTTGAATACAAAATGATCGAATGCAATACTTTTGAATCAAAAGGATCCAAAAAAACATTTTGAATGCACCTTTTTTGGGGGACAGAGGGTTCCCCACCCCAAACCCCTGTTTTTTTGGGGAAAAATAGTATTTTTTCCTATATGAAGGCACAAAAAAAAAATACATTAAAAAAAGGCATTCACATTTTTTTTCGGTCCTTTTGATTCTAAACTATTGTAGTTTGAAACAATGTATTCGACCCTTTGACTGGACACCGTCCAAACGTATCCTGGCGGAGGGGAATTAAAGAACCCCTTTGGCATAGATGGACCATCATCCACTCCGTATCCAGCCTCCCATGCAGAATAGTGTGACCTCAATAGTGTTGAAGCAGGGAGAAGTAAAGGGAAGCAGTCTGTGCTGGGCAACTCCCCTCCTTGGCAGGGCTGTCCTTCTATGCCTTTTCAAAAGTGTAGTCACCTACCACAGGATGACCTTTCATCTCCCCACGTCTGCCGCGAGGGATCACAGCGTGAAGACCACTGCTGGCTGCATGAATGGGTAAGTGCAATCTTGCTGTGTGTCTATGTGCAGGGCCTGTCTTTGTGTCAGGCAGCTCAGGCGGCTGCCTGACGTCAGACAGCTTCTAGGGGGCGCCGAACCAGCAGTACGCGACGCTAGTCCGCATTCACAAGGGTGCCGGCCAGCCTGAGTGGGGAGTGCGAGACAGCAGTCTGTCTGCATTGTTATCGCTCGAGCTTCGAGCCAGTGCTCCTGCAAAGCCAGGCCGCAGGCACCAGCGAGCCACAATAATATTTTATATATGTTGGACGCACACATGGCTAGATGGGATAAGAGGTGAGTGGGTTTGAGGGTTAGGGATCCCATGCGGACCCTTCGCATGCAGTTTACTAGGCACTGCCTCGGTGGGCAGGGGGCCTTCTTGTGTGCCTCTACCTCCCTCTCCCATTTCCCGCTCCAGAATTATAATAGTTTTGTGCTTGGCAGGGTGGCACAGAAGGCAAGATCCTTGTTTCCCTACCATGTTAATATGCAAGAGCACATGGGGAGGCAAGCCCAGTGGCTATTATCCTAATAGTCCATTGGGTTAACATGTGAGCACTATGGAAGGCGCTAACGCGGCTGAACTCTGTCTGCTTCGCAGGAATTTCGCCTGGGAAGTTAGATAGCTTTATTTTGCGACGTGGCGAGGGTTATCTCATTACCAGCTGGTTTTCCACTTCAAAGCATTTTTGGGCTGTGAGGCCATAAAGCAGGGCGGCAATAAACTCTCTAATGTACAGTAATTTGTTTGATTGAAATGAAAGAGTTGGTCACGCGGGAGCCGTCATAGTAACAGCATTTTAATTTTTACATTTTTTGGATTTATACAGCGCAAAGCCCTCATGCATCAGGGCGCTATGATCCAGTGTGTATCCCAAAAGCAGGGAAACGTTCTTAGATTGAATCCTTAGCTAGCATCATGTTTTAGAGATCTATTTCGATGGGCAACACTATTGGATCTCCACTTTCACAATACTACCGTGCCATGCCATCAATGGGTGCGATTTAATGAGAATGGATGCAATGTTACATTTGGTGCGCTGAGTTTTGTTTAGGAGCAGCATAAATGGCAAAAAGCTAAAGCATACGTGGCAGTGGGTTTTTAGCAGATGGCTCTGCTTATAATTAGATTACCTGCAACCCGCATGTTAACTTTGGCACCAGGAGTGGGGAGCTAGGGAGCTTTGTTTTAGATTGTAAATCTGGGCGAGCACGTCCATTCAGCCCCCGCATCATCCCATCATTGTGTAGACGCTCATCACCTCCACCATTGTTTCCGCCTACATGCGGCATGGGTGGGAGGGGCTGTAGGTTTGAATTTAGGGCATTTTGTTTGTGTCAGAGCAATTAAGGCCTTTTGTGTAACACGTTTTTGACCAGGTGCTACAATCTGTCTCGGGAGGATAGCTCAGCGGCAACGTGCTCACCTTGGAAGCAGGACAACACGGAGAAACATGGGTTCGATCCCTGGGTCCGCGCTTAGAAACCTCTGGGTATTAAGCGCGTTATAAATAACATATCATATCATATCCAGGCCCCGCAAATTGCATTGGCAAGTTATGATAGTTTGGGCTTCAATGAGCACTGACGAAGCGTGCACGGTTGTTGTTTGTAACGGGTACGCGTACCAAATAAATAAATAACAATCACATTGGGCAGCCAAGCACTTTCCTCTTCCACAGCCGAGGAGTCGGCGCACCAAGTATTCACCTGCCTCTTGTGTTTTCTGCTAGCATGCAGAGTGCGGGAGGCAGAAGAGAGGGTTGCCTGTTCGGGGGAAGGACAATTGGCACAATCACCCAAAAGGGTATTGCTAGCAGTAGCACACTGCAGCCTCGGCCCTCCCTCAGGTGTGGCAGCAATTAGCAAATTAGCAACATTTTGTTGCTTTATTTCACTCGCCCCCACCTCCGGGGTGGCGCCGCTGGCACTAGCAAGGCCCCATGCCTGGGCGCACGTGCCCTCCTCCAGGCTATGCGAGTGCACAGTGTGTACTGACACAGGATTGATTGTGGCTCGGCATGGGCAGCCTCCCCTTCCTTGACCTGCTGTCCTGAAATTGCGCTGAATCGTGAAACGGATCAGAAAGCCCAGCCGCAGCCAAACCCAGTGAGCCAGAGCTTGCTGACTTTGCCATTGGGGCACCGTGACCGGCCTGTGCAGCCCGCGGGTGCTGAGTGCTTCTGCCTTAAGATCTGCCGATCAATAAGGTAAGTCAGTGTGCTGCTAATGCTGCTGCTAACCACTGTCGTGAACATCCTGTGGTGATAACACGTGTAGGCAGTGGCCCAGCACATGTTGTGCCCCAACGTTTTATTACAAGTTATTTTCATCATACTATAAAACTTTTATAGTATGATGAAAATAACTTGTATCAATCGTCTGCAGATAGGAACCTGTTTTATAATTGCTTCCGAAGACTCCAGTAGATTACATCAGACAATGGAATCTTCCTGTATTGTTCTATTTTTATGGTAATTATACTCTCACAGGCCATGATTCTGCTCAGAATGCAGAAGTGAATATCAAATTCTGTAAATATTTCCTTCTCACAACCATATTTCCCAAGGATGTCAGGGCATATGAAGGAGGCAATTTAGGATTCAGGTGAGCCTTGGGATGAGGAATCCTGGACTCGTGCACATAGTCAACCATTCACTTTCACGTCGGCATGGTGCTTTCCTAAATAAAGTCCTTCAGCACTTGGGCATCGTGGCGCTGTTGCAGAGACCTTACTTAGTTGGGATGGTAGTACAGACAGAGCAGGCATTTGAGAACATCGTACAATATGCACTGAGGATAAGTTTCATGAAGCAGCAAATACAGTGTGTCCCTTGGTTACATTAGAACATGGATTAAGCACATCTTGAACAGGTTAATTAAACAGTTGGGTTTTAAGAACTTTGCGAAAGGTGGTGTAGAATGCTTAGTTTCTGAGGGCTGTAGGCAAGGCGTTCCGATGTTTAGGTGCTAGATGTTGGAAGCTAGCCCCACCTGCTTTAGCTCTTTTGAAAGTGGGGACAACCATCATGTCCGAAAGGTGTGAACGGATGGGTCTGGTAGAAGTGATGGGAATGATCTTCTCAGCCAGGTAGCCAGGGGCACTCTGGAAGATGCATTTATGCGTGATGGCCATGGTTTTGAACAAGATGCGTTCTTTCACTGGGAGCCAATGTGCTTCCCTCCTGGCTTGAGAGAGGCGTTCCCTTTTGGGGATGCTAAGGGCGGCTCAAAAGGCATTGTTTTGTGTAACTTGCAGCCTATGGAGGTTTTTAGTGGAGGTCCCCAACAGTAAGGCAACACAATAGTCAAGTTGTGCCCCAACTGTGGCTCTGGCTATTGCTAGGTGGTTGGTATTGGATAGGTAGGGTTTCACTGCATTGATGATTTTAGTGGTGAATGCGGAGGCTGAGGCAACAGCACTCTCCTGGCGTGTCATGGATAAGGTTGAATCCCCAAAAAAAACAAGGGGTTTGACTGCTGGTGAGACTTTAATGGGTGTGTTGTCAATGATGATTGTCTGGTATTGCAAGTCAAGTTTATCAAGCATTTCTTTGGAGCCAACAATGAGGATCTCGGTTTTGTCCCTGTTAAGACATAGTCCATTTGCTGACATCCATTTCTGAATGGCTGCGTAGATGTTATCGAGGGCGGCTGCATCTTGTGCATAGGAGCCAGTGAGTGGGAGGAGGACTTGGGTGTCGTCAGCATAGTTAGTGTAAGCTATGCCTCGATCGTCCAAGTCCTTGAAGAGGGGAAGGGTGAAAATATTGTAGAGCGTGGGGGCTGTGCAAGAGCCTTGTGGGACACCACAGATTAGGGTGGTGGGGGATGCTTATGCGTGGTCTGAGAAGACCCTCATGAATCGCCCCTTGAGAAAGGATGTTATCCAAGCAGTGGCTTCGGTGGAGAAGTGAGCCGCATTTATAAGGTGTTTGCACAGACTGTCATGATCCACAAGATCAAAGGCTGCTGACAAGTCCAGTAGGAGAAGAAGTGACGGTTGGCCTTTGTCAACTAGGTTGCCCTATTGGATCTTAAGATCCAATAAGGCAGACTCAGTGCCATGTCCTGGTCTGAAACCTAACTGCCTCTTGCCTAGGATGTTGTTAGATTCAAGGAACTGTTGAATTTGGGTGTGGGCAACTTTGTCCAATATGTTTAGAAGGAATGGGACCATGGTGATTTGCCTGTAGTTATTTGGAGATTCAGGGTCAAGATTGGGCTTTTTGAGTAGTGGTCGCACCCATGCTTCTTTAAGGGTGGACGGGAATGAATTAGACTTAAACGAGGCGTTGATGAAAGATGTCAGAAATGGTGCTAGGGAATCAATGCAATCTTTAACTAAGGAGGCAGGGCAGGCATCCCCTTTGCAGTTAAAGGGCTTGATTCTCTGGATGATGTCCCGTACTTCTGACTCAGTCACCTCTCTGAAGGAAATCCTTCCTTCCACCGTGAAACTCTATGATACAAACTTCAAGTTTATCAAAGAAAAATGAGCACCATTCTAATCTCTAAATTACAAAGGGGTGCAGCAGCGTGCCAAGTTGCAGGCATTCGGGCTGCGGCACTTTGTGTACCTTAATGTAGTCCAGACATGATAATTGCACTTTGTACCATATTTGGCAAATTGCCGGCTAGGTAGTGCATTTCTACAAAGCGTCTCAATTTTAACAACTTCTGGGCAGGTTTGTTTTGTTTGTTTTATTTGCTTATATAGCGTGCTGAACCCTGAGGTAGCTAGGCACTTTATTTCTAGGTCATATATCTCTCCTTTTGCCAAATGACATTAGGCTCGTAGTTGGTGCCAACCCTGCTTCCTGACTAATTATAATTTAAACAAATAAGCGAATGAAAATCAAAATCACACAAAATTAATTTAAATTGTTTAATACTATGTTTGAAAACTGCAAATATGGGTCTATGTATGCAGATTTCTCGGTTAGCGCTTAACATCACTTTGAGGACTATAGGGGACGTGACTAAAGGGTGGTACTGAAAGGGACATTACGGAGTGACATGAGGTGCCTTGCACGCTGTTTAAGCAGGATGTAAAGTCAAGGGTGTGGGGGCCGCTAACAAGTCAAACAACAATATCTATTTGGGGGGCTGGCCTAGAGAGCATAAATAACAAGGGGGTGTTTAATACATTCAATGAACACATACATTCGGTATTAAAATCAATGGCATCAGCCAATGCATCTCGCTGCGACTCCCAAAGCAGTGATGGCAGTGCAATTATCGAATCTAGTGGCCACTTGAGGGCACTTCCTTGAGGGCACTTCCTCACAAATCATTGACTGCCCGCCGTTGTAAAGAGGTGGGTACCTGGGCATGTCACCCCACTCTCTACAACTGATATGAGTTGCAGGGTGTTTGGTGGCAGTCTCTTGCTAAGTGGTGAGGGCTTAAGTGTTTGATGATATCTTGAAATAAGGGGGGGGGTATACTGCCGATTTGAATGCAGCCCCTGGCAAAGGATCTATCCAATGCTGTGCTTTAATTTGCAAGGGCAAAGTCAGGAAAAGTTACTTTTTGAACACATAATACAGGTAACATTCTAAGACTGTCACCTAGTGTCTAATGTATGCATGTTCTATTGCGTTTGTATTTCCATCTGGTTCTTAATGAAGTGTCCTATTTACAACATTTGTAACGCATTTTTCTGGTTATCATTTTTAGGGGTCAGGGTGGAGGGGGGCGCCAACGATGCTTCCCGCCTGGTGTGCAATCTGGTGTAAACCCGGCCCTGTCTATGTGTGCATGCAGTATGTGTGTACTCAGTGTTTGCTTGCATGCGTGGGGGCAATGTGGCCATGTTGGTGGCAGTGAGAGTGACATCGGGCAGAATCTGGGCAACAAAATTGACATGGAGCAGAGCGTTTGCTTTGGGAGGCAAAAGAGGCACAGCTGGGCCAGTGAGAGTCAAATAGGGTAGAAGCGAGGCAGTGGGAGCCACATGGAGGAGAACTGAGAGAGTGACAACCACATTGGGGAACAACTCGGGGAGTGATATTGTCAAGGGGTCAAACATGGACAGTGAGTGTGACATTGGGGCAGAAACATTAGCACTATTAGACTACTACCTGGTGACTAGCGCAATGTAACATAGCTGTGGCAGTGAGAGCTACATGGTGCAACTAGAGTCAGTGAGAGCAACTCAGGGCAGAACTGGGCAGTGAGAGACAAATGGGGCACAGCTGATACAGTGCGAGTCACATGAAGCAGAACGCAGGCAGTGGGAGTGACATGAAGAAAACCTGGAGCAGTGAGAGCAGCATCGGGCCCATCTAGAGCAGAGAGAGCCCCAGAGAGCAGAAGTGAGGCAGCAAGAGACACATGGGGCCGAAAAGAGGCAAGACAAGTCTCATGGGGAAAAAGCAGACGTGAGAGCCACATGGAGCAGAAGCTAGGCCGTGCGCACGACACTGGGGCCGAACTGGGGCAGTCAGAATCACATGGGAGAGAATGAGTTTACTGAGAGACACCTTGGGCTGAACTGGGAAAGTGAGAAACGGGGTAGGACTGGTTTAGTGAGAGTAACATAGGACAGAAGTGAGAGGGACACTGGATCGAACTGGGCCAGTAAGAGTCACATGGGCAGAACGGGGGCACTGAGGGTGACATAGCAACAAACAAAGGGGCAATTGGACCCCACATCTGACGTACTGGACTATTTTCTGCGTTCCCCTACCGAATTGCTTTAAAAACCTCTAGATTTTTTATTTCGTTTTACTAAAAAAGTGAGCTGCAAAATGCAATGTCTAACCAAGGTCATGGGGGCAATTTCTCCCCAGGCCACACTGTATAAACAGGGCCTGGCAGTGTGAAGAGCTTTTGTTTTGTTTTGGTGGCCGGGTGACAAAGCCGTCTTTAGCATCTGACCAGAGTGTCAAAGCTTGCAGGACACCTACAGCTACCGAACTTTCTCTATAGTGCCTCCTGTTTATTTGTTCATTTCTTTCGCATTTATTCCTCATGCCAGGCCCTCCTGCTGATTGCCACCTATAAACCTCAGACTGTGGCGCCCAATCCAATACAGTGAAGCTACAAGTGTCAACTGCTGTCTGCAGTCATATAACCAGGAACATTTTCGCACGAGTGGTCAGATTTTATTTTCAAATGTTGTAGTTCATCATATCTACTGCTATGCGTTTTGTTTCATCATGTTCGTTACTTTATCACATCTTAATACACAGCATGTCCCCTTCCTTGCATTTGCCATGCCACTGTATACAATAACACAGATGCCTTTCTAACATTTGAATGCAACTGTTTTACTGTTGTCTTAGGAAGAAATGGATTACCTGCTTTGCTAATTTCGCCTCTAAAAGGGGCCCATACTTGTTTTTTCTAACATGTTTTCATGGCCTCTTATATATTGCCAGGTTCACTTATTCGCCCGGTTGCTCCACAGAAAACCTCACATGACAATTCATATTTGTGTCAAACGCCTGCAGGCACAACAGAATTCCCCGCTATGCCAGAATGCCATCAGGAGCATTTTTGAAATGTAATAATGAAATGATGCATGTAATTCTGTTTCTGAAAGTGAGATCTGCTAATCATGACATCGCTTTCATAAAGCTCCATGCCAAAAATCATGATGCACACATCCAGCTTGCTGCAACAGCCTCCTGACATCCCCAGCAGCTGCCCTGGATTGCCATCAGGGTGGGTTCAAAGGTGCACTCGTGACAGGGCCTGCTGTGTATTAACCGCCTGGTCTTCGTGTACCCACAACAACCATGTTAGGTCCAGCCCAGGAAGCACCTCTTTCATACCACTCAGGAGGGTTGAGACCTTCAACCACGGAAAGGACGCCTTCCCGGGAAATCCCCTGGAGACTGGTGCTCCAAAGACAGTTCTGTCATCACAATGGCCAGCAAACACCACTCTGCAGATTACTGGATACCTTTTAATGAAGGAAGACAGAGGAAGGTGCTGGAGTAAGAGTACCCCAGAGAAGAGTTTTGGTGCACAGAGTGATCTCACCATCTTTGATTTTCCTGTTGTTCCCCAACTTTCTGTCCCCTGCCCACTTCCTGCTGACAAGGCACTCTGAGTATGAGATCAGTAGGAAAAGGACACTTTTTACAGCATCCTGGATTGGAACTTTATTGACAGGCTTTGATCTGGACAAATCCACGGTAGCATATATTCCCATGTAAGTGAGGGAGGGAAACACTCCCCTGAGTCGATTTATCTTTGGAACACTTTTGAAGAAGGATTCACATGGAACTCTTTTGGGACAACGGTGTTTTCAAAAGTCTTCTGACATAGAGGTGAAGATAGAGCTCCAAGGAAAAGGAATGCTTGTCTCCCTAACTCTCCCAATGGCCTATGTTATGTGGTAATATATCCCAGAGTGCTTATATTCTGCATCTCGTGCATGACCTCCTTAAGTTCCGGAAAAGCCTCAAGACCTTTCTCTTTACCTCTTCCTTCTCCTCCTCGCTTCCCTGCTAATCTTACAGCAGCATGACTGATGTACAGGCCCCTTATGTGTCCTCGGGTCCTTGAACCCCCACATTTCTCATCCCAGCCGCTGTCTTTCTGCTGAACCTACTTGGCTTACCCTACCCATAGGTGGTTTGCACTTACGTTCTTCTCCTCTTAGCACTTACCCTGAGTCCTTCTTCATGAGCATCCACCCCCCTATCCTTCCCCCCGGCCCCCCCACAGCACTTGCACGTTCTGAACACTCACAAGTCATAGTAGGTGTTTCTCCCCTCCCCGTTACTCTCATTATATGTGTGTACTGTTAATTCAATTATTTATACTTGCTGTAATTCATTGTCTACCTCTGTCCCCACCCTGTTTGCCCTGTTGGCGCTTTGAACAGTGACCAACAAATAAATAAATCAATATAAAAAAGTATTAAAGATTTCAGATTCACTGATGTTAAGTGAATTATTTCATCTCAAATCAATAATAATTATATTATTAATATGAACAGGAGACTGGGCCCATAATAGTTACTACGTGTTTGTATACTAACTTGTTGTTCCTCCCAACAGTTTTAGATCACCTTAAGAAAAATAAGCAACTCATTTTCAAAGCAAGCATCACATTCACCCAAAAATTATCATATGGCTTTTCCACAGAATGAAGATCAGTCTCCCTAATATCAACGTCATATTGATGCATTTTACAAGCACAAAGGATTTGGATCAATCATGTTTATTCTGTGCACAAAGTGTCCCCATGACACTTATTATAATATCTCCAAAATGAGCATCAAATTATTTCCAAAATGGGTGGACACTGCTGAACAACCACGCAAGATGGCTGCCTTGCTTTAAGGTTCTGCGTGTCTCCAGCAATTTTTATTGACTGACACATTCAAACTGAAAGGAACGACTAGGGAATTATGATGTGAGATTCCCTGAACCCAATCTCTGCTTTGCTATTGACTTGAGGGACCAAGAGCGAGATTATGCGGGCCCTGAAACAGGCCAAGCTACTACTCGGGGAAGACGTCATAGCCGTAGGCCACATGCCTTGCGGGATGTATGATGGGAAATGCAGTGTCTCACTGAGAGGATGCCTCCTCTGAAACATAGCGGCTGTGACACAGTGAAGTGCTGATGGATTGACCCACTGGCCATTGAACAACGGTAAGGCGCTCCAGCTTCTACGGAAATATACTATGTGCGGAAGTCCTCGTATTTTGCAGGCCTTCTGCATGGTGATTTTTTTTTAATTAAATAATTGTAGAAAAAAAACGGAATGATTTATATAACCTGATGAAAGGGCAAAACCGGCTCTAAAAAATTGAGTGCACAATGGTTTGGTCAATGATTTGTCTGACTTATCAATTTTGTTGCTTGATTTGCGCCCTGGCTTTCTTGTTCAGGAGGCACAGTGACAGTGAGAGAGCATCCAGTGTGCTTGTAACCCACAATTGGTCATGTCAAAGACCAACTGTGAGGCGCTGGAGCCATCAATTGTAATACAAGTAGTTAAGACGGTGGTGCACGATATTATGGCACTTAGATGATTATGTGACTGGTAAACGTGTGGCAGCATTGGCCCTCCTAAATCTGGTGGAGATTGTCTCTGAGCGCAGAGAACACCAGGCAAGGAGTGCAATTGATATATTTGAGACAAGGATTCGATATAGAGTTATTAGGAGAATAGGCTAGTGAGACTGTGCCGACAACACAATAATGCCCCCAACTAACATACTAATGAGACACTAGCTGCAAATGAAAAATATGGCAGCGTGGACACTTACACTAAGATAGTCTCTGGAGAAAATATGGACAGTGCCATGGGAGGGCAGCCTACATCGCACCCTGCTACGTCCCAGGTGTGTGCGGATATGCATGACATTCTTGATAACATGCAAGAAGGATTCTCAGCTGTTATTCAAAAGTTGATGCTCTCAAGGCTTGTATTAGCTCAAGCAAGACTAAACCAGATAAAGAAAGCACAAGCATCATTTTGGCCCTCATTACAGGGAAACGCGGTAGGCGGTGGGTAACCGGCAACCCCGTAACTCCTGACTTCCCAGTGTCACTGGAATATTGTGGCAGGTGGCGGGAATGGTAAATCCCATTCCCTTGAAGTCTCCTAAGTATCATAGGACTCCACAAGAATGGGTACACTGAAAACCGGCACTGTTGCTAACGGTGCTGTTGCTTCAGTGACAACCATGCCGGTAGGGGCCTGAAAACCCAGCAGGTCAGGCATGCCGGGGGATCAGTGACCCCTACTGGCATTCTCGTAGTATGGCGGTCCATAAAGGGTGCCTGTACGTTGCTACCGGCACCCTTATTTACGGACTGCCATACTTATAATGAGGGACTGGGAATGGAATCAGTAATCATGAAGTGCAACTGAAAATCTCTGTTGCTGGGGTAATTAAAGAATCGAACAAATGAAAAATAAGCCTGAGGATATAGAATTTTGATCCCATCGCAATGATATCCACCTTATATGGGTGCTGGAAAATACTACCAAAGGGCGCATGAAACTGTTTGTTGTTGAATTCCTTAAGAAAGTTCTCGATCATCCCCCCTTTTCTCCCCAATTTACTGTTGAATAAGCACATCACTCACTGGCTCCAAAGCCTGATCCAGGAGACATGCAAGCCCCATTATTGCCTGCATTCTAAATTACAGGGACAGAGACCTTATACTGAAGCATGAAAGAGAAAAGGGTGAGATTTGCTTTGTTCCTTTACCCAACTTCTCCACATTAGTGCAGAGGGAGCAGGGCTCTTTCCAGAGAGTAAAGAATCTGTCCGAGAAAGTCATGAAAATATTCAATTTCTTTCCAGCTAAGCTTTGCTTCCATTATAATAACAAGACATTCACTTCTCTGCACTACCACATTAAACCATGTCCTTAATAGAATGACATATCTCAATGCCTACTGTGGATTCAAACCTACAGCGGATCGATCCTGCAGACAAGAACGAGAAGCTGAATCCCTCAACACCATACGAACGATATCATAACAACTATAGTCATTGATCTACGTCCTGTGAATCATGTCATTTCTTGTGTCAATGTCAGATAAGCGAGCTGCCTGTGGTTAGCTCCAATTGAATAATTCATGCGTTTGAGGAGCAAAGGTGCATGCACTGCAAATGTTTGGGGTGCAATGTGGAAGGGGAAGATTTATCTTGGGTGTTGTACTGTTAAATGCACTTGGGTAGCTTTACATTTGTGATCGGCTTGTGGTGAGGGGGAGGGCACAGGGTGGACATATTTGCTTCAGTGCAGAGGAGGCCCACTATGAAAGGCCCCCCCCAGGGGTTGTAACATGTGTATGCATTAATGTGAGGGGGTTGTTAGGCAATCGCATCAAGGTGCGTAAACGTATTTCCTGGCACTAAAATTGGTTTCTTACAAGAGACTCACACCTTAGCAGGAGGTGTATGAAATTTGCAAAGCAGTGGGGCGTACAAAGGTTTTACATGTTTTAAATGTTCCAAGCTAGTGTTGTTCTAACTTTTATACATAGACACATTCAGTTCCAGCGCATAGAAAAATGTATAGACCCCGCATGATATGATATGATATGATATGATATGAAATGGCATTTATAACGCGCCTGTACACAAGTGTTTCTAGGTGCGACAAGACAAGGATGGGGAAACAAAGGGAGGACAAAACAATGATCTTACTAGGCATTCTGTCATTCCGATTGCACAAATGCGGGGAAAGAAGGAAGTTGAGAAGGGCCTGGGGGGGAGGGGAAGGGAGAAGTGCAGGTAAATCACTAAGTGCAGCCAGGATGTGGCTCATAAGTGCAGAGGGAAGGGACTGCAGGATTGCAGGAACAGACCCTTAAGTGCTAGGGAGCCTGGAGGCAGTGCAAGGGCAACTGGACATGCAGGAGCCTGAGCCCGAGTTCAGAGGGTATCCAGGTGACCAGTGCATGGAGCAGTCAGGTCCATTAGCAGGGGAAGCAAGAGAGAAAGCGGAAGTAAAAAGGAAGGTCTTGAGTTGCTTCCAGAACTGGAGGTGGTTCTGCTCAAGTTTGAGAGAGACAGGGAGGGTGTTCCAGGGGGAGGCTCTGACAGAGGAAAGAGATCTGCCCCCAACTCTCTGCTTGGAGAAGCATCTGACCTACCGGTAGATAGTTGGAGATGGATGAGCAGAGAGCTCAAGAAGGAAGATGTTTTGCAAGAGAAAGTTGGAGTTAGAGAGGTCCCAGGCCCCAGAAAGCCTTGTGAACAATTCAGAGAGTCTTGAACGTGATCCTTGCAGCCACGGGGAGCCAGTGAAGAGATTTCCATGCTGGAGCGATACAATCCCTGGGCTTGAGGTCAAGGACAAGTCTTGCAGTCCTGATTGGGTAAGTTGTAAAGGTCGAAGAGTAGAAGCAGGCATATTTAGAGAGAGGCTGTTGCAGTGTCCAGCCTAGAGAGGACCAGAGCTCTGGAGACAGTTAGCTTCTGGGGGAAAGTGAGAAAAGGAAGAATACCTCTGAGGAGTTGCAGCTGGTAGTTAGACTTCTTAGAGATGTCAGACATGTGAGGAGAGAAGGAGAGAGTGGAGTTGAAGATGACACCAAGGTTCATAACTTCGCAGGAAGGAGCAGGAAGGGGGCCCAGAGTGGGTGTCCACAGAGAGAGAGAGAGAATAGGAGGGAGCAGCAGTCCCAATGAGGATGATCTCAGTCTTACTGACATTCAGGCAGAGATAGTTAGTGGCACACCCTTCCTGAATTGCGACCAGACAGTCTGGTATTAGAGAAGGAGCAGAGGTGGCTGAGGGGAGCCTGAAAGAGAGCTGGGTGTCATCTGCATAACACTAAAAATTGTAGCAGAAAGTAGCGATGCAGTGGGCAAGAGGTGCCAGGTATTGGTTGAACAGCCAGGGGGAGAGGATAGACCCCTGGGGAACACCACAAATAGAGAGAGGCATAGAAGAGAGGAAAACCCCAGTTGTACCTAAGAGGGTCAGGTCGTGAGAAGAATGAGGACAGAAGGGAGATTAGAGTCAAGATTGGAGAGATGGTCTTCGTGTGTGTTCAGGAGAGCAGTTTCCGAGCTTCTGGCTGCTCTGAAGCCAGACTGGTGGTCGGGCAATCAACCAATAGATTTAGTATGCAGATTTAGCTTGGAGGTGGCCAGCTTTTCCAAGAGTTTGCCCAGGAAAGGAGTGATGGAGATAGGGCGATAGTTAGCTGGAGAGGAAGGATTGGCAGAGGGCTTCTTTAGAGGGGGTGCACAAAGGAGTTCTTAAGGGGGCGGGGAAAGTTCCAGTGGCAAAGCAGTGTTTGCAGAAACCGTCCAAGGCTGAAGCAAGGGTGTCGATGTGGTCCTTGATTGTTCTGGATGAGCAGGGGAGAACCTGCTTTGACAAACCTTTCATAGATCTGACTTGTCTAGAAACTTTGTCAGGGGTGAACTGGGGAGAGGAGGAGAGACGGCCTCAGACGGGCCAGGAGTGGTAGAGGAGGATGAAGAAGAGGTAGAGGAAGAGAGGGTGGACAGGATGTCCTGAGTTTTAGTAGTGAAATAAGAAGCCAAGGCAGTGCAGAGGGCCTGGGAGGGAAAAGGAAAGGTAGAGACTGCAGCAGGATTGGCCAGCTCCTTGCAGATTTTAAGAAGTTTATTTGAGTTGTTAAATGATGCAGAGACGCGGGCTTCGATGTAGTCTCTCTTCCTAGAGATGCCAGACAACCTGTACTGCATGGACATTTTGTAATAGTTTATGGAAAGATTAAGTGACTAGAAGCCATGCTGGTCAACACATATGGCCAAAACTGGATGATCCAGATGTTTACCACTGTACCCTCCACCTATGTGAAACATTTCTTTTTGCTTCCATAATTTGTGGTGAAGATACAAATAGTATACTTGATGTCCGTATTGATCGCACTGGCTTCACTTTTTTTGTCAAGGTGACCCATGTGATAGCAGGAGGCATAGATGAGCTTGATGTATGGAGGAGACTGCATCCTAATGATCGAGACTTTACATACTACTCCTCTGCACATGATATGTCATCATGCATAAAAATGTGGCTAATATCCTCTTCTCGACTTAATTATGTTTGCACCAGTGACATTCTTTCACGCACATACTCCGATCACATTCCTGTGTATTTAAAGTGTTAATTGGCTTGCTGATTTAAGCCCATTACATAATACCGTAATAAAAAAAACATATTTTTAAATGAATGACGGATCAATTTCATCTGTGTAAAACGTTATAGCAGGTCTGTAAGGCTTACACTAGGGGGAATGTAAATGCGATGGAATTTGGTGTCTAAAAGGCAATAGGTAAACACATCTCAGATGCTGAAATTGAGCTGTGTGCAAAGCAGGAGGAACATTAGCTTCTGCTATGGCCAAAACGAAGTGAATGTTGGGTATATTTCGTAAACCCTCGGAGAGGGAGTGGACATTTCTGTCACCTCTGATCGTGGCTAGACCTTATGGCGACACAGACAGACCTCGTAGAGGTTTGGGCATTTGCTCGGGCTGGAGAGGGAAGATGTCAATATCCCCCTCCTAGGTGATGAGGATGGAATTATTCTGCATGTGTGTCAATAAATAAAAAGGCACCTTCTATGATTTCTATTTCATATTATACAAACAACATATTATCATATCTCCGCACTTTCAGCGGAGTCACCAAACCGGCTGTGGCTTCTGCTATGGTGGAAGAGATGTAACGTGGCATAGGCGCTTTTCCGCAGGTCTAGATAGGTTAGTCTCACAATGTTATCAGGAACAGCCCAGTAACACTGGTGCCATACCTCCTTAACATATGCAAAGAATCGTTAATGAATCAAGTACTCACCTCTTAATTATGAGAGGTATTATTCTCCTGTTAAAGCCTAAGAAGCCATGCCCAGTAGTGGACAAACGTTTAGCCTTCATCCATGTAGACACAAAAATCTTTGTGAGCGTGCTAGCGCCCCGTCTCTTGACATACATTCCTCACATAATCTGCGCGGATCAATCGGGCATTATGCGTGGCCTTTCCACATCCCTGTACTTAGGCCTGTTGAGATATGCGTCCTGGGGACGCTGAGTACCTGAATTTCCAGAAGTGGTTCGTTGAGGTGCAGCCAGTCTGTCACGTTGGTTGATGGCGCAGTGATGTCTTGACTATGGGGTAATGCAAAGAACCAGCCCTACCTCCACCCTAACTGCACAGGGTGAAAGGGGAACCAGTTCCTGACGCCACGGATTGACGCTTT
Source organism: Ambystoma mexicanum (assembly GCF_040938575.1). Lineage (NCBI taxonomy): Eukaryota > Metazoa > Chordata > Amphibia > Caudata > Ambystomatidae > Ambystoma > Ambystoma mexicanum. The sequence goes on along the minus strand of NC_090925.1, from coordinate 399,489,859 downwards.
GCTGTGTTTTAACATGGCGCCAGAACAGTGCAAGCACTGACAGGGAAGGCTGTTTCCAGCTGAAGGAAGGATCTGTTGATAGATGTTGCTTCCAGTAGATCTGAAGAAATGGTAGCAGTCCACAAGGCAGGTACCCTGGCTGGAGGCAGAGGCAAACAAGGTCAGGCAAAGGGTCTCCTAACTGGGAGCAGGACACTAAGGCTAGGTAAGAACCCAGGACCAGGAAAGGAGGGGAAACCCAGAACAAGGAAGGGAGCAAGGACCAAGGATCCTAAAGGAGAAAAGGAATCCAGGCAGAGGGAACCCAGGGAGGCCCACGGACCTCAGGGGCAAGGCAGGAAGTCAAGGGAATCAAATGCAACAGGAACAGAAAAAGACACAAGGGACAATACCGGAACAGGAGCGAAGCGGATGGAGGAACCAAGCCGCGTTGAGACGCGCTGAGTTCTAATTCAGCCTGCCTGATAAGGTGTCAGCGGGAGACCGAGGGCTGAAACGCAACGTCCTCCTGCCCAATAAGCATCGGCAAGCGTGCTTGGGAATGAGGCTTGACTAGCAAGCCAACGCGCTGCCGCCCCAACGCGCATGCACAAAGGCTGCCAACCTTGTGTCTGCAAGCGGGCTTGAAAGCAAGGCTTGACAAGCAAGCTGACGCGCCGCGGCCTACTGCGCATGCGCGAGCCGACCACAGCGTTGCTTCTGGCAACAGAGGACAGTGCGGAGCGTGGACCCGACCACCGGAAATGGGGATACAGTCTCCAGGACCGGAGTCGGCGTGTGGGTCTCCCTGGTCTCGGACAGGTAGGTGTCCTAACACTATGCCCTCTCCCAGAAAGGCCAGAAGCCCCGGGTTTTCAAGGATGCCGGAGAAAAAAGTCCCAAATCAGACGGGGAGCGTGCATGTTACCCCAAGGTTCCTAGGTGCGATCACAGGCGGGATAACCTTTCCAGTTTATCAAGAACTGGAGCACCCCCCGCCGGATTCATGAATCACAAATCTCCTGTACTTCAAATTCAGGCGAGCCCTCCACATCAACGTCTGAGGGACGGGAACTAGAACGCCCATAGGGATCAGACAAGAAGACATGGAAAACAGGGTGAACCCACCAGGATTGGGCAGATGCAATCGAAAAGCAACCGGAGATATCTGTTTCGTTATTCGAAAGGGTCCAAAGTAACAAGGAGCCAACTTGGAGGGCAAGTTACGAACAGGAAGGTTCTTAGAGGAGAGCCACACCTGGTCCCCAACTTGTAAGACAGGTGCACATCTCTGCCGTTTGTCTGCCTGTGTTCTCATGCACTCATGAGCCTCAGTGAGGGTACCTGCAGCCACAGAATGCAGCTCCCGGATCCTATTCACCAGATGGTCAGCTGAAGGTACGGTACTGGGTTGCACAGGATGAAACGGCAGGAGTTTAGGATGAAAACCAAAAGCACACTGATAGGGGTTCAGTCCAGTAGCTGTATGTATTGCGTTGTTGTATGCTACTTCAGCTAGATCCAGATGAGCTGCCCAGTTGGTTTGGGTTGCATTGGTGTAGCAACGTAAGTAATGTTCCAAAGTCTGATTTGTCTGCTCAGTTTGGCCATTGGTCTGGGGACGATAGCCCGAACTGAGGGCTCGATGTATATCAAGATGACGGCAAAGCTGGCACCAAAAGGAAGAAACGAACTGGGATCCTCGATCAGATATGATCTTTTCAGGTAGACCGTGCAGACGGTATATCTCATGGAAGAAAACTTGTGCTGTCTGGATCGCTGTGGGAATCTTAGAAAAAGGGACGAAATGAGCCATCTTGGTGAAGCAGTCGATAACCACCATAATGCAGGTTTGGCCATCCGATAATGGGAGGTCAACAATAAAATCTGTGGCGATAGTATGCCACGGATAAGGCGGTGCCTCAGTTGGTTGTAACAGTCCCAAAGGCTTCTGCCGAGGTATCTTGGTTTGACCAGAAACAGGACAACTCTCCACGTATTGCTTGCATTGGCTCGCCCATCCTGGCCACCAGAATTGCCTGGAGACCAATTCTCGGGTAGTCCAAATGCCACGATGTCCACCGAACTTGGAGTCATGAGAACCTTGCAGTATCGCACTCCGAAGGTGGCCAGTCGGAATGTACAGTTTGTTGCCGCAGTACAGTAAGCCGTTCTTTTCGTTGACTTGAGAACGCTCCCTCAATGCCAATCGGTCGGGGTCGGATGATGTCTCTTGAGCAACCGAGCGCAAAAAAGGAGAGAGATGCAGCAAAAAATGTTTTGGGGCAACCACAGGTTGATTCTGGTTATCTCATTCTATGTTGTCTTCCAAGGAACGGGAGAGTGCATCTGCTTTCTGGTTCTGGGTGCTGCGTATGTAAGTAATGACTAAATCATAGTGGGAAAAGAAAAAGGCCCATCTGGCTTGACGAGAAGTGCGACACTGTAGGGAGCGCAGATATTGCAGGTTACGATGGTCGGTACAGACCTCCACAGGGAAGCGTCCCCCCAGTAAATGATGCCGCCACTCCTTAAAGACTGTCTTTATGGCTAAGAGTTCCTTCTCGATGACCGCATAGTTGCGTTCGCTGGGTGTCAATTTTCGGGAGTAATAGGCAACAGGGAACTCCGTTTCAGATACTGGGTCCTTCTGTAAGAGTACAGAACCTACAGTAAAATCGGACGCATCGGCTTCCACCATGAATGGTTTCTCATCATCAGGATGATGTAGGATGGGAGAAGTGCCAAAAGCTCCCTTAAGCCCACTGAAAGCTGTCTCGGCTTCTGCTTCCCATACAAAAGGTATGTTATTGCTGGTTAGACTTGTCAGAGGGGTGGATAGCTGTGAAAAATGAGGTACAAAAGCGGCGGTAGACGTTGACAAACCCCAAAAAACGTTGAAGAGATTTTACATCATAAGGCTGTCTCCATTCTTGTATGGCACGTACTTTGGCGGGATCCATGTGAATACCGGAACTGCTGACCACATACCCCAGGAACTCGATCCTATTCTGGTGGAATAAACATTTCTTGACCCGGGCAAAAAGATGGTTTATGGACAATCGTCTGAGAACCTCCTTCACATGAGATATGTGATCTTCCAGACAAGAAGAAAACACCAAAATATCATCGAGGTAAACCCAGACTGTGATCCCAATCAAGTCCGAAAAGATCTCATCCATAAAACGCTGGAAGACGGCGGGGGCATTACATAAGCCGAAGGGCATGACCCGATATTCGTAATGTCCTGATGGTGTCTTGAAGGCCGTCTTCCACTCATCTCCGGGCTTGATCCGAACCAAATGGTATGCTCCCCGAAGATCCAACTTGGAGAATACACGGGCGGAACATAGAGATTCCATAATATCACAAATCAAGGGTAATGGGTATCTATCCTTCCGTGTTATGTCATTCAATTGTCGATAGTCCACGCAGGGACGTAATGTACCCTCTTTCTTTTTGACAAAAAATAGAGGAAATCCTGCTGCAGACTTGGAAGGAGTGATGTATCCTTTCCGTAAACGCTCTTCTAGATATTCTTGAAGCGTTATTCTTTCGTTGGGAGATAAGGAGTACACCTTCCCGTGAGGAATCACAGCATCTGGTATCAATTTGATTGAATAATCAAAAACCCGGTGAGGAGGCAGAGGTATATCTCTGGGTTCAGAAAAGACGCTTTGGTATTCTGTATATTCAGACGGAATCACTCCCAAGGAAAAAAGCCTAGGGACCTGGTCCCTTTCTTCGTTCACTGCAATCATGGACGTAGTAGGAACCGTTCTGGTTGAACAACACTCCTTGACAAAGTGATCAGAATTAAATGTCAATGCCAGGGATGTCTGAGCACAACTGGATAGGCAGGTGATTTGATCACATCCAAAGATATCGTCTCTTGATGACCATTAATCTGAAGCTGGAGTGCCCTGGAGTGGTGTCGTATTGGACCGGAAGCCAATGGAGTTCCATCAATGACTTCCACTAGGGTAGCATGATCCTTAGCAAGAAGAGGTATGCCATTCCTGGAGGCAAAGTCTGCATCTAAATAGTTACCGGATGCTCCGCAGTCCAGGAGACCATATGCTTCTGTGAATTTATTTAGCCACGATACACCAATCTTCAAAACCATGAGGACCACAGGCTGCATGGTCTGAAGAGAACCTGGAAGGATTGTTGGAGATGAGAGGCCCATCGTTGCCTTCCCCATACACGACAGGCCCCTTAGATTTCCGTCTTCCTTGGAGGGTGCACGGGACAACTGCCCAAATAATGACCAGCAGCCCCACAATACAGACACAACCGTCGGTCCCTTTGAGGTTTCTTCTCGGCCCCAGTTAAAGGGCCTCTGACTGCGCCTAATTGCATCGGTTCTGACCCAGTCTTGGCAGTTCCCGTTGTTCCTGTTGGCACAGGAAGTGACCTAGGAAAAGCCTGTTCCAACCACTGCCTCTCACCTCGTCGTTCAGCCAACCGATGATCAATCTTAAGCTCTTGTTCCTGAAGAGCTTGCAGAGAATCTGGTTTGGGTATATGTAACAGTTCGTCCTTGTACTCTTCCCTCAATCCCCGATGAAACAAGGTCTTTTGGGTTATTTCTGACCATAGTGAGTCGGCGGCCAACTGGCGGAATCGACTGATGTAAGCTATGATATCACTTGGTCCTTGTTTAATGTCCATCAACAGATTCTGTGCGGTTGAAGCCAAATTGGGTGACTGAAATACGTCCAGGAAGGCCTCCTTGAAGGCTCCAAAATCATTGAGAATGGGACTGTTAGCTGCAACTAGAGGAGCTGCCCAAGCGAGGGCGTTTCCGGATAGATTACCCAATATGTAACCAATCTTTGCTTTGTCTTGGCTGAAATGCGTGGGTCTATAAAGGAAATGAATCTTGCAGTGGTTACAAAACTCGGCCACCCGTCTAGGGTCTCCGTCAAACTTCAAAGGAGCTGGGTGAGCCATGGAGGCCTCAGCCTGTGAACCCGAACCAACTCCCTGTGCCATCAACTGACGTAAGGCAATGTTTTCTTGATGCAGGGTGGCCATCTCAGACCGCATTGCCCTGATCTCATCTCTAAGTTCCTGGGCGTCATCCATCTCTGAGTCTGAACTGGTGGTAAGGCATCTCAATCTGTTGAGATATGCGTCCCGGGGACGCTGAATACCTGAATTTCCAGAAGTGGTTTGTTGAGGTGCAGCCAATCTGTCACGTTGGTTGATGGCGCAGTGATGTCTTGACGATGGGTAACGCAAAGAACCAGCCCCACCTCCACCCTAACTGCACAGGGTGAAAGGGGAACCAGTTCCTAATGCCACAGATGGACGCTTCCCTGTGTTTTAACGTGGCGCCAGAACAGTGCAAGCACTGACAGGGAAGGCCGTTTCCAGTTGAAGGAAAGATCTGTTGATAGATGTTGCTTCCAGTAGATCCGAAGAAATGGTAGCAGTCCACAAGGCAAGTACCCTGGCTGGAGGCAGAGGCAAACAAGGTCAGGCAAAGGGTCTCCTAACTGGGAGCAGGACACTAAGGCTAGGTAAGAACCCAGGACCAGGAAAGGAGGGGAGACCCAGAACAAGGAAGGGAGCAAGGACCAAGGATCCTAAAGGAGAAAAGGAATCCAGGCAGAGGGAACCCAGGGAGGCCCACGGACCTCAGGGGCAAGGCAGGAAGTCAAGGGAATCAAAGGCAACAGGAACAGAAAAAGGCACAAGGGACAATACCGGAACAGGAGCGAAGCGGATGGAGGAACCATGCCGCGTTGAGATGCGCTGAGTTCCAATTCAGCCTGCCTGATAAGGTGTCAGCGGGAGACCGAGGGCTGAAACGCAACATCCTCTTGCCCAATCAGCATCGGCAAGCGTGCTTGGGAACGAGGCTTGACTAGCAAAGGCTGCCAACCTTGCGTCTGCAAGCGGGCGCAAAAGCGAGGCTTGACAAGCAAGCCGACGCACCACGGCCTACGGCGCATGCGCGAGCCGACCACAGTGTTGCTTCTGGCAACAGAGGACAGTGCGGAGCATGGACCCGACCACCGGAAATGGGGATACAGTCTCCAGGACCGGAGTCGGCGTGTGGGTCTCCCTGGTCTCGGACAGATAGGTGTCCTAACAAGGCCGAGCATTGAACATTCCTTCTCAGATGGAAGCCAGTGTGCAATCGGTGGCGGCCACGCAACAGGCTCAGAAACCTTTTGATTCCATATCCTGGGAATTCCTATTTGATGCTCTAAATAAGTGTCTCTCAGGTCCGTTGGCTTATAGCCTAAGTAAAACTACTCCCCATGCTGGGCACAGCTAGAGTATGCACAAACAACATGCTGTCTCCATCTTCGTGTTGGGCAGAGGCCCGAGACAAGCCTCCCCCTTTCATCCTTGCTGTTTGCCCCGACCTGATGAAACGACACATGCACAAAGAGGCTTAGAGTTTTTAATGCAAGATGTTATCCAACATTGATTTGATTTTGTATTTATATTGCACACATCCAATGGGACCAAGCAGAAATCTTCATCTAGGTGCAGATGTTTAACTCCCAGAATAGAAACCTAGGACAGCAAAAGCCAGAACATGATTGGAACGGGTCCGGAAAGACATCTTCCATAGTTTGGCAAGCAATGCATTTGAAAGACGAGGACCATTAATTGAAAAACATCCGTCACCCCAAAAAATAAAGTGGGATAGGGGGATAATCATCACATTTTGCCCACTCGAACGGAGAGAGCATGTCGGATGATAAAGGCTGATTTTAGAGGCCCCATAGCTGGGCGCCCTACTATAAATGCATTTATGAATTAGGCATAAAGTCCTAAACTCAATTCTTTGTTGGACAGGCAACCGACGTAAATTGCTATTCGGGGTTCTGTGCCATCTGCACTGTTTCCAATTCAAACTACAGCGGCCCTCTCACCTGATTCTAAGGAATGTATTCAGGCTGATGATTAAATTGCAGTATTGAGAAGTGTTATCCAGAACCTCTGAGTCCCTCTTTAATAACATATAGAGGCAATGGCATTCCAGACTGCTTGGGAAATTAGAAAAACCCGGTTGGGTCACACATTTTCTCATGAGGAGAGTCGCTCTAATCAAAATGATTGTACTACCCAATTATTAAATTGTTTCCTAAACATACCCGTCTGGCCAGGCTGCAACTTTTTTGTAGAATTTTCTAAAGCAACCACTAGCTTTATTTGATGCCATGGGTTCAAAAATCTGAAATGGCTGGATATGGCTAATCCCTATGCGTTTTGTGTAACTAAAGCTCTGAACTTTGAACTTTAGCTTCTGGTTGCACGAGCGTAATAGGTCTCTTTGTCTCTTTGTGGTATGAGAACTTCCGTCCCGTCCCCTGCACACCTATATATACTGGAAAAACAAGTCATTAAATTGAGGTTTCCTGTATTCAATGTAACAATGTTTCATTGTTTTTTTTAGAAATACATGTTATCACACTTCTTAACATATCATATTTCAATGCAATGTAATAATGACTCAGGTCTCAATATTTCAATGTTTCTTAATTTTCTGCATATTCTCCAAATAAATAAATCAAGATTCTAAAAAAGCTTTCAAAAATACATAAAGCTTAATACAAAATACACAATCATGAATCAAACGTTTTCATATTTTAGATTACACAGCTCAACGCGTTTCGAGAGAATAACTCTCTTCTTCAGGGGCAAAATAAGATTATTGCTGATTCCTTCCAACATATAATGTGATTTTTTAATTTCCAAATCATTCACCAGTGTGGAGTAGTGGGCACACAAGATTCCTTAAGGTGATGAATGTCACCTGAAAAAGTACGTAGAACTGTATTATTATACAAATCTATTTCCGTCATATGCAACTATTATTCAAATCCTTAAATATATTTACCTGATGCTTGTAACATGTGATTTTAGATTTCTGACGAGTTGCCAAATGGTCATCAAAAGCATCCGCCAAGTGAATTGGTTCTTCTGGCTCTGTTGGTACCTGTAATGTGGTTATCTGTGTGTAAGTGTACTAAAGAAAGCATAAAACTGTAGTTTAACCCTATTTCAAAATGTACACCTTTATATTTGAGGTAACCATTTCTCACCTCTTTCGCGCTATCCCAGTGCTTTAAATGATATTTTCAAGGATTACATACATCGCTTCTCATGTGTAGATTGTGGCGTAAAAATGGTTGTGTTATATCTATAATATTAAGTCTGATTTGTTCATTAAACAAAGAACCGATCCGGAATCCGTACTTACTGAAGAGAAAGTTGGTTTCCGTCTCTCTCTCTCTCCCGTTAGCCGCGATTTTGGACGCTCGCTGTGTGGAAAGTTAGGACGTTGCTAAGCAACTCCAATTTAAGTTAACGTCCGTTACCACGTTGACTTTTGATATCAGAGTCATCGATCTCTCCCCCGTACCCTTAACTTTGCTTAAATTTCGGCGAGTCTTAGGAGCTCCAATTGAATTAACAGTGAATATAAACTTGGATTCAACCACGTGTGCCTGATCTCATTGGCGATTTAGTTTACTCTTTGTGGTATGATGCAGACCCCACAATACCACAGGTTAAGATATAGAGTTCGTTCTGCTGGACAGAATGATCAGCACTCCTTAACAGGGACGTAGGAAGCGGGGTGGCACGGGCAGGGGATACACCTCATTCATAAAACAGAGTGGCTGGGGTACAATACCATTTGCCACTCACATACACCATCAGTTCTGAGCTGTGGAATGGCCATCACATGCCTTCCAGATGCAAGAACAGGGCACATTATATCACAAAACATAAATGACCCTTCATGGTCATTTACAGTGCGCTGCCCTACTGCCTGACCGTTTTTGACAACCAAGTTTAGATTTGATTAATGTATTCTCTGTTTCCTTCCGTCTTAACTGTTTTGATTAGTTTCTGTGGTCACTATAGCACAACTCGTGTAGTGTTTACACCTTTCTTTGGTGACAATAAAATAAGATAGCTTAGTGTGTTAAGCACTTGGTGCAAAGATTCGTGTTCACATGCCAGATGACAGTACCAAGTATTCTCTCTTTCAGGCAGATACACTTGAGTACATAAACATTGTTGGTGGTAACACCTACTGTATCACAAAACAATGGACCACCTTGCAAGTATGGCAGTATTTAATTTATTTAGACATGTGCATTTGAGCGTTGTACAGTGTATACAAAAATTACCATAAACACAATACATTATCCATGCAAATATATAAAACAAATAGAACAGGCAGAGTAAAAAAGAGTATATATAAAAAATGTAATATAAAAAATGTAAATAAGAAGCCTACTGATAGAGCAGCTACAACATTTGAGTCAAAATCATGATAAATATTAAAAGACAAAATTCAATATCTACGCTTTCAAGGATTTCCTAAACTTAAAGTAATCCAGAATCCTGCGTAAATTGGGAGGTAAGCTATTGCAGTATGGCACAAAAGTGCCAGAAAGGGAGTGTTCAGCAGAAAAACCAGGTCGAAATTGGGGGACATCTAGGCACAGTAATAATAATAATACCAATGTTTATATAGCGCTAGCTCACCCAAGGGAATCAAAGCGCTGTAATAACAGTTGATATCATTACCCACCACGTGGTACTCAATTTATCGACCTTGGAAGGATGAAAGGCTGAGTTGTGCTCGCCAGGCTGGGGTTTGCGAAACTGGTAAATCATGACTTCAAAGACCTCCCAAACCCCTGCCCACCCCCCAAGATTTTCAATGTATGAACTAGGTAAGAGGGTGTTTTTAGATGAACCAATTTGTACACAAAGCACAATAACGTGAATAAAAGGTGTGCGTGAAGGGGGAGCCAATGTAGAGTTGATAAAACCAGAGTAATATGGTCAAAGTGTATTGCCCCAGAAACCAAACAGTCCACAGCGTGCAGCACAGCTTTCAAAGGTGCCAACGTGGATTGTGGAAAACCTATCCGTATGGAATTCCCATAAGCAATCAGTGAAAGGACTAAAGATTGCACAAGAAGTCTAAAATACACACCTGTTAAACATAGTAGAGCTAAGTAATGGCAATTAGTCAATTTCACCATATTGATAAAGAGTATACATGATAAGTGAGTATCCAACATTAACCCTACAGATTTAACAGTGTTAGCAAATTCCCCTAGCAAAATTGCTGAAGGATTCTTGACATCAATGATCCATTCGGAGAAAGGAGGCAGGCAACGGGCATGGGAGAACAGTAAAAGGTCAGTTTTATTAGTGTTTAATTTCAGAAAATAGGAGGCAATCCATTTTTCAATATCATACAGGAAATTCCTTAATTGCCCCATGTCAAGTAAACTAGAAACACTGCCTTGCTCACTTACTGTTATTGTCACTCATATCAGCCAGCAACAGATCCACCATAATACGAGTGTTGGTTGACTGTGTTAGCCCTATTTGTGGAGCTCCGTAGGTCTCTGTTGGGGATTTGGTGTATTTACTGTGGATCTCAATTCCGACTATATTAAATACTCTATTTTTTGGAGGTAATGTGGAGGAAAACCTTTCAGCACTTTGTCAGTGCTGCACCACTGTGGAAATAGCACTCAGATCATCGATCAAGTGTGTGACTCAAATTATTTGCTAACAAAGTGTGCACAGTGCTGGGTAGATACTCTCTGTAATTTCAATGAGTACCCTTGAACCAGTAGAGTCTGACGTGTGTGTGTGTGTGTGTTGTGTGTATGTGTGTGTTGTGTGTGCGTGTGTGTGGGCATCCCTAGCTTGCGTGCTACACTGCTCAGTCCTTTACCCTTGTGGCTGCCATTCTTGCTGCATGTATCCTAAATCTCATCACTCAGTTCTTGTCCTCCTTCATGTAAATAAATGATATAGGGCTGAGCCATTCGGCATTATGCAAGTGCAACTGTGAGTCATATTCATGACATGACCACACACAATGACTTGGCCAACTACTGCACAGTAATGTACTAAGAATGTGTGCAATGAGCTACCAAGAGAATGGGTGCGTGTTCTTGTATACTGCACATCCTGAGCTAAATCAAATCTTGGCGCCCTGAGGATTTTGTTCCAGGAAGGGACTGGGTGGGAGATTGGTGGTCTGTGGTCGGAAGATGCATTATTAGTGCCTCAGACTTGCCTCAGAGCATCATAGACAAGTGCCGACTCCAGGTTAGCTTAATCTTTGCTTTGCCACTCTGCTGAAACTGGCACCATGAGCCCATGTTGTGCCAAGTATGGTGGTGCCTTCTGGTAAAATGATACAGAAAAGAACCAAGGACAAGAATTAAATAGAACAATGCCTGAAAATCTAGAGTGCATATTTCCCACCCCAGGCTGTGGACCTGTCTCCCCCAGAATTCCAGTGTCTACTGCGCCGCGCTCAATCATTAGCACATGCTACACAGATCCCCGCTCATTCAATCCTGTTAGGACAAATCGAGATGCCTGGAATAGAATATGTTGCAGAATGGAGTATCTCAAAGAGAAATGGCCACGGGACAGTATGAACCATGTCCCATACCTTCCTCCTTGCGCCCAGTACAATGACCTCGGTTTTTGTTGGATTCAACTGCAGTTTATATTCCAGCATCCATTCCTTGATCTTAATTGCACAGGATAGCACAGTATATACTGCCACAGCTGGTTGGTTTAGTCGCACGTAAATTTGGGTGTCATCCGCATATGAATGGTATGACAAACCAAATTCTGATAGGATATTCAACAAAATGCGAATGTGGATGTTCAATAATAAAGGCAACAGTGAGGACCCTGGAGTACTCCACACTTCACCAGCACCATTTCAGAGATACAGTCACCCATTTTTACCTGCTGGGTGTGTTCTGATAAAAAGGACACAAACCATCTCATGGCCTCCTCTGAGACATGTGCCATTGGTGACAGTATGGTAATAAGGATGTCAAAGTCCACTGAATCAAAGGCTGCTGACACGTCCAGCATGATAAGCATGCTAACAGTACCTTTGTCGGTGGTGCCCAGCAGGTCGTCCCAGACCGTCACCAAGGCCGTCTCAGTTCCATGTGCCGGTCTAAAGCCCAACTGAAAGCAGTCAAGGATCTTGTGTTCATCTAAACATGTCTGGAGTTGTTTTGTCACCACCTTTTCTAAAATGTTTGCAGGTTTTAAATAATGGGTAATCCCTATTTTTTGTTAACGGGGGGTCTATCTAAGGGACAATCTATGGAGAAAAAATTGAAGACAGATAGACTACCCCTATCTTTTAGTCTTATATGGATCTCAAGTGAGAGTTAAGGGCAACCTATCTGCATCATTGTTTAGGTTGTCGCCTTGTTGAGAAAAATTGCGTCAAACACTTCAACTTATTACACAAAATCTATCTCTTTAATGGTTATAAAAATCTTAAAAAACATTTAAAAATTGATTATCAATCACACCATTCAGTCATCAATTATCGCATCTAACAGGGGAGTTCTATCGTTAAGAAAAAACCTATTGCATTACATTTAATCAGAGTATGCATTTTGGACATGGAAAAAAACATTAGATTTCCCTTAGACAGTCGACATATGTTTTGGCCCATTTATAATATACCACTTTTGTCAACGGTGGTCACTAAAATGAGTATGGGGCCATCTTCAGGACAGCAATTACTTTGTGGTAGAGCAATCTTGTTCCCCGTTAATACACAAACACATCTACAAAAAATACATAAATATGCATATATCAGTATAATATAAAACTTTGTGTTTTTCTATATAAAAAGAAGACAGAAAGATTGTATATCTCAACTAGACTGAGTTAAGAGTGATGGCTAGGTTTATATTATTCTAGACACACCTTAGCTCCACTTAGCCCATACTGTGTGGTTTAGACTATTGAGAATGGTCAGACTTTTGGATATCACTGAATGTGAAAATTCTCTAGTCTGTAGTTTCTGTGTTAAATAAGAAATTGTGAATTATGACTATTTTATTGGTACAGATTTTCATAATATATACAATAATCCAGAGGAGCTTACATTTGCACGTTCTTCTGTTTGTGTGTCTAAGATTCCATCTTGATTTAACTGTAGCTGGCTTGCTATCTTGGAGTGTTGTACTCAATCGTCCTCCCTGGAGTGGCACGAATCAACACCCCTGATGTTTATAACTATGATAAATTGAAAACAACTATTTAGATATGGTGATCTTATTGATCTCTCAAGGTGAATACTGAGTAAAACATGACTTGCAATTTAGCAACTGCTATTTTTGTGTTGAAGGCTGCTCTTGCTTTAGCTGAATGCAGCCAGGATCCTTTTTGAGGATTAGAATGGACAAAAGTTCCAGAGGTTGATGAATTTCCTATGATAACAAAACGAAAGGAACGCATGAGTATGTAGCTTCCCAATTTTAAAAACAACTCATCAAAATGAGCTGAGCCACATTGCATATTGGCATTCTACTAAGCTTGTCTCTAGCCGTGTTGTTAAAAAACCGGGACATTCCAGTCTTTTAACTGCATGACGTGGTGTATAAAAATGTACCGTTGGACTATTTACATTCATTATGAGCCTAATTCGTCCTCGCGTGTTCCAAGATTGTCGGCATGTAAGCCAACAGTCTTTTGAAAGTAAACGCCTTGAAATGTTTTCTGAAAAGTATTCATTTGTCATTTACGATATATCTAAGGCAAAACAGTGAACGGACAGTTCTTCCTCATACGGAGTCTGGTAAACCAAATGGAACTACAGTGAATGTAACGGAGATTAACGTACGTTTTAGTGTTGAAAAAAGCAAGAGGCTGGTGCCTCGTTTACCTTAATATGCGCTGTGCATGCGCCAGGAAAAGAAGCTTGTCTCCGCGAGTGAGCAAGGAGTCTCACTGTAGGGCGAGACTTGTATAAGTAAGATCACGCGTTTTTGAAATACTTGAAATCCATATAAGACTAAAAGAGAGGGGTAGTCTATGTAGAATTTTTGCAGGCCATAACAGGCCAGCTATTGGACGATAGTTGGCAAGAGCTTTGTGGTCCAAAGTTGCCTTTTTTAACGGTGGTGTGAGGAATTATTTTTGTAGCTCAGCAGGAACACAGCCGTGTGATAAAGAACATTTATAAGGGACGCCAGAGGTTTACTAAGAACCGAGGCATGCTGTTTAACCAAGTACACTGGAATTGGGTCATAGACAAAATTTATGGGTTTTAGTTTTTCCAGGTATCCAAGAATTTCATTGGACCGAACAGTGGAAAAGGAGAAAGTAGGACAAGAATTAGGTAAAGATGTAAAATAAGAAATACTTAAGCCGGCTTCAGTGGACGCTGAGCGTACAGGCATATTGTTTCTGATGGTATTAACTTTCTCCTGGAAAAAATCAGTTGAATTTGTAGGCCAAAGCAACAGAGGCGAAGCATTGAGGATCCACATTCTTGGTAATGGAGACATTTCTTATGACCAGAAACAGAGCCTTGGGTTGATTCTCTGCTTGTTCAATTCGATTTTGCAGTACAAGCACTTTAGCCAACATAATTTCTTTTGTGTATGTAGCCAAGGCTGTCTTGGCTGTCAGATAGGAAATTTCGTCTGTAGCTTTGTGCCCAATTTTTAGCTTTTTTCCCATATTGCTGTTTGAGAATTTTGAGATTCTCGTTATACCATTGATTATTCTTCTTCCTATTTTCTTTAATAGCTTTTAAGAGGGCAATGCAATTACAATTTGTTTTGCAACCGCAACATCAAGTTAGAATAATAATCTGAGCAGTCCATGGTGGACGGTCTGGATGGAAGACTCCGAGCAGGATCACTATCAGATATGCGGTCCAGATCCCTTTTCTGGCAATGCAGTTGCACATTCTGGACAATATTTTGTGAATTAGGATGGCGTGAGTTCCTTAGAAGAAAGCTCACCAGTGAGTGGTCGGACCAACTGACCGAAGTTATAGTACAGTCGGCCAGAATTGAGCCTCGATAGATCACTGGATTGAGACAATGCCCACCAATATGGGTGGCTAAATTAGATAACAGTTGACTAGCCAATCGCTATCCGTGGCCTAGTTTTGTACAGGGTGCATTATCTTATGTGTATTATTGTTATATTTTAAGATACCAAGTACATAAACAAAACATTTTAAAATAATATATCTCCATAATTTATATCTAACTATCCTCAAAACATTCTCCATTGTCCCTAAAATTTGCACCCAGAAAACGTGGTCGAAATTATAAGAAGATTGTCCATAAAATCAGCCCAATTTTCTATCCAAACATTGCATCTGTTTTCCCTAAAATCCCATACCAAATGTACCCAACCATTTCATCTGTTTGCCCTTTAAGGTTGTATCAAACTTTCCCCAGAATACGTTAAAATGGTTAATAAGTTGAAATGGTTAATAAAATGAGCACTGAAAATAGTTGCGTGTTTTGCGTCGGTTATACGTGGTCTTACCGACCACAATTACAGAGTGGTACACTTCATCGGGGAAAAAATGCTGAAAAACACTAAATTTCTGTTTGTTTTTTTAATTTAGGGGTGTGCCCAACCAAACCCCCCATTTGTTTACCCTTATAACGCCACCCCAATCCCATCCCAACCCTTTTTAACCTTTATCTATTTAATTAATGTTTGTTGTGTTTTTCGGTGTTATGATCCACTCTGAAATTTACCAATCTGTAATGTTTAAGCTATATTGGGCCTCATTATGAGTTTGGAAAAGCCATGCCCTTAATAAGGGCATGGCTGCCTCCAAACTCGGGTCCGGGTCCGGGTTCCCTAAATGGGGAAATACCAGTCCATTCTGACCTTGGAGGGCCCGGTATTTCCCCATTCAGGGAACCCGGAGCATCCCCATTCCCATTGGGCTCAATGGGAATGGGGAGCATGCTAACAATGTGCCCGTTAATGACGGGCCCGTTGTTAGCATGGTGGCCCCCTCTCGGGACCCGCTAAGGACGTCTGGTAAAACCAGACGTCCAGAGCGGGTCCCGCAAGGGGACTTCGTAATAGGGCGGTATGGGTTTAATGACGCCGGCAGCTCTACCGGCGCCGTTAAACCCATACCGCCAGGGTCATAATGAGGCCCATTGACTGGATACCCTTTGCGTCTAGCTATTGGCATAGTTGTGGGAAGTGCAAAAGTACCTTAGGCTCTCTGAGTCCTACTTGATAGGCTGATGTGGTCCCCAATGGAAGGCTTTCCTGTATCTTACTGCCTTCGAGGATGCCCGTCATTTAGCATTTTAGTGCTGCTTTGGAGAGAGACAAGGTTGCCCAATGACGCCACTTCCTTAGGTGTACCTTTGCACAGTTTTGGCTTTTTACCCACCAGCAGAATGGAATGTGGAATTTCACTTTTTAACAAACAATATAGGCATGCAAAAATGCATACCACTTTATTTGAACAAACTGACTTCTAAGCCTGAGGCAACTATTTTCTTGAACAGTATCAACAATTGTTAAAATAATGTCAGTATTCTCAATGGGAGAGTCAGAGTATTAGCATGAGTAACGTAGTTTTAATATAGCGTTAACACCATATCTAGCATACTGAATCGGGTGTTATCGGCACGGGCCCTGAGTTAAAGGCCCAACGAAAGCGAGGGCTTTTAACAACAGACCCTGGGCCGATAATGGCCGATCTGGCCTGCTACAGAGGGTGTTAAGGCTTTTAGCACCCTGGGTTGCCAATCCTGCAATCTGGGGTTCTAGGAGCATTTTATTTTGTTTGAATGAACTGGACGCCACGCAGCGTCCTGCTCATTGAAGGAAGCAATACTATATTAAGATGGCTACCACGGAGCTCGAAGGTGGGGTTCCACATGGAGCCCCTCTTCCATTTCAATGACAGGCGGCAAAGGGAGACAGGGCGAAGCTGCGGCAGCGGTGTGTGTCGCTGCCACCACATTCTGGTAAGTGGGGCTCGGGAAGGGGTTGCGGTTACTTTAGAAAATGAAGGGAAGGCAGGGTGGGCAGAAGATGGCAGTGCGGGTTGGGGAAGCAGCTATCAGGTTCCATGGAATGCGGGTTGAGATTAGCAGTTTCAGCCTGTGATCCAAGGAACTTGATTGGCTCCTCACCCTGTCCCGGTTCTAATTATAGCTTTCACACCCTGGCTTGGGGGCGGACATGGGGTTTAACGGCCTACCAGCCCAAATTTTGGTAGGCCAGAGCGAAGCAAGGGCCTCAGCTTGGGCTGCGGGCTGTTAAACCTCATGGCTGCCCCCAGCGGGACGTGAAAGGTATTTCCAACCCCGGATTTACCAAAAGGGTCTCCGTAATCCTAAACTGATTTAATGGCGCCACCATTTTTAAAAAAAACATTTTGTTTATCAGCCATGGGTGGTGAATGCACAATTGTGCAGATTGTGAATGGTCAATCTGTCTTTCCTGGTTGCCAATATGATATAATAACACCTTTCCTATAGTGTACACTGAAAAAATGAAATATCTTTAGGCACTTGAGTATTAGATGCTATTCTTAAACAAGCAACAGTTATGGCTTGTGTATGGATAGTAAATGCATATGCCAAGCAATCATGTCATATGCCTAGATAATCAAACCAATTTCAAGATGTTGCCTTCTAAAGGCCAGGTTGTACTGTTATGGCAGTGCCTAGCAAATGACTATCCGAGCCTACAAGAAATCCCTAATTGGCTTTGCCAATGTGTGCATTCAATTGAAGTGACTGCAGCCAGATGATTACATCTCAAGTCACCCAGCCTCAAGTCACACAAGAAGCCAAAATACGTGAAGACTTGAAATACGCTGCTGCAAAAAGGAAAGGACCAGCAAACAAGTCTCTTCTTACCCAACTATGGAACCTCCTCCCCATCAGCATCAGACTCGCCCCCACACTCCTACAATTCAGAAAAGAACTCAAGACCCATCTCTTCAAGGAGTCTCTCTTCCTCAACATCTAGGTCATCATGTTGTCCCTGCACCACCTGAATCTCTAGACGCCGTCCACCTCTCTCCTCCCGCCCCCCTGTACGGCTCTCCCCCTCACCTGTGCCCATCTGTATTCTACCCCCCGCCGCTGTATATCTGTTCTGTTGTTTACCTCTTCAAAGCACTACATTATGCATCTGTATTGTTGTAAACCTCTGTAAAGCGCTTAGTTAAGCATCTGTATTGTTGTATACCTCTGTAAAGCGCTTTGTTGTTTCTCAAACCTAGGTCAGCGCTTAATAAATAATGTAATAATAATAATAACAATAATAACTGGCAACTGCAAAGTGTACTGCATTTTATGAAGGGATTTGGGCTTGCATGAAGTATTGCATTTTGGTTTTACTCAATTAGCAATATTAATAAATAAAAGTATTCATTAAGAGAAAAGGAGACAGTAATAATGTAAAATGAACATTAAAACCTCAACTGTCATAGCTAGATTTACTCCCTGTATTATACATGTAGCAAAATTACATGTTTACCTACAGACACTGTTTAGAGCTCTACGCAGTTCTATTTGAATTCCAATCATCATATGTTTAAACATGTTTGAAATTGACACAGATTACACTAATAAACATGCTCTAAAGTGATTTGTGTCAAATAGTATCTAGGTTAGTTTGCATGCATAGTTCGATAACAGAGTGAATATATTGTGTTGCTATTTGTCGGGAACGAATCTAGTGCCATTAGGTTTGTATTATACTGACAATGTCTAGTCTACCTACAAAACAACAAGAGCCACTGTAGTTTGCAAACCAATGGTCAAGGCCCCGTCTGGCCCTGTCCTGCCACACCTTGCATCTCCCCACCTCCACAAGACCCCTCCCACCATCCCACTCCCTTGTTTTTAGATGCAGCCAGAATACACTGGTTCTTTTTTTCCACTTCCATAACTGTCTGCTACCCCACGCCCTTACTTGTAACCCCCTGTATGCGTCCCCCAAAGTACTGTGCTCTGTTGCTTTCAAGCCAGGTTCACGCTTTATAAATTCCATACAGACATATGAAGAGGAGGCAGAGCGGTTGTTGGGAAAGTCTGGGGGCAAAGAATGGAATTGCAAGTGAGGTTGGATGGGAAGTCAGAGAGAAAAGAAATTAAACCAATTGATTCACTTTCCCATGAAAAGATCATGAGCAACTCCATGGCGGAAACTATTTTGACACTATGGTTTCAGCCACTTCCCTCTTCTATATGAATTCCCCTCTCCTGCTTGGCACCTGGTAAAGGGAGGGGCCTTGCAGCCTTTCGGAAGTGCGACACTGGTCTGCAGCTACACAGTAAAAGAAGTACCTGAACAGGAGCCAAAGTTTGTTGGTGCCAAACATTTTGAAAAAAGACCTGACACTCTGAGAACGCATCCTGTGGGGAACGTCTGTTCCATTTTGCTCACTGGGCTATGCAAGGTCGTGTACCAGGGACTGCAAAAGAGCCCCCACTCCCAGGCCGCTTACCTCATTCGGCCCGCTATGCACAGAGCTGTCAGTCAGCGGTGTAGGGCCTTGTGATTCCATTCCCCAGTAAAGGTCACTTGCTTGTTGCTGCTTATGAGGCGCGCGCGCATATGTGTGGAGGAGCCGAGCGCTTGAAAGGTTCATTTTCCTCTGTGACTCCAGCTCCCTCATTCCCTGCCCCCTCCCACTCCCCTACCGTTCGCTTTGTGGCGATGGGCTAATAGGGCAGTCCTTAATTTCTTTTCTATCTCTTGTAGTCAACAGGTGAGTTTGTGTGTTAATGCATCCATTTGTGCAATTGAGAGCTTTAAAATACATGTGTGCTGTATTTTATGTTGTGTGGGTGTCATTGCCATTTATTTCAATGGTGGTTTTGGTCGCAGCAGACGTTGAGGTTGTAGAGGGAGGGAAACATGCGGTTTCCTTTCCTCAAGTCTCCCCGTGGTATGGGGAACACAATGAGTACTCTCTGTCTGTCTGGTGGTTTCACCGCAGAATTGAGCTGCATTGTGCTCTGTCACCCTGGGTGATAAATGGCAAAGAGGTGAGGGTCTCCCATAATCATTCTGTTCAGGGTGGGGAAGTTTATTCTGAGGACTGATTAGGCTTTCCACGTTATTGAGTTTTCCCAGATAATCGCTACGGGGTTTCCCACTGTGTAAAAGGGGGATTCTGAGAGATGTAATCAATATGTGTTTATTTCTTATCAATGGTCACAGGAAACCGTCATTGGGGTATGTTTATAAGGCTGTGTCTTGCCCTTGAGGATCTGGGGTTTTCACACCTAGCAATGATAACCTGGATACCACTTCATCACACCCTCCAGACCAACATTTCACACATCAATGGAGAGACCCCCAACATCGTATTTGAAAACAGCACACGATGCTATCAGCAGCTCAGAGGAAGCAGGGCCCCTGTGTGGTGACAACACAACAGTGGAGACCCCACTTCAGTCCGCTCGTAGCCCCACCAACGACACTCATCCTACCGGACCATCATCCATACTAAGTCAAACTGCTGCTGCGCAGGAGACAGCACAGCACATCCAAGAACGGCCCAGGTTACACCAGTGACAACAGCCCAGACCAATGACCTCTCAAGATGCAAGACCAGAGTCGCACCTTCTGAAGAGAGCCAGGAAATGTCCGACAGCAGCAAAGCTGACATTCTAAAACTGCTCCGAAAAACACAGCCAAATATCACGTTGCTGTATCATGGACGAAAAAAGCAACACACGCTAAATAAGAGCTGCTGGGGAGATACTTGTCAGCACTTTAGTGCACAGACCCAGTTCCCCTGGGCCCCTAAGAGGGTTGCATAACTCAAGAATAAATACTGCCAGATGTGCCTAGCCCTGAGAAGGAGCAAAGGCGTGTGTGCGACCGGCAGCAGTGCACAGACTTCGAGTGAATGCACCAAATGGGAAGATATTCCTCACAGTGGTTGCACCTGAGGGACATGTCAGGAGTAGCACACACTGATTACAGGATATGTGTCATTGCCTGTTTCCTTCATGTCATTGAATGTAAACCAAAGGTAAGTCAGGTGATCTGCGTGTCATTACAACAGCACTGAGCCATGTTGGTAGGAAAGAGGCAATGGTGGGCTGAGGTCCGGCAAAGAGTGAATCATGTGTTTGCTTGTATATTTAAACCCTTGCGGAGCGCGGTGTGATCAGCAAAGGAGATGTACTCATGCATCCACCTAGTACATCAACATGTGTCTCTCGCATTTGGCCCTCATTAGGAGTTTGCTGGTAACCTGCTGGTACCAACAAACTCCTCTTACCTGTTACCCGGATAGTACAGGCACCGGCAACCTTGGTAAATTCACATTCCATGGAGTCCAGTAGGACTCCATGGAATGGGAACCCCTGAATCACCAGCACCGCTGCCAACGGTGCCGGTGAGTCAGGGAATTCACTGCCGGTAGGAGCTTGAACTACCAGCAGGTCCATCCTGCCGGTGGTTCACTGCCCCTACCGACAGACTCTGAGCATTTATTTATTTATTTTTCCTTTTGCATAGCGCACAAACGCCCTGAGGGATCTGGGCGCTGGAGAGAACTGGTTACGTGAAGCCCAGAGGGCTTCCAAAGAAATAAATGTACATGAAATCAACATACATAACGGTTACAAGAGAGTAGAATGGTGGTTACATCAGGGTTCAATGGGTCACAGCAGTTGGCAGGGGCAACTGGTTAGACAAACAGCCAATCCTGTAATGCTTTGCGGAAGGCCCAGCAAGATCTATGGTGTGCCACAAAAAATGCCAGAGCTGAAACTTTCCCATTCATATCAGTCTTTCACAGGTACAAGCCCATCATACTTCGGTCTTTTAGTGTCGTCCACACAATCAAACTAATTATTTAACTTTCAGGAGGACAAAACCCTAAACACCTTGAAATTATGACTGATTCTGCCTCAGCTCTATTGGATTTTCGGTGGTGCAGGCATGTCCCACAATCTCATTATTTTGTATTACTCAATAGTATTAATTTTATCTACTGTCAGACGGATGAAAGGTGGACATTGAAACACCTGACATGCGCCTCCTTTTCCATGCCCAATGGCCTTCCAGAGGTTCAGGCTTCTCATGGTCTCCTTCTATTCAACGTTACCCACTTCAAGAGTTCCCTGATTATTACCCTGAAAAGGAGTACTGGCTGCGTCAGGCACACTTAACATGCAACTGACTGTCCCTCAGTCCCAGTAGCCTTTCACGTGTCATAGATAGCATGCTATGAAGTTACCCAGGTTCATATAATCCATTTCAACGGAACTCGTGGATTTCCCTTGGATGGATGAAAGGATGAGTCGGGCACGCCGAACATGTTACTGATTATATCTCAGCTGTATTGGCCTATCAGAGATTGCAGAGCATCATGCCATCTTCCTGATTAATACTATCCACCTCATTTGGTACTCTTTTCACTACCATCAGAAGCAGGGCTGGCCTTAGCGGCAGCAGCGCCCTAGCCTGGTTAAAAAAGAATTGGCGCCCCACCCACTCCTGGCCAACAGGGGGTGGAGCGGGAGGTGGATGGGACAGGAGCTCTACATTTATTTTCTAAATCCCTGCTCAAGCGCCTGGTAGGGAGTTGTTAGGGGGACCCCCAGGCAGGCAGAGCCATGCTAGGAGTCCGCGGACACCCGGCTTGTGCAAGGCCTGACTCCTTTCCTTGTCCCAAAGAACTCAAGGTCCACACAATTAGCAAGGTGTCACTGCAGTTTATTACAGCCAACAAACACACAGGGATAGTATGCATGGAGGGAAGTCCATGCACGTCTCAGTGAACTCTGGCTCAGTTTTCATACCGTGTGATGTCACATTTTGCATCACTCGCTAGGCTCTTTTCCAAAACCTATTGCCGCTCAGGAGAGGCCACTGAGTGGTAGTTCCCGTATAGGAACCTATGGAGGAATGATGTTAGTGGACAGGACTGAGTCAGATGGTATGCTTGGATCATCCCCGAAAACTGTTACTCCAAAATTGTTACAGTGAACAGGCCCTGCGATTGGTCAGTGACCCCCATTACCCACCCCTAAGGTGACAGGTTCTGATTGGTCAAGCCGCGGGCCCCCCAAACCTGGGACAAACTCTGTTCACAGCCCGCGAGGCACCTGTTCGTAGTACATGTATTCTATGTGTCCACAAGGTGCAACTATATGTCAGCGTTTACAATGGAGTCTAGATGACTAATGCCATGAGAGCGTTCCAGTCCTACCGGACAAGTGTAACTGGAGAGTAACAATTTTGTTACGACCATTGTCTGGTCGTGGGATGACTGCTCCTTCCCAGCCTCCAAGTCTTGGCCCAGTATCAGCTCGGCCGGGTCATGTTTTTGGAGACCATGTTTGCAAGCTCAATTGCTTTGAATTGATTTGTATTTGCAGAGAATATCCTTTGCTGCAGCCAGTGCCACCTTAGTTCAGCGTGTGGAATTTCACTTGCAACATTGTGGCCTTGGCAGCGCCTTCGTTCCTGCTGTGGTAGTTCTGCTTGCACAGCATCTTGTGAGGGTTGGGATTTCTCTAAGAAGGCCCTAAGGCCTAGTCTGGCTTCTATTGTGTGTCTTCTATAGTGCCCATAGGTTAGTGTGTCATGGCTGCCAGGTCTCTCGAGTGCTCCTGCTATACCATGGGGTTATTTTCATTCAAACATCTGCAAGCATATACACAAGCTCTTCTTGCTTCTTGCGTTCCTATGTTGCTGCGATGAGCCTAATGGTAAAATAATAAATATGTAGTCAGTATGTATATTTATCTGTCCTCTAACTCATTGGGCTGTATGCACGTGTTCTTCATGTAGTTGGATGTCTGAGTGTCCCGAATGTGCGGATAGCACGTGTACTTTGTGTCTGACGTAGCGAAGTTGTCGTGATTTCTCTAACAACTTGAGGCATGGCTTCTTGGTGCTTTAGTCGAGTCTGTCCATGTAGCTGTTTCCAGCTCTGTCTTGTGTCTCTTCATCCACTCTGGGCAGAGTAAGTATTGCTGCAGGGTTGTATAGTCCGCTGGCAGGGTATCTTTCATGGTAGTTGTCCATCATGGGAGCAGTGGGAATTGATTAGAGCTCAAAGGATCTGTAGCCATGTTGTCGTTGGTGCTTGTTCTGGTTGGGGGGTCTTTTTTAGGACGGAAGGCATATTCTGATTTTCCCTCTTTAGAGTTAATCACTGGAATAGGACACTCATGCTAATGCATGACCGCCCTATTACAATGAAAACTGCCTCGCTCCAGCGTCGGAGCGAGGAGGTAATCATCTGAATAAGTTATTAAATGCCACCCGCTGCCACGGGCGCATTTAATAAAAAAGGGGCGCCCGCCACGTCTTCTCCGACTACACCAGCTTGGGGGAGCCCTTAAAAGACTCCCCCGAGCTGGCATGGCAGGGGGTTAATGGCACACTGGTGGGAATGACACCACGGCCGGTCGGCCAACCCACCCTGCCCTAAGGCTGGCCCTATCAGAAGGGTAAAGGGACGAGTCCGGTACACCTGACATATTAATTACTTCCCTAGATCTGCCAGCCTTTTATAGGTACTTGTCCATAATGATATTTCCCCCTTAACTATTACCCACTTTTGTGGTATTCATAATATCATTTTCCAAATGATTAACGTTTCAATGATGCCCCCAACATGTGACGAGCTATGTCCCAAATGTACAGGACTTTAATGGTCCCTCGCCAGTTCATGTATGCCACCTCAGTGGTATTCATTGCGTGACCCCCAGAAGGATGAAAGGCAGATCCAGTTACACATGAAATGTGACTGATTCTACTGCATTTCAACCAGAAAAATGCAGTCTCTCCATTTAATACTATCCACCTCAATTGAACACGAGTTTTTACGATCAGAAGTGTGCTGAGCCAGGCACACCTGACATATGATGTATGTCTTACTATGCTCCAGCGCTGCTGGATTTAGCAGGGTACAGAGCAGCCCTGAAATCTCCCTATGTTATCATTTCACATAACAATGGTCCTCATTTCATCAAGATCTAGGTACTCCTGACACGTGACTGCCTCGTGCCCAGCTCTACAGGCAATTTTTTTATTCTCCATTTTATTGGTAAATCATCACCCTCAAAATGACAGAAGGTTTAGAAAAGCACACTAAAAATGTCACATGAAATGTGACAGATTCTGCCGCAGACCAAAGTCATGAAGATGAGCGATAGTTAACTTAAAACTTCTCATACATTACTACCAGCATCATTTGTTCTCATGTTACTACCCTCAAAAATATTAAATGCCTGAGCCAGGCTGGCTTTACATGTGACTGGGGATAGCCAGAGTGAGCCTCAGCCCCGGCCCCGGCTGGGGAGCCCATCTCAGTGACTGCCGGGGTGTGACCCCACCTAGCCCTGGCCCACTTAACGCCTTGTTCTTACCCATCGCAATCCTGCTATACATTTCCACATCTCATAAGTATTCAAATATGCTCCCTTTACTAGGTTCATCCCTATTTACCCTCTGCATAGCCCTCCCTGCTCCCCCGCTCCTGACTCTCCTCTCCATGCATCCCCTGTTGTCTACATCTGCGAGCATACGTGTAAATTGGTTTAAGTTAGAAGCCCAAGCTATTTTTAAATTTATGATATAACATAAAAGTGCCCAGAGTAGCGTCTGATTGTTATTGTTTTAGGGCTCATGTAAATTGATCAGTAGGGTTCTTTGCAAGTGGTGTTGAGCTATGCACGCTGTCATTATTTTTATGTCCCATATGGCCCTAATGATTTTTAAACACGTGTGATGCCCTAAATGTCGACCCTGACTGGTAATGATATACTTCCTTGGATCTGGCCACTCCGGAACATTGTGCGTTTTGCTGTTAGATGGCATTAGCGTGTCGTTACAGTACATTGGGCAGGTTTTCATTTCAGAAAGCCAGAATAGATTTGTTGTTGTGGATGGGGCTCGATGGGTGGAGCCTTAACATGCAACGTGAAATCAATCTATTAATATAGTGCCTAGAATATGTAATCATTCATTTATTAATGTAGGGCTCCATGCTACCCATTCCATGGATTCCCTCTAGGTACATTAAGGGTGCAGCCCTGCATGGTTAGGTGGTTCTCCTAAGAGACCAGGGATGCCGCTTCAGGGGGGTAATAGATGATTCCTGAAGACCAGGGATGCCGCTTCAGGGGGGTAATAGATGATTCCTGAAGACCAGGGGATGCCGCTTCAGGGGGGTAATAGATGATTCCTGAAGACCAGGGGATACCGCTTCAGGGGGGTAATAGATGATTCCTGAAGACCAGGGGATGCCGCTTCAGGGGGGTAATAGATGATTCCTGAAGACCAAGGGATGCTGCTTCAGGCTTTGGTAGAAAGCTGGGCTGGGAGTACCATTGACACATGGGAGTCAAGTAAAAAAAGGGCCTGGCTTAGCATGTTATTATTATATTATTACAGGGCTCATGACTCTCACCATTGCCTTTCAACATCTAGATGTTGCTATTAAGAGACATGAGAAAAGAACACCATCGAACACTTTCCTCAAGAAATCGCCACCCCAACCTCCTCCAGATCTAAAGATCTGTCTCCTCAATACCCGCTCCCTCAACAAACACGCCATCAGCGTCCATGACATGATATCCGCGGAAAAAATAGACATCATGTGTATTACCGAGACCTGGCTAAAAGAACCCGTCGGTCCTACCTGTGACCTAGCAGTCCCAGAGGGCTACACTATATACTACACCAACAGGGAATCAGGACAAGGGGGTGGCGTGGCCGTAATTGCCAGGGACACCATCCAACTGTTCCCGATCAAAACACAATGTAACGGTTCAGAGATCCTCCACCTTAAACATCTTCAAACCAATAATAGCAGCCTTAACATAATTGTAGTATACAGACCACCTGCCACTATGCCCAATTTCAACGAAGAAATCACAAACCAGCTTAATATGATTAAAGGACCCAATACCTCCACTCTACTCTTAGGAGATTTCAATCGGTGGCGGGGGGACCCGAAAGACAGAGAGGCCATTAAATTGGAGAAACTCTTGAACAACATAGACTACCAAGTAATGAATACTGCTCCCACCATGGACAACGGCCACCTACTTGACTGGGTTGTCACCAACAACCTCACATCCCAAGATTACGAAACTGACCCATGTATATGGTCAGACCACTATAGCGTGACCTTTCATATCTATCCCCCTGCACAAAGGCCCAAAACTCCCAATCTCCCTATCAAAAAAACACTGCGGAACTATAAAAACATCAATGAAGAGCACCTGATGCAATGTCTACATGCTCATGAAATTGAGGGAAAAATTGAGGATACATGCGAAACCACTCTATTCAACCTACTTGGCCAGTTACAGGCACTAGTGGACCGTGAAGCCCCACTCCAAACCAAAACCTCTAGACCTAAAAAAATAAAACAAGAGTGGTTTACAGAGGAACTTCTCGAACAGAAAAAGCTTAAAAGGAATAGGGAAAATGAATGGAGAAAAAAACCCACAGTGGACAATAAATCCCTCTGGAAAACCAGGGAGAAAATCTATAAAGGAATGATAACCGAGGCTAAGAAAAACTACTATGATAAACAGATTTCTGTAGCAGCCAACTGCACCAGCAAACTTTTCAATATATTAAAATCTATAGATAAGCCAAAAAGCTTAACCCCAGCCTTCTCGCCCACCCAAGAAGAATGCGACGCAACACAGATCGCATTCTTTAATAAAATTAACAAGGCCAGGGATATCATAGCCAAATCCCAAGCAGCCTCTAAATCCTCCACCAAAAACACACCAGAGGAACTTGTACACCAGACGACCCAATTCAAATTCCATCCCATCACTACCAACGACATGATAAAAACCCTAGCATCCATGAAACCCACCACGTGCGCGGAAAACATACTCCCGGCCAACCTGATCCTAGACCATCCAGCCATCTTTGCACCAGCTCTAACCAAAGTAATAAATACATCCTTCCGTGACCAAAATGTACCTAAAAGCATAAAAAGGGTAACAGTCACACCCCTTGTAAAAAAACCTAACCTAGACCAAAGGGACCCAAACAACTTAAGACCCATAACTAACTGCAATTTCATACTTAAAATCATGGACAAAATTGCCACCACACAACTTCAGCAACATTTAGAAAGCTCTGACCTCCTCCATCACCAACAGTCAGGATTTCGACCAGCACATAGCACAGAAACAGCTATGCTGGACCTACAGACTAAGATGCTTAACATTATTGATCAGGGAAAAGCTGGACTACTAATACTTTTAGATCTGAGCGCGGCCTTTGACTTACTAGACCACAACCTACTTAAGTCAGCTCTAAAAGAAACAGCAAATTGCTCAGACGAAGCAATAAGCTGGATCACGTCCTTCTTACAAGATAGAACATCTAGAGTACATTGGGGAAATCTATTTTCAATTGAAAAAGTAATTACATGCGGAGTCCCCCAAGGCGCTAGCATGTCCCCACTCCTGTTCAACATATACCTTAGATTTCTATGTATAGTCCTTGATAACATCAACACGTTCTTTACCAATTATGCAGATGACATTCAACTGGTAATAGAACTAAGTGGAGACCATCAAAAGGACAACAAAAAACTTGACACAGTGTATAAAGCAGTGGAAAATTGGATGGATCAAAATTGGATGTGTCTAAATGGCAATAAAACCGAGCTCATGGTTTTTGGTTCCAATTTGGTCAGATCCAAGCTCCACCCAGCATATAACACCTTTACCATCAAAGACACTCAAATACAAGTCCTTAACAAGGTTAAAACCCTGGGGATGATGTTGGAAGCATCCCTAGGATCCGAGGCTCAAACCCTCTATGTGAAAAAAACATGCTCCTATCATCTCCGCTTATTGAAAGCCATCAGACCCTATCTATCGGAGGAAAACAGTGCCACGATTGCAAGAGCCACAATTCTATCTCGCCTCGATTATGGCAACGCGTTAATTCTAGGCTCTAACAAAAACTGTTACCACAGCTACCAAGTCCTGCAAAATAATGCAGTAAGAATCATCAAACAAATTCCCAGGGACCAGCATATTAGCGAAGCTAGGAAAGAACTACATTGGTTGAAAATCGAGGAAAGAGTCCAATTTAAGTCGCTCACACTCACACACAGATGTATATATGGCAAAGCCCCAGCATACATGAAAAATAAAATCATCCCATATAAGCCCTCCAGAGAGCTAAGATCATCCGAACATGGTCTGATTACGAAAGCCCCTTTCAGACTCAAAAACGGAGCAGGCAAATCCTTCCCTGTCACAGTAGCAGGCCTTTGGAACAATCTTCCGGGCCAGATAAGGATGGAAGCCAACTATCAACGTTTTCGAAAACAATTGAAAACTTACATCTTTAAGTAAAACATATAAATCTTTCTGGCCCAGTTCGACATCCTATATATATCAGTCTTGTGCTTTGTGTTAGTTAACCGTCACTTGTTTCTCGTGTGCCTGTTTCTGCGCCCCGAAGCTTGCGAGCTACCGGCGCAATATAAATAAATAAATAAATAAATAAATAAATAGATGACACCCCAGATTAACCTCATAGGGAAACATGGCCTCATGACACTCAAATCATCTACAAGATCAACGCCAGCGAAGAACAAAACCCAACCCTTACCAACTGCCTCTTTTAAATGGATGAGCACAAACAGCCTCAAACTCAATCGGGACAAAACAGAAATCATGATCGCACCCAACGAGCTGTCGAACAATCATCAGATTCCATGGCCTATCAAATTGGGAAACCCACCAGAACCATCCAAAGTGGTCAGAAATCTCAGAATACTAAAGGACAACAAACTAACCCTAGAAACATAAGTCAACGCAGTAGTTAAGAAATGCTTCTTCTACTTACACACGATCAAGAGGATACTCCCCTTATTCACCTTCCCACAAAGAACACTCGCCGTCACCTCTCTCGTCATGTCAAGAATAGACTACACCAACAGCATCTATCTCAGAATGCCAGAATACCTTATGAGAAAACTACAACGAATACAGAACGCAGCTTGAAGACTACTCCTCAGACTCACATCACACCAGCACTAAGAACACTACATTGGCTACCAGTCAAAAAACAAAGCTTCTTCAAAACACTCTGCATAACACACAGAGCAATACATGGACAAGGAGCACAATTCATACAGGGAAAAATCTCCATCTCCATCTACAAACCAACACAAACACTAAGGTCCAGCAACAACATTCACCTAAAACCGAAACAATCCACAAAGCATAAAATAGCAGTGAGATTATGGAATTCGCTACCAAAGGAAACACGAGCAACAGAAGACCACCTAAAATTCAGGAAACTGTTAAAAACATATCTCGTTAACTCACTAAGCTAGAGAGACAACACCAGCGAAGGAAATCCGCAAACGCAACACAATCAGAAACTCTGAAACAGGATCACCCAGAGAAATAAAACACCCGACCCCAAACTCCATGGAATAATACTAACCCAACGGATCTACCTAACAGACAGGAGAAACCTCAGATGACCACCAACTAGCCATACCAAAAATGCATACCCATCATCTAACACTGTATAAACCAGACCCATACCTCACCACAAAAACACAGCAAACTACAAGTACTCTCCACTATACCACAATATGCACATAAACCACCCATCTACAACCACACACCAACCACCACACAAAGTCGATCAACTAAAAACAAACCAGCACACAGTGAACGGTCTTTAGGAACTGAACCTACCAACAGTGCAGCAAAGCTCTCTTGTGCTTTTCCCTCTCAATCCCACTAACCAAACCAATCCCAACCCTCTTTCTTTCAGATCCGCCCAGGCACCTTGAGACCATGAAAATGCAGTGGTGCGTGGCACAAATCTCAATAACATAACTTATTGTTCTCGGGAGTAAACATGGTCAGTCTCATAGACCATCATTCTGAGCCAGAGAAGGGATGAGGTGTGGGGTAAATACCATTAGTACTATGGAAGGAAGTGCGACGGAATAAGTTGCAAGCAGCTGTTAAGTGACTGGTAGAGATCACATGGTAAGAGTAGTCAACTGCCAATAAATAAGTGCAGGCCAGTGAAGCGCAAGCCGGTGGGCGTTCAAGACAAGTGCTCGGAGCGGGAGGAGGCTGAAGGCAATTGGGAGTGGGAGGCAAGGACCCAGGTGTACACATAAGGGCCCTGTTCAACAATCTCAGCAACTGTGGGGTTTGGAAAAGGAGAGAGGGGGTAGGAGGAGGTGAAAATGAAAGTCTTGTGTTGCTTTCGGAATTTCAGGAGATCAGGCTCAAGAAGAAGAGGACGGGGAGACCTTTCCATAGGAGGGAGCCAGCCCAGGAAAAAGATCAGCCACCAGCTTGCATCCATCTCATAGCTTTGGGAATGCTCCTTAGCTTTCCTGGGAGCCAGAGTTGCTCTACCGATGCCCTGCCTAGACCATTGTTAGAGGTGCTATCCAGACCAGGTGTCAGGATTAATCAGGTGAGTACAAAGGCAGCGAATATAGCAAGGGAAATGTGCACACAATCGCACAGTGAATAACCTTGAATCAAACAACGTGCACACAAGAACCAAGACTCATGTATACTAAAACCCAGGAGTGCAGATAGAGTGAAACAATAATACAAATATATGAAAAGGGATGTGGGGTAAGCACTTAGAACCTCCTTATGACTGAAAGGAAAGTCGGCAAACTCCTTACCCACTATGCTATTACAGATACTGACAGCGCTAAACCCACGTAGAGGGCAAGCAAGGACAGGATCTGTGAGCTGACACTCTTGATGATATTGAAATAAAGAACTTAAAAACAGTACTCACGAGGACTGGAAATACCACTAGAATGTCAGTAAGCCCACAAACCCTGTTGATCAAACAGGGACCCAGAAGGCTATAACAGCAATGGGTGGAGGATAACTAAATACATAAGACTCAAGACAAGGGGCAAGTAAGAATTGTGATTATAGAATAGTGAGGAAAACAAAGGCATTCACACAGGAGCTAGCTACAACAGCACACCACACCTAATAATCAATGGAAATAAATGCAGAAGTACAAGGGAAAACATGTAATGGATTCCAATAGAAAGTAAGGAGCAGGAGCAGGGAAAACGATATTACAAAAGGCAAACTTCTCCCACCCCTCCAAGGAATAAAGGCAGGAAGCTAAATCTATAAAGGGAAAGACTAAAGCATCAAGTTTTTCAGTAGCTAAGGACAACATCAAAGAAAAAGAGAACACAGGCAAATTGGGCTGCAACAAAGGGGAAAGCACTGAGAAAGGCTGCCTGCAGACAGAGGAAGACAGAAAGGGAAATCTAGAAAGCAGAAATCAATTAAGCACATAAATTAGAAATCCAGGGTAGAGGAACAAGAAACAGAAACTAGGAACTAGGCGCAAAGCTAAGAACCAGGAACAAGGGACCAGTCACTGCAGGAACACTGCAACAATGACCAGCGCTGGACTGAAACAAACTGAGGCTTTCAAAGCTGCTTAACGAGCACACCCCTCAGGTGTGCCGCTTGCTGCACCTGCAGCCACAGGTGTTGCCTATCCTCCACCCAACCTTGTCCTGCAAGGGAGGAGATGAAGCAGTGAGCCAGGCATTCTGGGAAGCATAGTCATTAGATTAAAGAAGCATGCTGGCTGCCAAAAACCAGGAATGGATCCGGAAGGGAAGTAACTTGGAAAATAAGGTTTTAGCGCTCCCAATTCATCACAGCACTGTAGCATTAGGTTCGGAGGAAATGTCCAGTAGGGAATGAACCCCAAAACATGCCCCCAGGTGGCAGGAACGGGAGCGAAAGGAGCGAGTCATGACACCAGGTTCTTGCTGCACATTTCTGGATCTTTAGAAGCTGGGAAAATATTTGTGAGTCAGAGGCATATTACATTGCTGAAATGCATCTTTGACCCCATTGGGACCAACTGGTTCACTCCTCATTGTAGTGATTTGATTCTTTACAGGAGTATTAGCTACGGCCTGCGGACACAAGCTTGTGCTGTTGTATCACTGGAGTTCCACAGACATAAGATTGATTCTACTAGTCAAAAGCAAACACGTCATGAAAGAAAGATGGACATAGCCCTATAAATGAGTGGTGTTGCTCTTCAGCGTGCCTTTTAAAGCAGCTGCCATACTAGTGGTTTTCATTTCAGCTGATATACTGGTGTGTCACCCTGTATGATGCAGCGTCTTGGCATAGCATTCACTTCTGCTTCCTTTGAAGTGTCAAGTGACCTGTCTATTGATTGGGGGAATGTATTGAAAGACATGCCATTCACTATTGATGCCAGAATCCCATTAACATGATTCCCATCAGAGTTCCACAGTACCTAGTAGAGCTTGGTAAAATGGAGCAGGATCTCTTCCAATTTAATTGTTAGAAGCAGAGGGATCATTTGCAGCTGAGCTACCTATCTTTCTAATTCATTTGACAGTAGCTGGGGATGGATAAACAGTTGGAGCGGCCCTTAGGATTCGTTTCTTAGAATGTAAAGTGGGCCTGGCGAGCAGGAGCGACGCCTATGCTATATGTGAAAGAATGTGGAGTCAGTGCGACCAGAGTGAGTTGGCCTTATGGTTCATTTATCAGACGGTGGATTGTGCATGGTGAATAAGAGCTGCCTTTAAAGCAATTTGTAGAAGGTGGAGGAGGCTCAACCAGCTGGAGCTGCCCCGCTCTGTAGATCTGCTTATTAGAACGTAGTGGGAGCACAGCGAACTAGAGCTGCCCTTCATTCATTTGATCGAATACATAGACATGCAGGCGGAACAGAAGCTGTCTTGTCCAATTCAATTTCTAGAAGTTGAAGGATGTCTGTCCGTGTGGAGGTGCCCTGAGGTCTCATTCATTAGAAGGGGCAGTAGGCATGACCAGCTAGATCTGCCCCAGCTCTGTAGATGCAGTCTTTAGACATTAGTGGGTGAATGGGGACCTGGAGCTGCCCCGCTAATTTATTTGATAGACTGTGGAGGCATTATGGTGGATATAGATGCTCTTTGAATTCAAGTGTTGAGACGTGGGACTCAATGTCCCATGTCCCCCTTGTGCCCAATCCGTAGCCCTTCTCCACTGGAACATGCTTCCCCTGTCTGTTGGCACTATTACTCCCTATCCTCTGTTCCGTTCCTCTCTAAAAACCCACCTGCTACAGTCCTCTAATTGATTTAATCTGCTCATGAACACTGATTCATTTACTCTTATGAACACTGATTGACTGATTACGCACAGGAATGCTAATTGATTGTTACTATTCTGAACACAGTTTGAATGTTACTGTTTATGAATGCTGATTTGCATTCTGATTCATTGTATTGTTGACAAAGGCGCTATATAAAACAAAATAAATACAAATACAAGTGTTGGAAGATGGAGGATGATTGACTAGCTGGATCCGGCCTGAAGTTTCATTAATTAGAAGGCAGAGAGACTGTGAACTAGAGATGCCCTTCTAAACAGTTGGACTGAAGGTGGAGACTGCATGCCCAGCTGGACATGACCATCTGATTTATTTGTTAGAAGGTGGGTGGGACATGCTGAAGGGAAACCCCCCTTCTACAAGATTGTGATGAAAGGTGGAGGAAGGACGAGCAACTGCAGCTGTCCTTGTGACTCACTTGTTAGAAGTTGAAGCCAGCCAGGGGGTGTTTCCAATGCGTTCAAGTGGAGAAAGGATGTTCATCTAGAACTGTCCTTCTTCTGATTCCATTCAGAATTATAGCAAATCACGGCATTCAAGTTGAATTAGCTCTGTTTGAAACCCAAGAGTATGTGTAGGCCACTATCGCAGAGCTTTCTCTGCTGCAGACCTGGTTCTGCCCACCCATTGGGCATCAACCCGAGATGGAGATCACACTGTGAAGTCTTGCACAGGAAGTCCAAACAATGATGTTCATAGGCAGCATGCCTTAAGTATATCATTTGTATTGTATTTTATAGCCATTCAGGCTGTTTCATGCCAAAAAAGATCTTATACAAGTGTGAGCGAAAGTTGGAATTCCACTCACCACCACGTAGCTCAGTTTGACAGAGTCATCCGCGATGCAAAAAAAAATGAAGAACTACAATCAGTCTGCTAAAAAGTAACGACCAGATAGATGCTCCTCTCAGAATTAAAAAAGCAAAAAGCGACTATTAAAAATGGCTACGACCCACAGGACTAATGCTGCCAATGAAGTTTGGCATTCATTGGCTCATTTCGCCAGAACCAATAATAACATAGGAGTATGGACTCTTGGTAATGGCACCAAGAAAAAAACCTTGCTCGTCAACAGCGTATGCGCACTGTAAGTGATTTCAACTCGGCACTCTACCTAAGTCAATGCGCAGCGTGTGATGCAAAATTGAAACCCTTAATTATTTATTTATGTCTATAAGTTCTTTTATTTCTGAATGATATACCCTTATATCACACCCCTCTCTTTGAATCCCCCCGGTCACAGTGAACCAGGAAGCAGGCTGTTTTGCAAATTTAAAAATATTTATATTAGGTATTTCACAATATATATATCACACTACTTGAATGGTTATACAATGATCACCAATGGGGTGATGTCCCAAAAAATCTCTTTAATCACACGCAGTAATGATAGGAAAAATAATGCAGTATAGAATAATGCTTTTGGGTGTCAATCAAAAATGCAATGTGATTACTCTTTCCCCCTGCACACTGCTCAATCACCCCAACATGCAAGATAAAGAGATACAAGGAGAGAAAACAGATTTCAGGAATACAGAATTCAACAAAATAGTATAAATCCAGAGAAAAACAGGAATGATTGCAAACTTGTCAAAAATGGTTTAACCTTGGCTTTGCATGAATGGTGAAAACACTGAAAATGGATTTAATTCACTAAAATGGTTTCAATACTAGTGGGAGCCACTTGGTATGGTTTCAAACAAACACTAGCAATGATTATTGAGTAACTAGCAAGTTGAGAACTTAATTCTGAGGTTGGATGAAATGAACAGCTATTTCACACGTGATACATCTAAGCCAACTGAAAAATCTGCTGCAAACTTTTCTGCACGCGGTAAGCATGATTGCGGAATAATTGTAAGGATTTGGGATGCGGTTTTGGGTGCATAGGAAAGCTGATGATGTTAGCCTCAAGTAGACACTTGAATTTCATTTCTAGCATACACAGTGATGAAGTTATGAAGGTTTTTGTGGAGGTCGTTTTTTCAGAAAGAGTCAAAATTTGCAAAAGAAAGTTGTGCTTTTTAGAATGAAAAACAAGATTTCTTTACACTAGGGTAGACTATGAAGGCGCAAACTACACAACAGCGCAGCCACCAGCCCAAGATATCACTAGTTGATTTGGCCTGCCGAGACGCTCGCCTTTCTTCAGAAAATATATTAGCGCAAAGATGATTTTAACACTACTATTACAAAGGACCATAGGGTAAGAGAAAGAGTTCAGTCGAGACAAAAGATTCTACAATGCAGTCCTGGAAATAAGAGAATGGGTTTGGATAGTATGACTTATGGATAATACATATGTTAGGGACACTCCTATGCTATGGATACTCACTACCAATGTTTGGAATGGACCCGCTAGGGATCTGGTCCAAGATTTCTGGACTGGAATTCTGCTAGCACACCAGACTGGACTCAAGGTGCTCTGGTTCTGCAATCAGAAAGACACTCTGGACACGGCACAGTGGGACTGGACTGGATCTGATGGGCTCTGGTTCTGGCAGGGTGGTCTCCTGTTCCACACTGACACAGGCAATGTAGATTGGCAGCCATCTTTTCCGGTTTCACAGCGCAATTTTCATAGGTTTAGCGCGCATAGGGCTTTTTCCGGCTATTGTGATAGTTCTGATGCCACAAGCACACAGTGATGTCGCAGGGCAGAGCTAGTGGGTCAGTACATCCCACAAGCCCCCCCTCGTGATTTGGCTTTGACCGCCCATCAAGGGGAAGTCGCAAGATTGGGATGATCAGTTTCTTTTCTTTCTGGTTGAAATGGCAAAATTCATCAGCTTCTCCTTTCAGTGGTGGATCGACCGGTTCTCCTTGCCAATTCCTGATGAGAGTATGGATCGATACCCATGGCCCCTTGGATCTTTCCTTCCGGTCCCTGGCTGGCCCTCCTTGGTTTTAGTCTCCATGGTTTCAAATTCTAGGATGACAAAGCAAAATCATATTTGTATACATTTCCCCATCACTATTTATGTAGTGGGGCAGATACATACATTTTGACCTATAAGAACAATTTTTCTATTTGCAATTTATTGATTATATAGATGGAATAGTTTTAGTGTTGGAAATCTAGGCAGCTGGAGTGACCCCCTCTGGGGTTCCAGAAGAATCCTCTAGTGGCTGCAGAGTGTGCCTACGATGGCAACACTTCAGTTGGTTGATATGGACCCACCTATCTTCCCCCTCTGCCAAACTGCCTTTGGGGATACGGATTTTGAAGGCGACTGGTGAGATTTTGTCTATAATTTCAAAGGGACCCCTCCAGCTAGGCAAAAATGTGCGCTGTGTGGCCTGGTTCCTTTGGAAATTGTATAAGTAGACCCGGTCTCCTACATGGTATTCTTTCTAGTAGTCTTTAAGTCATAGTGGGTCTTCATGCTGTCTGCAGATCTTTCTAGATTTCGCTGAGCATAGGCAAAAGCACGTTGAAGGTGTTTTCTCAGATTTTCAACATACTCATGAGTTGTGGAGGCATTGATCAATGTCTGCTCTTGGGTTCTGTAGAGCAGATGCTGGGGATGCACCATCCTGTGTCCAGTCATCAGCTCAAACGGTGAGATTTTAGTTGCAGATGAAGGGGTAAATCTGATGGCCATCGGGACAAGAGGTAATCGAATATCCCAACTTGGCCCAGAATCTGCCAGAAACTTTTTTAATATGCTCACAGTTGTCTTGTTGTATCTCTTCACTGCACCACTAGAAGCTAGCCGGTAGGCAATGTGTAGTTTCCTTTTGACCCGAAGTATCTCCCACATCTTTGTCATTACTTCGCTAGTGAAGTGGCTACCTCGGTCTGACTCGATCCTTTGGTGTAGTCCAAAACGCATGAAGATGTGGCTGATCATCAGGGGAGATGCTGTTTCTGCCTTGCAATTTGGGGCCGGGAGACATTCTACCCATTTAGTAAACAAGCATGTCACGGTCAACATGTACTTGTTCCCCCAAGACAAGCGAATCATGGGCCCGATAAAATCAACTTGTAAATCTGACCATGGCAGTGTCATCCCCCTCTTTTGGAGAGGCGCACGGTGTGTGAGGGATGTTGGCTGAAATTGTGCACACACAAGACACCCCTTCAAGTATTGGTCAAGGTCCTGCCCCATGTGTGGCCAGTATGCAATCTCTCTTAAGATTTCAAGTGTTGTATGAAACCCCCTATGACCGGCTGTGGCCGCATCATGTGCATGATTTAACATCAGGCTTCGGAATGAGGCAGGGACCACCCACTGATCATGACCAGCTAGGGATCTCCTCACCAACAAACTGTCTTGGATTCTGAACATTTTTGGACATTTCATCAACACTCTGAGGTCCTCTTTCTCTATGTAATCGCTATCCGTCAGGGGAAAGTTCTCAGGGTCCTCAATGTGTTGATAAAACTTACCAATTATTGGATCCCCTTTTTGAGCCGTAATTAAATCAGCATCTGGGGTCTCCTTACTCCATTGTGCAGTTGAGAGTTCATTGTGAGCATTTGTCTGGGACCTAGTTTAGTTTAGTTTAGTTTATTATTTATATGGCGCGCCATACCCTGAGGCATCAGGGCGCAAGCAGACAAGGATATGCTCAACTTAGTTACAAGTACATGAAAATAGGAAAAAATACAGAGATATGCTGAGCTTAGTTACAGATATGCTCAATTTAGTTACAAGTACATGGAAGTAGGAAAAAAATACAGACATCAACAATGTTGCAGTAGGCAGGTATGTACAAGGAAAGGTCAAGGAACAAGGGGAACAAGGTACATGTTCCTGCATAGTCATAGGATAGTAATATACAGTTATGTACAGTGTGACATATCAGGTCAAGGAGGTTAGAGTAGTTAGCTGTCATTGGCTCTCAGCCACCTAGTTAGGTTCTGTCTAAAATTGGCGAAAGGCTGAAGTTCTCTGATGTCATGGGGGAGGGAGTTCCATAACTGCGCAGCCTTGACAGGGAAGCTATTTCCTCCTATAGTGGAGAGTTTGAAGCGCGGAACTTGGAGGCAGTTTGCGTTAGCTGTAATAGTTAGTCTGGAAGAGGTTCTTTTACATAACCTGTCTATGAGGTAGGGTGGAGCTTTATTATTGAGGCATTTGTTGGTGAGGAGGCGATCTTGAGTTGAATTTTATCAACGGTGGAGAGCCATTTATATTCTCTTCCTATAGAGGATATATGCTCATTTCTGTTAATCCTGAGTGCTGCTCTCAAGGCATTGTTCTGGAGGACTTGAATTTTGTGGATGGTCTGTTTATTTGCCCCAATGTAGAGTCCATTACAATAATCCAATTTGGATAGTATCAGGGCTCTGGCAAGTGTAATGCAGCTGTCTGTAGAGAGGAATTGTTTACTTGCTCTGATAAATTTGCATGTATATGCTGTGGTAGATGCTAGAGAGTTAACTTGTTTGGTAAAGTTCATGGTGGCGTCTAGGTAGAATCCTAGGGTTTTCACTTTGTTAGCTACTTTTGTGTTGTTCCCATCAATAATGAAGTTGGCATAATCAGAGCCGATTTTGGATATATAGGTAGGGGTGCCTAGGATGATAAGCTCGGTTTTATCATCGTTCAGGCATAAGCCGTGTGTGGCCATCCATGCCTGAACAATGCTATAGATTCTGTTCACTAGGGCCAGATCCTTGGCGTAAACTCCTGAGAGCGGGAGGAGGATCTGGATATTTCCGGCATAGTTGGTGTAGGCGATACCCAGATGATCCATTTCATCAAAGAGGGGCTTCGTGAAAACACTGTAGAGGGTGGGTGACACACAAGATCCTTGTGGTACACCGCATGAGGTTGATGGAGCAAAGACTCTCATAGTCCGGTTACTCAGAAATGACTTGATCCATGTTATAGCCTCTTTTGAGAAGTGGGCTGCAGAGTCGAGGTGACTGCATAGGACTGTGTGGTCAACTAAGTAGAATGCCGCTGATAGGTCCAGAAGGAGGAGTAGGGCTGCTTGGCCATTATCTCTGCATTTGTCTATTTGGGCCTTAAGATCTATTAGAGCTGTCTCAGTCCCATGTTGCGGGCGGAATCCTGAATGACGAGTTCCAAGTAGGTGGTTGGACTCTAGGAAGTTGTGTATTTGCATGTAAGCCACTTTATCTAGAATTTTTAGATGAAAAGGCACAGTCGTGATGGGCCTGAAGTTAGTGGGAATGTCAGGGTCGAGGGTTTGTTTCTTTAATAGTGGCAGTACCCAAGACTCTTTTAGGTTATTCGGTACTGAGCCTGTGGTAAAGGAGGAGTTGATAGGTTTGGTCATAAATGGCGATAGTTCTCTCGCAGCATCCTTGATAAGTTGTGCTGGGCATTGGTCGCCTTTGCAGTTAGACGGTTTAAGTCCCAGGATGACCTTTTCTACCTCTATGGTTGATACCTTAGAAAAGCAGAATCGGGCTTCTTGATTAGGCTGTGGTGGTGGCGCTAAGCTCTGAGGGATGTGAGGCATTAGGGATGCCTTCTTGAGAGCAATTTTAGTTTGTAAATTAGCTACTTTATTTGTTAAGGCAAGTTGTATACTGGAGCACCATTTTTTGTCCTTGGTGCAGTTTTCTTGAGGTACCACGGGAGTTTCCAATTCTTTCAGAATGCTGAACAGTTCTTTGACACTAGATTTTGATTTAGATATTCTAGTATTATAGGTTTCCTGTTTGGCTAATAGTATTTCTTTCTTGTATTGGGAGGAGGCTTTGGAGAGGTTGAGTTTATTTTCGACTGATGGGGAGAGTCTCCAAATGGTTTCAAGTTTTCTTTTGGTCAGCCTGAGATTTGACCATGATTTGAGGTGTTTTTTCGGTTTGCTATTTCTTAGTTTGAGCGGAGCTATGTGGTCAAGGGCTGAGTTCATAGCTTCATTATAATGTTCAACTAACAGATTGGGGTCCATAATGTCTGGTAGTGAGTTCAATTTAGGTATTATGACAGGCATCAGATTTTCTGCTTTCATGAGTGTTTTGTTCTTCGTGGGCAAGGGTGGGGCAAGTGAGGACAGGGCAGTAGCAGGGTTGGTCGTCACTGTGAATAATAGCAGGTGGTGGTCAGTCCAGATCAGAGGTACGGAATCAGTAATATCTACTTCGCAATTATGTTCTGCTATCCAATCAAGGATACAACCTTTATTGTGGGTGGGTAATTCAACTTTCTGGGAGAATCCCAGCTCTTTCAGGGTCAGGGCAATCGCTGTAGATTGGATATCCTTATTGTCATTGTAGCCTAGATTAAAGTCTCCTAGCACTATTGTTTGGGATGTATTTTTTAGGTTATTGGACAGGGATGTCGAGATGTCCTCAGCGAAGGTTCTGATAGGACCTGGTGGTCTGTAGATAAGGATGATGTTTAGGGTTTGGGAGTTAGCGATGGCTATTTTGACCGTGAGGCATT
Source organism: Ambystoma mexicanum (assembly GCF_040938575.1). Lineage (NCBI taxonomy): Eukaryota > Metazoa > Chordata > Amphibia > Caudata > Ambystomatidae > Ambystoma > Ambystoma mexicanum. Next base: position 399,448,496 of record NC_090925.1, on the reverse strand, counting down.
CACAGGATTTCATAGTGGTGGTTGTGATAATTCTCATGTCTAGGCTGATTTTAGCTATGATTGCTATACCTCCACCTCGGGAGGTGTCTGTCCGCTCGTAGAATAGTATAGTTGTCCGGGACTGCCAATGATAAGGTAGGGCATGCCGCATCATGTAGCCAGGATTCTGAGATGGTCTGGAAGTCTAGGTTGTCTGTAAGAATGATGTCTGATATCTCTGTAGCGTGTGTGACTAGAGACCTGGCGTTTATAAGCGCTCCTTTGAGATAAGGTTTGTGGCTTTCTAAGTTAGATATATGATATGATATGATATGGTATTTGTAACGCGCCTATACACAGGTGTTTCAAGGCGCGACGAGGCAGGGAGGGGAGGAACAAGGGGAGACAAAACAAACGATCCTACTAGGCCAGGTGTCATTCAGATCGCGCAAGTGCAGGGGTGGGGGAGGGGGGAAAAGTGCAAGTGGAAGGGGAGGGGGGGAAGTGCAGTAAAGGTAAGTGGCGTAAGTAATAAATAAAAAAGGGCCAGCTAGTGGCAAGTGCAAGGTAAGTGCAGAACAAGTGCTGGGGAAGGGGGGGGGGCTGTAGGGATACAGAGACAGTCCCGTAGTGCAGAGGGGTACCAGGGGATCAGTGACTGGGTCCGGGACTGAAGGCAGTTTAGAGTGGTCCAGTTGCAGGATCAGTGCAGTTTAGTGAAGAATTAATTAGCTGTTCAGCAGGGGAGAGGGAGAGAGAAAGCAGAAGCAAAGAGGAAGGTTTTGAGGTGCTTCCGGAACCGGAGGTGGTTCTCCTCAAGTTTCAGGGAGGCAGGAAGGCTGTTCCAGAGGGAGGCCCCTGCCGCGGAGAGAGATCTACCCCCAGCTCGTTGCTTCGAGAAGCGGCTGACCATGAGGGAGTTGGAGGCGGTTGAGCGAAGGACTCGGGGAGGAAGATATATGGGAAGAGAGAGTTGAAGGTATTTAGGACCCAGGCCCCAGAAGGCCTTGTGGACAATGCAGAGGGTTTTGAACTGTATCCCCGCAGCCACTGGGAGCCAGTGTAGAGATTTCAGTCCTGGAGAGATACGGTCCCTGGGCTTGAGGCCAAGGACAAGTCTCGCAGTTCTGTTCTGGATGAGTTGCAGAGGGCAGAGAGTGGAGGCAGGCAGATTAAGATAGAGGCTGTTACAGTAATCCAGCTTCGAGAGAACCAGGGCTCGGGAGACAGTGAGCTTCTGGGGGAAGGAGAGGAAGGGAAGAATACCTCTGAGGAGGTGCAGCTGGTAGTGTGACCTCTTGGCGACGTCAGAAATATGAGGAGAGAAGGAGAGTGTGGAGTCGAAGATGACCCCAAGGTTTTTTGCCTTGCAGGTAGGAGCAGAGAGGGGGCCAAGGGAGGCAGGCCAGAGAGCTGCAGGGAAGGAGGGAGTGGGAGTACCGATGAGTAGAATCTCAGTCTTACTGGCATTAATGCAGAGGTCATTGGCGGCACACCATTCTTGGATAGCAGACAGACAGTCAGAGATGAGGGAAGGAGAGGGGGAGGCTGAGGGTAGCCTGAAAATGAGCTGGGTATCGTCCGCATAGCACTGGAAATTAGGGCAGAGAGCGGCGATGCGGTGGGCAAGGAGAGCCAGATACTGGTTGAACAGCCAGGGAGAGAGATTAAATCCCTGGGGGACACCACAGGTGGAGAAAAAGATGTCGGAGAGGAAGGACCCCAGTTGGACCTGGGAGGGTCGATTTGAAAGGAAAGAGGTCAGCCACGCTAGAGCCTGGCCAGTGATACCCAGGTTTTCCCGGAGACGGTTGAGCAGGATGGCATGGTTGACAGTGTCAAAGGCAGAGGAGAGATCGAGCAGAATGAGAACACACGGAGTGTTGGAATCGAGGTTCAGGAGCAGGTCTTCACGGATGTTCAGAAGAGCAGTTTCCGTGCTTCTGGCAGCTCTAAAGCCAGATTGATGGTCGTGAAGACTACCAACAGATTCAGCATGGAGGTTAAGCTGGGAGATGGCCAGTTTCTCCAGGAGCTTGCCCAGGAAGGGAGTGATGGAGATAGGGCGATAGTTAGCCAGGCAGGAGGGGTCGGAAGAGGGTTTCTTGAGAAGAGGGTGCACAAGGGAGTGCTTGAGGGGGGAAGGGAAGACTCCAGAGGCGAAGGAGTGGTTGCAAAAGTCAGCCAGGGCAGGAGCCAGGGAGTCAATGTGGTCCTTGATAGTTTTGGAGGAACAGGGGTGAACCTGTTTAGACGAGACTTTCATTGATCGGACTTGTCTGGAAACCTCGTCAGCAGAGAAGGGTGGAAAGGCAGAGAAAGAGGGAGGAGGGTTGACCGCAGAAGGGCCAGAGGAAGAGCCGGGTAGGGAGGGAGGGAGGTGAGAGGAGGAGAGCGAGGACAGGATGTCCTGAGTTTTAGAGATGAAGTGAGAGGCCAGTGCAGTGCAGAGGGCCTGGGAGGGGACAGGAGAGGTAGAGACTGAAACAGGGTTGGCCAGCTCCTTGCAGATTTTAAAGAGTTCGGCGGAGTTGTTTGATGCCGCAGAGATGCGGGCTTGGATAAGGGCTCTCTTCTTGGTGAGAACAGAGAGCCGGTACTGCCTTTGAAGCAGGCGGCAGGCCAGTTTGTCAGAGGATGAACATGAAGCACACCATTTCCTCTCAGCAACCCTGCACTTGCGTTTTAGGGTGACGAGATCCGAGTCATACCAGGAGTTACATTTGGCTTTGGGCTTCAGGCGGATTCTCATGACGGGGGCAAGGATATCAAGAGTAGCAGATATAGCAGAGTGGAGCATGGAGAGGGCTGTGTCAGGGTGGGAGTCAGCCGAAGGGGCAGGGGGGGGAGAGAAGGTAGCAGCAAAAGCCTCAACTGACACACGCTTCATGGGTCGGATGACCGAGAAGGTGGGTGGCAGTGAAGAGGGTGGCTTTGCGTGAGGGGTAGGGAGGGTGAGGTGGGAGGATAGGAGAAAGTGATCGCTCCAGGAGAGAGGAGTGGAGAGAGGGACGGAGAGGGGAAGGTCAGAAGAGATCAAAGCATCAAGAGTGTGCCCAGCAGAGTGAGTAGGCCCAGACGGGAGAATAGAGAGTGAGAGAGAGTCTCAGAGGTCACGAAAGAGACAAGTGGGGGGACTGGAGGCATCAAGGTGGATGTTGAAGTCGCCAAGAAGGAGGAGTTGAGTGGTTGAGGACAGGAGTGAGGAGGAGAGGTCAGCCCACTCAGAGAGGAAGGAGGAAATTTGACCAGGTGGCCGATAGATAGTAGCCACGGTAAGGGAATGGCTAGGAGAGAGAGAGAGTCGGCAGACAAGACATTCAAAAGAGGAGTAGGTCTGAGTGGGAGTGACAGTGGCAGGAATCCACTCAGGGAAGATAAGGGCAACACCACCCCCTGCACGGTTAGGCCTGGGCATGGAGAGGATCTTGTAACCGTCAGGTAGGAGTGTGTCAAAGCTGGTGGCAGAGCAGGCTGTGAACCAAGTCTCAGTGAGACAGAGGACGTCGAGGTCTAGTTCCTCAAGAAGGTGACAGATATCGGAGGAGTGCTTGATGGCAGAGCGAGTGTTTAGAGTGGCAATGTGGAGAAGGCTGCCATCCTTGAAGAACTTCCGGGGAGGGGTACAGATCAGAGGTACGCCCTGCGGAGGTATTGAGGAAGGAGGTGAAGAAGGAGCACGAGAGGGGGCAGGGAGGGAGGGTAGAGGCAAGGTAGCCAAGGATAGAGGAGGGGGGACAGCAGGAGAGGGGAGGAAGTTGATGAGGTGTGGGAAACGTCTATCGAAGAGGTGAAGGTTGGCCTGGGGGCCTTGGACCAAGATGGTCCCATTAGCGTAGACATTAATGATGGCCTTAGAGGAGCGGAAGGGGGCTAATAGGACATCCCAACGGGTGCCACCATTAATGGGAGAGGAGGAGAAAGGAGAGAGCACAGAGACCATATGAAGGGTCCATAGGTTGGGCGAAGGCACGAAAAAGAGGATGTCAGTGAGAGTTTCCTTAGAGCAGGCATTAGTGTAGGTGTCAGCGATAGGGAGGCCTGGGTTGGAGACCAGGATGTCCTTTTTAAACTTTTTCCTACCAGATTTAGTGAGGAGAGCAGGATAGTCGATGGAGAAGCAGTTAGAGAAGATAGGTGAGACAGAGAGCACCATGGAGTAGGAGGGAGGGGGGGGAGACAGACGAAACGAGAGCACGCAGACAGGAAGTGAGCGGCAAGCACACGTTACCACAATTAGAGCAAACAAACAGTAAAGCGTATTAGGTACCGGGCCACCTAAATTTGAGAATCCTGCGAGGGGAGAAAAAGCACCCTAGTATGCCACAGTTCAGAGCAAACAGTAAAGCGTATTAGGTACCGGGCCACCTAAATTTGAGAATCCTGCGAAGGGAGAAAAAGCACCCTAGTATGCCACAGTTCAGAGCAAACAGTAAAGCGTATTAGGTACCGGGCCACCTAAATTTGAGAATCCTGCGAGGGGAGAAAAAGCACCCTAGTATGCCACAGTTCAGAGCAAACAGTAAAGCGTATTAGGTACCGGGCCACCTAAATTTGAGAATCCTCCGAGGGGAGAAAAAAGAACCATAGTTTACCTCAACTGTGTGTACGGTGAGGCAAGGCCCCGTGTGCGGATGTAACCAGGAGTGGAGGGGTGGGCCGGGGAGCAGGAACAGGTGGAACTGGCGACTGGCGTCCCCTGCGGACACCTGCAGACACACAGGGAGCCGCACTATAGGAGTCGCCCTTGGCCTGGGGCCCTTAGCCGCGGGGGCTGCCGGGCAGAGGGCTGCCCAGGAGGGGGGAGGTTATAGGCAGAGGGAGAGGAAGGGGGGGGTGTGGGCGGGCAGGGAGGCGGGGAGGGAGAGGAAGAACCAGGAAGTGGGAGGGGGAGCAGGAGCAGGCCCAAACAACACGCTAGGAGCGTGACTACAATTTAAACAAAAGAAATACAATTTTACAACTCACGGAGGCCCAGGCAGGGCTTCCAAGGCCTGCAGTACCCCTCAGGCCACCGGCGACCTCTCTCCGCGCTCAGCTGGAGAAAAGAAGCGAGCGGGGGAACGGCCGTCGAGTAGGCCAGAGGGGAGGCAGGCAACAGCCAATCAGAGGGGGGGTGGGCGGGCAGGGAGGCGGGGAGGGAGAGGAAGAACCAGGAAGTGGGAGGGGGAGCAGGAGCAGGCCCAAACAATGCGCTAGGAGCGCGACTACAATTTAAACAAAAAAAAAAAAAATACAATTTTACAACTCACGGAGGCCCAGGCAGGGCTTTCAAGGCCTGCAGTACCCCTCAGGCCACCGGCGACCGCTCTCCGCGCTCAGCTGGAGAAAAGAAGCGAGCGGGGGAACGGCCGTCGAGTAGGCCAGAGGGGAGGCAGGCAACAGCCAATCAGAGGGGGGGGTGGGCGGACAGGGAGGCGGCGAGGGAGAGGAAGAACCAGGAAGTGGGAGGGGGAGCAGGAGCAGGCCCAAACAACGCGCTAGGAGCGCGACTACAATTTAAACAAAAAATACAATTGTATAACTCACGGAGGCCCAGGCAGGGCTTCCAAGGCCTGCAGTACCCCTCAGGCCACCGGCGACCGCTCTCCGCGCTCAGCTGGAGAAAAGAAGCGAGCGGGGGAACGGCCGTCGAGTAGGCCAGAGGGGAGGCAGGCAACAGCCAATCAGAGGGGGGGGTGGGCGGGCAGGGAGGCGGGGAGGGAGAGGAAGAACCAGGAAGTGGGAGGGGGAGCAGGGGCAGGCCCAAACAACGCGCTAGGAGCGCGACTACAATTTAAACAAAAAATACAATTTTACAACTCACGGAGGCCCAGGCAGGGCTTCCAAGGCCTGCAGTACCCCTCAGGCCACCGGCGACCGCTCTCCGCGCTCAGCTGGAGAAAAGAAGCGAGCGGGGGAACGGACGTCGAGTTGGCCAGAGGGGAGGCAGGCAACAGCCAATCAGAGGGGGGGGTGGGCGGGCAGGGAGGCGGGGAGGGAGAGGAAGAACCAGGAAGTGGGAGGGGGAGCAGGAGCAGGCCCAAACAACGCGCTAGGAGCGCGACTACAATTTAAACAAAAAATACAATTTTACAACTCACGGAGGCCCAGGCAGGGCTTCCAAGGCCTGCAGTACCCCTCAGGCCACCGGCGACCGCTCTCCGCGCTCAGCTGGAGAAAGAAGCGAGATAAGGTTTGTGGCTTTCTAAGTTAGGGCAGGTAGTGTTATGACTAACTTTGGCTGTCTGTTTGGTGCCATTTAGTATAGGTCTATTGGGCTTGGACTGTTTCCTGGTGGGTTCTGCAGTAACCTTCAAGGGTAACTGTATTTTTTTTGGGAGATTTAGTAGTTCAACTTTCTTGGCTGGTGGCTCATGCAATTGGGACAGGCGAGCACGTAGTCTTAGGTTTCTGTCTACAGTATTACATGGCCTTTGTAGAGTGGTACTATCTGGATATTGGTTCATTTTACGTCCTGTATTAGGTTGTTGTGTGTCGAGCATGATAGGGTAGGTAAGATGGGTGGGATAGGACGTGGCACAGAGACTCAAAGTGTTAGCTTTGGTGGTCACGTTAAGTGATTGTACTCCTAGTATGATGGAGAAGGTAATATACAGTGGTAGCCAGGGTGACCTGTAGGCGAGACCCAGGGTGTACATGCTAAGTGGCTGAGTAGAGGCAAGTTTGGTGCAATTTCAGTTGTCAGAATGCAATTTGAAATGGCTAAGTACAGGCAGGCTAAATGCTACTATCAGGCTAGGTGCAGTTTCAGTAGTTAGAATACAATTTGAAATGGCTAAGTACAGGCAGGCTAGATGCGACTATCATGCTAGGTGCAGTTTCAGTAGTTAGAATACAATTTAAAATGGCTAAGTACAGGCAGGCTAGATGCGACTATCATGCTAGGTGCAGTTTCAGTAGTTAGAATACAATTTGAAATGGCTAAGTACAGGCAGGCTAGATGCGACTATCAGGCTAGGTGCAATTTCAGTAGTTAGAATACAATTAGAAAATGGCTAAGTACAGGCAGGCTAGATGCAACTATCAGGCTGGGCGCAATATCAGATAGCAAGACATAGATAGGTTGGGTCCAGTTGATGGGCTAGGTGCAATTCGTAAGTCAGGGTGCAGATAGGCTAAAAATGTGCTATTAGCGGGTTAAATGCAGTAATATCTGACAGAATGTAACAAAACTCTGTGCTATTTGGCTATAAGTAATTTCAGATGTCACAGTATGGGCAGCAATTTCAATTAGCAGGCTCACATAAGCAGACATTGCGTAAATAATCAGCAGTATACAATCTAGTAGTCAGAGGCTTAGTGACATGTGGCGGTATATATTATTGATAGTCCATATGCTTGAATAGCAGCTGGGAAATATGGACACTGAGAGTGGCTGTATTATGAGGTAGTAATATGGCATGCAGTCAGACAGTACCTTAGGTTTCTAACTTGAATTCAAGTCCGGCGATGCAGGGGTTCTGGCAAGAGGCAAGATCAGGCAAGGACAGGCTAAGACAGGAAGTAGCCTTTGTTCCTCCTGCCTTCGTTCCGGATGCCGGCTCACGTCTCCCGGCTCCGGATTGGATATTTGAATTACGTAAGGGCCAATCAGAGGGGTTCGTGGCCAGGCAAGCTGGAAGTGGAAATCAGGAAGTGAGGACCAAGGGGCTAGGTGGCCATCTTGGAGTGGTCGACCCCATGTGCATTCTTCTGGGTGCACGAGAAAGAATTAGCTAGATTGCCAATTTCAGCTGCTTTACACAGCTGGATGAGGGTAAGCACGGCATTGGTGTGCTAAGCCACGCCTGTGTGGAATAATAGCGTAGCTGAAGATGTGGTCGGCGGTCTCGGGCAGAAATAGGCTCGGGGCTAACCTTGCTGAAGGGAAGCTCCTGCTTCACCTTCACAAGGCGGCGCACTGCTCCAGCAGTGGGGAAGGGAGCTCCTGATCCGTGCGAGGGTCGATGTGATAGCAGTGACCTGGATTTCCCCCAACAGGGACTCGATCTCAAGTAGATCCCCTGGGATGGCTCTGGTTTTGGCCAGCTGATCAGCTCGGTCATTTCCAGTTTTGTCTGGTCCTTCTACTTTAGAATGACCCTTGATCTTTTTCCAGTAGATGGTCATCCCATTCGAGGGGACCTGATGATCAATACTTTGGATTAATTTCCCATGTTTCAATGGTTTATTTTTAGCACATAACAAACCTCTGGTTTTCCAGTTAACCAGGTGCTCCACGAACCCGTTCCGTACATAATCCGAATCAGTGATTATGACCAGTTTGTGGAGTTGGTGTTGGGCATCAGTGAGGATGGCTTGATGCACAGCCACTTGACTACTTCGGGAACCATTCTTGTACCCAGCAGAGGGTTCTGGGGCATCATTCACCCAGGCATTCCCTATGCCGGCTACAAGTTCTTTTTCTCCGTTGTTGTCAACATGGTAGGAGCATCCATCCACATAGACAGAGGGCATTCCCTCACACTGGTCTTCTTCAACGACTTCGTGGGGGGAATTAAGGTATGCCGCCATGTTGTCCTTGATTTTAAGACTTTCGTCCTTGAGACAGTTTTCTCTGGCCCAATCATGCAGGTCAGCCAGACCTTGCGCGAGGGGAGTCTTCTTTTTTTGGCCATATCTGACCTCCACAGGAAAGCCTTGCATTGACAGAATCCAGGAAGTAATTTGGGAATTACTCACATTTCCGGCCCGGATTCTGTCACTTTGGAGATATTGCAGAGGCTGATGTGGAGTCTCCACTATGATGTGTTCCCCCTGGATAAACGGGCGGTAATTCTTCAATGCCCACACTGTTGCCAGGAGTGCCTTCTCACAATCGTTGAATTTTTCCTCCACAGAGGATAAAGTTTTACTCGCATAGGAGATTACTTTATTGACTTTGTCATGCTTTTGATATAATACTGCAGTCAAGCATGTATTTGAGAACCCTGTCTCCAATAAGAATGTTTTTGACAGGGTAAGCTAGGCAAGGCGCTTGTGAGAGGCTTCTTTTGAGTTGTCTTACTGCCTCAGCTTGTTTTGGACCCCACTCTCATTTGACCCCCCCCTTTAAAAGATGGATCAGGGGTCTTGTGATCTCTGCATAGTCCTCAATGAACTTTCTGCTGTAATTAGAAAGTCCAAGAAGCCTCCTTTGTTCCCGCAGAGTTGTGGGGTCTTTTAATTTCTGGAGTGCTTCCACTTTCTTTTCCTGGAGATAGAGACCCTGAGGAGTAATATCATGCCCCAAGAAATTGACATGGGTTCTACACCACTGTGCCTTTTGAAAGGGGAGTTTTGCTCCGGCGGCCCTCAACTGTGTCAGAACATAACAGATCTCCGCTATGTGTTCCTCCACAGTTGAGCTTTTGACTAGGACATCATCTACATAGGCCAGGTTACCCCTTTCACCTAGGTCGGGCATGGCCTTATGTAGAAAAATGTTGAATTCATTGCCAGAGTTGATGTATCCAAAGGGAGTCTGGGTCCATGTATACTGCTGCCCCCCGAAGGTAAAGGGCAGCTTGTATTGGTTTTCCCTACTGACAGGTACAGTCCAGTACCCATTGGTCAGATCTATTGCAGTGAATACCTATGACCCCTGGATCTGGGCCGGCGTTTGGTCTATGTAGGGAAGAGGCCACCGGGAAGTATGGACCCGTTTGTTGAGCTCCCTAAGGTCGGCACAGAGTCTCCACTGGCCGTTCAGCTTCAAAATCCCCAGCACAGGATTATTGAAGATGCTGTGGACTGGATGGATTATCCCACAGGTCTCAAGGTTCTTAATTATTTCAGTAAGGGACTCCATTGATGCGAGAGGCAAGCGATATTGCTTCACAAACACTGGAGTCATGCCAGGGTCCGTGGGAATTGTTGTTGTGTGGATGTCGGTGCGACCACAGTCATACGAGTCCACCGCAAAGAGATCTTGAAAATCTAAGAAAACTTGTTTCAATGTTTGCTTCTGCTCCAGAATCTCACAGGCATCAGCTAGGTTGACTCTCCCTTCAACCATCAGCATGAAGCCTGGAAAGACTTCTGATTTTGCTATCTAAGTGGCCTCCTACAGCTGGGTGGAGAAGTCCCTGGTCAGAGTGTTGATTTGGACTGGTGGCTTCAGGTGGGGAAGGCAGTCTTCGCGGACTTGGAAAATCACCTCATCCCTCCTGAAGTCACAGGTCACATCTTCCCTACCATAAGGGCAGGAAGTGTACACCAGGAAATTCCCCCCATGCCGGGTAAAGATCCTGTCTGGTGTTGTGTTGTCATCACTATCACTGTCAAAACAGTCCTTGGGGATTGGTCCTAATAGTTCATTGCCTAAATCTATGGAAAAATGTCGGCCATCAACCGCCATTCCAATAATGGTGCCTGCGACTAGAGTGATACTCTTTAAGTCACTGTTATCCACTGCTATTGGAATGGTGTCATGTTCTATATTAACTAGTGGGGTTTGGTTCACCCCCAACCCTTGCTGTTTGAAGTAAGAATTAAGATAAATAAAGGTGTCAGGGTTTTTCAATTTCTGTCCTCTTTTAACTTTCACTTCCAGGGAGAATTGCCGGGTCCTTTCTGGGAGGGTGACTTCCTCTCCAATCTGAATTTCAACTGCATAAGGCAGCAGTTGAGCTGTCCTAAATGCTTTCTCTGGGTCATCAAAGCCCATGGGATTATCCGCTAGTCGGGACCAAGCTTTGAAGTTTATTAGGTCCAAACTAACGGCAAAGCGATTGAGAATGTCACTGCCTAAGTAAAAGGCGGCAGTGATGTCTCGCACGACCCAACAATTATGGACTATGCTCTTGTTGCCTATGGAGATTTTGAGCATACACCTGCTTGGCAGGAGATGTTTGGAATTGGGTGTTTCCAGATCTATTTCCCATTTGTCTATCAGTTTAAATGTGGGAATGGCTGGATCTTTTGGGAGTTTGCGGAACATGGCCTCGTTGATGAAGCTCTTACCGTTGTTCACACACACTCGGGCGAGAACAGAGTCCGTCCTTTCATTTAACTGAATAGGGATGAACGACTGCTCTCCAATTTTCTGAATATCAGCCAGGCTCTGAGCTGATTTTTCATCTTTCTGGACTATGGGAGTGGGAATTTCTGATTGTGAATTTGTAAAGAATTTCAGAGTGTTTCCTTCCAGCGTGGAATGCCACCTTAGACTGGAAGGAAGGTTGATTTTCAGAAATAGAGAGGACCCCCCCATCACCAGTCTGTTGTCCTACTGCTATTACTGTCATGTCTGGGATTTGGTTATTCTGGAAGTGAAATTCTATTTGGTCAGGTTTTTGTTCAACAATGTGGCATGTGCTGTTTAAACTAACACGGTTGACACTCTGTTTCAGTTTTATTGGTCGGCTAGTCTGGGTCCAGAGGACCTTGTTTACTTAATCTATTAGGGGAGACAACCTTCGCAGGAGGTCATTCCCTAGTAAACAAGGTGTGCCCTCTGGAGTTACAACTATGACCGGGTGCTTCACCTTTTGTTGCCCAATTTTAATATCCAAATCCGGAGTCCCCTCGATGGGAATTCCCTTCCCATCGAAGTTCTGAAGTTGTTCAGGAAGAGGGGTGAGAAGAATTTGGTATTTCTCCCCCCTTCCCGAATTCAGATGGTCAAAGACCCTTTTTGACAGATGGGTAGCTTGGGATCCATGTCAACCAGTGCCAAAATTGTACACTGCCCCTGTATTTGACTGGGGCATAGAATCTTTCCTCCTTCTCCTCCAGGGGGCACAGATAATGTACATTTTTGGACAACTGGTGGGTTAGTTTCTTGGTATTGGACACTGATAGAGAGGTGATTTGAACAAGGTTCTGTGTGGAGACTTGGGAATCTGAAAAGAAAAGGTGACAGCTAGATATGGGAGAAGTTTTGGGTTCCCCTGGTTCTAGTTCTGGGATGCCCGCCCTTTTTGGAGGCAGTCACCAGGATGGGTTTGAACCAGGGGATTTTCATGCCGTTGATTCTGGGGTTGGATGATGGGTGGTGTTAACTCAGTCTCCACATCAACACTGTCTAGATTTGGATCCTTTGGGACCCATTTTTCTTTGGTAGGAGGTCCCCCATCTCTGAAGGAGAAGATCCTTTTCCCAGAACCCGCTGGGACCCCTCTCCTTCAAATTGGAAGACTTGTACCTCCTCCTCAAAATGGGTCTTTTTGGGCTCTTTATTTCTCCTACCGCACCTCTGCTCCTTGGCTGGCAGACTTTCAGGGGCAGGAGATTTTGGTTATGGTTCTGGGGTTTCCAGGAGCTTTTTACAAGTGGGGAAGGAAGCTTCTTCCAATGCTTTACACCCCCCTACCCCTTGTGCCTCCTCCCTGGGAACCGGTGGGTTGTCAGGGTTCTTCCCCCGTCATTGCTCTGGAGCACCAGGTCCTGAGTTTGAGGCATTCTGTGCCGGCATGCTCATCTGAGGGGTCTGCTGAGCCCTCAGCATGTGACCCAGATCCTGTGCCATGTTTTGGACCTGGCGCTCTAGTTGTGACACCTCCTCAGGCTGATACCGGGTTCTCATTTCTCCCCTGGATTGATTTCGGGAAGGGTAGCTATCCCTTCTCCCAAAATAACCCGGGTTAGTGAAGTTTGGGTACCCCTCCACCCTTGGCCTCCCCTCTCTCGGATTAGGTTGTCTGGGCTCAGGAAGTTGGGCAAAGAACGATGGATTGTTCTGGGTTTGAAAGTTTTGCGGGTACCTTGGGAAGAAATTCTGTCCAAGATTTGGGGAATTACTGCCCTCCTGGGGAAAGTGAGGAGGGAAGTTTCGTGGGTTAGCTGCTGTTTGGTTGGATCCCCCCCTTTGGGGGTGGAGGAGTCCACACACAACCCAGGATGGGTCTATTTCCCTTGTAGCGGGGGCTGATGTAGTTAGGGGACTTAGGGGTCCCATTTGTGGGATTGCCTCCCTCGCTCCCTGACTGTGATTGGCCCGAGGACCTTCTGGGGTTGGGATTGCTTTGATTCTGTGCAGGCAGGTTTTTAGGACCCCCATCTCTAAATCTAAAATGGGGGCAACCTTCACCTCTGCCACTTTAGCAGCAGCAGGGGTGTTGTTGTTTTGGGGCTTTTTGGATTATTTTTGTTTTCCACAGGCTTTTGTACCTCATAAATGCACGTGGCTTGTTCGATGACCCAGTCTAGTGATCTTTTCTCGTGAAAGTCTCTAACTAGCTGGGTCATGATGTACTTCGGGAGAGTGTGGAAGAAAGTATTCACAAACTCTTTGCTGTCAGGGCGCACCCTTCTGCTGGTCTGCTCAAAGGCACACTTTAATTCTTGATAAAATTCCTGTGGGGCTGATCTTCCCCACATTGCAATTTGTAGGCTGCCTTGCGAGCCTCCTGAGGATTCCTGTCCACAGAAAAATGTTTCAAGATTGCCACCCTATAGGTGGACCATCTAGAATGATTCTGGTCCTCCAGCAAAGAAGCTGGAGTACTCTGGAGAGAAGGTCCATTTCACATATTGAATACAGCTTTGGCTGTCCTTCAAATGGAAAGTTTCCATCATCTGTTCAAAGAGCTCTAGGTGCTCCCAAACTGAATACTTTGCGTTCTTATGATATGGTGTGATGACGCTCCTTATCGCTTTGATTTGCTTTAGGGGATCCTTGAGCAAGATCCTTTTTACCTTATTGACCTTTTTGGTTCGGATAACCCTGGTCCACTCCTCCTCTGACTCAGAGGCACTGCTACCAGGGGTGTCCGTCTGGTCTTCTAGGCTCTCCCGAATTCTGCAAGCCTGGGAATGGCTGGCAGAATGTGGGGGCCTAGTTTCCTGTGTCCTGGGGCGCTCAGAGGAGTCTTCTGATTCCTCCTTACTCCCAGGATTTGATGAGTATCCCCCCCCACTGTCCTAGCTGGGAAGAGGTTTTCAAGATGCCCTTAGTGGGCCTACTCTCATGGAGTTCCCCACTAAATTTTACAGTACTTGGGAAGCCATACCCAGATGCCTGCCCATCTATTCCTGGGAGGCGCTGATCCATGAGCCCCATGTTCCTCATTGGATTGAAGTCTGCCATCCCCGTGGCACTTGGCTCATGTGCGCCAGTAGACGTGGGGGTGGCAGAGTCCAGGGATTGGAAGAGAGGAAGGCCTCTGGTACTAGGGTTCCTGAGGTTATGCTCAGGTGTTTCCCTTTCCTAGCGGACCTCATCCCTCTCAGCCCCTGCTCCCTGTTGCCATGCAAGAACCTGATCTTTCTGTTACTCTATCAAGGCCTTGCTAGTTTCTATCAATTGCTCTTGCATAGCTACCTGTCTGTGGAGCCTGTAATTTGTCTCACAGAGAGCCTCATTGTCTCTCTGTGCTTCCTATGTCGTTTTAGAGTACTGGGCCAGTTTTTGCTGCAGGAGGGTTACCTCCTGAGTCCTGTCCATACTGGCCTGGTCCTTCCTTGCTGGAGCATCTTCCACCCTCATGGTGTGCTCTAACACTTTTTCATGGTCTTTTTGGAAGTCACCCAGCCCCTGAAGGGCCAGGTGATTTTCTTTTATCTTCTCTTTTAAATAACAGACTTCCTGGCCTAAGGTGTCCCTTTCCTGAGCAAGAGTATGCCTCTGTGTAGCCAGGTAGTCCCTCTGTCTTTGGAGCACACCAGCTTTGTGGCGCTCTTCATCAAACTCTGCCTGGGTGTCCAGGTCTTTCAAAATTATTTTATTATTCTCTTCTTTTTCTTTGTCTAGGCGGCTTTGCAGGGTGACTACCTGCTCTGCGCATGCCCTATTAAAATGTATTTGCTGTTCCAACTTTTTCAGGTTTAGCAGTAGAGAGTCCAAACTTTCTTGGTACTCCTTCTGTAGGGCAAGCATTCTGGTATCCTGTTCTACCTTCTCCTAAAGCAGGATACCCATATCTTCCTTTATTTTGGTTAGGTACTGCCTAATTTCATTTTCTGATTCATGGCTCCTCTGTAGCCTTTGCTCTACAGAGTCCAGATCAGTTTGTGCTTTTTCTAATGCCTGCAGTTGCTTGTTTGCCAGATCTTGGCCCTCTGCATATTTGTCCTGTATTGCTCCAATATGGAGGTACAAATCGCCGCTATTTTGGCAATCTTGCTTTGCTCTTCCTTTACCTTAGGGGCCATATAGGTTCACTCAGGCCAACATGTAATGGACCCTGATCTTGCCATATATATAATCCTGTTGCAGGGGTCTGTTCTGTGATAGTCTGCAACCACACATTCTGATCATGTTCTGTCTATTCACCCCTGACAAATAGTTTGTGCAGTAGGTGTTCTTTATCCATGTTGATTTCTACCAAGTTCACCATTCTGGAAATTTTAATTTCCTTTCTAACTTACAGGAGTTTATTTTATTTTTGCAAAACAGACAAATTCCTTAGAGCGTTCCTATTGAGGGGTGCTTTTCACAGTGTAACACAGTGTGGTAGCCCAACAGGGTTTATGTACCCCGTTAGTTAGCACGCTGTATTAGACTGTCACAAGTGGTATGTCTAATTCAGAAATCCCAGACGAGCCCCCAATCTTGTAAGGGATTTCAACCCGGCACTCCACCTTGCGTGTGATGCAAAATTGAAACCCTTAAATATTTATTTATGTCTATAAGTTATTTTATTTCTGAATGATGTACCCTTATATCATGCCCCTCTCTTTGAATCCCCCCCCCGGTCACACTGAACCAGGAAGCAGGCTGTTTTGCAAAGTTAAAAATATTTATTTTAGGTATTTCACAATATATATATTGCACTACTTGAATGGTTATACAATGATCACCAATGGAGTGATGTCCCAATAAATCTCTTTAATCACACGGAGTAATGATAGTTAAAATAATGCAGTATAGAATAATGCTTTTGGGTGTCAATCAAAAATGCAATGTGATTACTCTTTCCCCCTGCACACTACTCAATCCCTCCAATATGCAAGATAAAGAGACGGAAGGGGGGAAAACAGGTTTCAGGAATACAGAATTCAACAAAATAGTATCAATCCCGATTTCCCCCCAGCAAACACAGAGAAAAACAGAAATGATTGCAAACTTGTCAAAAAAGGTTTAATGTTGGCTTTGCATGAATGGTGAACACACTGAAAATGGACTTAATTCACTAAAATGGTGTCAATACTAGTGGGAGCCGCTTGGTATGGTTTCAAACAAACACTAGCAATGATTATTGAGTAACTAGCAACTTGAGAACTTAATTCTGAGGTCGGATGCAATGAACAGCTATTTCACACGTGATAGATTTGAGCCAAACGAAAAATCTGCGGCAAACTTTTCTGCGTGCAGTAATCACGATTGCGGAATAACTATAAGGAAATGGGATGCGGTCTTGGGTGCATAGGAAAGCATACACGGTGACAAAGTTATAAAGGTGGAGTTGTTTGTGGAGGTCGTTTTTTCAGAAAGAGTCAAAATTTGCAAAAGAAAGATGCACTTTTTAGAATGACAAACAAGATTTCTTTACACTAGGAGTAGACTATGAAGCCGCAAACTACACGACAGTGCAGCCACCAGCCCAGGATATCACTGGTTGATTTGGCCTTTCTTCAGAAAATATATTAGCGCAAAGATGATTTTAACACCACTATTACAAAGGACTATAGGGTAAGAGAAAGAGTTCAGTCAAGACAAAAGATTCTACAATGCAGTCCTGGAAATAAGAGAATGGGTTTGGATAGGATGACTTATGGATAATACATATGCTAGGGACAATCCTATGCTATGGATACTCACTACCAATGTTTGGAATGGGCCTGTCAGGGATCTGATCAACGATTTCTGGACTGGAATTCTGCTAGCTCACCGGACTTGACTCAAGGTGCTCTGTTCTGCAATCAGCAAGGCACTCTGGCCATCTCACGGTGGGACTGGACTGGATCTGACAGGCTCTGGTTCTGGTTTGCAGCTATCTGGTCACAGCTCGGCTCTACTGGTTTGGATCTTTGGATTCTGGCAAGAATTCTTACCTAGAAAGCAGCACAGCACAGCCAGGCTGTTCTTGGGTTCCCCTTAAAGATCTGGGGTAAATTCTGGTTTCAGGATTTTTAAAGGCCGAGCTGAGAATGGTTCAGCTTTGGAAATAGGCCTTTCTGCTTTCAGAGTTCTGGAGTCTGGAGTCTGGAATATGGATTTCTCTTGCAAAGTGCTCCACCAGCAATCGGATGGTGGGTGAATGTGTGGCTGTCGCTGGGTCCTAAGCTATCTCTATTTATGTATTTTCTAAAGGGGTTGGTATGCTGAATTATGCTAGGCACACTCCTAGGTATTCTATTGGTTAGGGTCTTTCCTCTCCCCTGATTTGAGAAGAAAACAGATTGTCATCATGACGGTGTGTTTTATGATCCAGGGAGAACCTCCCCTCTGTTTCTGCACATGAAATCTATTTTTCATACAGGACATATTTACAATTTTGCAAACTTGATACCAATAGCATATTTATATCAGATATTTGTTGGAGCAAGTATTCATCTGAGCCCCGTCGCGGTGAGAGCTTGGGTCTAGATTTGGCAATTTTTTGCACCTTTGTACTGGTACCCAATGTCGGATTTATCCCCAATTTTACACATATGTTCGCATGATATCTGGGCATAATCATGTGAAGTTTCATGTTTCTGGCATCACCACAATTGCTACAAAATCACAAATTCTGAAGTCATGTCCCTGAACATAGCACAGAGTTCTGAGTACTTTTAAAACGTGACCAAAATTTTCATATTAACAATGCTTTAACTTTACAATTTTTACAAATTCGTTCCGTTC
Organism: Ambystoma mexicanum; assembly: GCF_040938575.1. Taxonomy (NCBI): domain Eukaryota; kingdom Metazoa; phylum Chordata; class Amphibia; order Caudata; family Ambystomatidae; genus Ambystoma; species Ambystoma mexicanum. The sequence continues at coordinate 399,430,804 of NC_090925.1, read as the reverse complement.
TATGTCAGTCCTTTTCCAAAATATGCTTTTTGTGCTTTCAGAATAAACAAAACTGTCTGTCCCGTACCCAAAGTTTTGGTGGCTCAAGAGCAATCCCCGCCTCTTCCCTCTGGCAGGGGTTTCTGTTGACACTTGCATCTGCATATTCTTTTCAGCCAAGAAAGTCTTTTGTCTCTTCTAGGAGCAGCAGAGCAAACTCCCCTCCCCTCTAAATTAACACCTGGATGGGAGTTCCTAGTCCAAATGAGAAGCAGGAGAGATGCCTTTTGTTGGGGAAAACTGTGGAATTTACTTTGAAGTTCTTTGGCTTGCATCAGATTTACTTTAAAGTCAATTGTTACATTTTTCTTAGTTGAAAAATAAAACTTACATTTTCACAACAGGCAAACAAATCTCTAATTCCAGTCTTTTAAAACATAGAGATTAAATAGTTGCAACCTATATTGCATTTGATGGCAAGTCACTTAATTCCAACCATTTGATTTTAACTGCACAATTTTAAGCTTCCAATGTGATTAAATGACAGCTGTCACACAGGCGGCCGACGGTACTGCGCCCATGTTTTACAGATTTTCACAGACAAGCGCACTTTTTAATGTGGATATTCTTATGATGGATTCTGCTTTTCCTGACATTGTGTGCTTATGTGGATTTCTTAAATAAGGTGATGGGTAACACCCAGCAATTATGTTGTATATTTCCTGATGTTTTGAACCATTATTTTGCAATTTCAGCAGTCAAGGAAAAAAGGATTTCAGAGCACCTTGGTTTCCTTGCAATAAAGCACTGCCTTTCATGAAGTTTCCATTTGCGCTCTGTGGGCAACCCAATGAGAGGTTTCAGCAGGGTGGTCTGCTGTTCCACCACTGACACAGGCATTGTAGATTGGCAGCCATCTTTTCCGGTTTCACTGCGCAATTTTCATAGGTTTAGCGCGCATAGGGCTTTTTGCAGCTATTTTGCTGGTTCTGGTGCCACAAGCACACAGTGATGTTGCAGGGCAGAGCTAGTGGGTCAGTACGTCCAACAGCACATGACTGGTTATATCATGTCCAAAAAAAAACTAAGGGCTCAAGATATAGCAGATGAGACATATGCTAACAATGAGGTAGAATGGGTTGGACAGCATACTGTTGAAGAACTCACAAAAATGATTAAAGCCCTTCCTACTTCACAAGCAGTAGGACCTGGTGGCACCTGTAATGCACTACTCAGGGTCTCTCCTGAACATTGAGCACATACCTTATACTTCTTATTCCGATGGATAGGCACACATAATTAGGTCACCAACACCTGGAGAGAGAGTTCCATTCTGCCCATTCACAAAAAAGTATGTTGGAAAGACCCGACTAAATACCATATGCTAGCCATGTTAGACATCCCGGCAAAAGTATTCACTAAGGTATTATTACAAGAATTTAATCAATGGATTGCTGAAAATCACATTCTTCCTCCCAATCAATCAGGTTTCCGGATAAAGTCTTCCACAGTTCATAATATCACAAATCTTGTGGCAAATATTGAATATGCGTGGAACAGGTGTCAGCTCCCAGTATATGGAACATTTACCAATTTGAGTGCTGCCTTTGACACGATGCTAAGGAACAAGCTGTAGAACAAACTTATCCAATGGGGTATCCCTTACAGGCTGCCAACCAGGTTTAGGCTACTGTATATTAACACCTCACTGGATCCCGACTTGTAGAGGAGTAAACCAAGGCTGCATACTGGCTGCCACTCTTTTTAACCTGTACTTAGCAGACCTGGCAGTAGCACTAAATGCAACCCTCTCAAATGATATCAAAATGGGCCCTCTAGAAATTGGTTGGCTAGGTTATTCAGATGACCTATTGCTACTTGATTTGACTCCCAAGGGGCTACAGATTGAATTGGTGGTGCTAGAAGAGAAGTTTGCAAGATGGACCATTACTGGTCAGAACATCGAACAGGTGCAACGCTATGGATATCTGGCTGATGTTGTAGATCAGAAGTTGAGTTGGAATCAACAGTGGACCGAGACCAAAGACAAGTGTATGAAAATTACAGGAGTAATTATGGAGTAAATATGGGAGTAAGCCACTTTATTGGAAGACAAGGTAGATGTTCCCTAAGTACCATCCTATTGTTATACTCTGCAAAGGTTGTCCACTGTCTCCTATATGGGGCTGAAATATGGGGAAAAAAACAGAAAGGAACTGAATAGGTTTGAAGGGAAAATTCCAGAAATGTTGTTCAGAATGCCTAAATCACCCCCAATTGAATTCGTATTTCTAGAATGTAACATGATGCGAACAGGTGATACTATGCAACATAAAGTCGCAATGCTACATGCTAAAATATACAACTTGGATAATGATAATACTATTGTTGAATTATTGAAAGCGTCAAGAGGAATTGATAACATCGAAAATCTTTGCGTGATGGGATACCTTAGATCCATTTATATTAAATGGGCCATGGATAGAGCAAACGAGTGGATAAATCAAACGCACGCAAGAACTAAACGCCAACTGAAATATGTAATACATGATGCAGGAAAGGAAAGAGACATGGTACATTTGGCAACAAATGTTAACAGTGGTACCTTTATACAGCAATGGCAGGGACGCTCTGAAACCCCCAAATACTTGTGTGTGTTCCAGATAGTAAATCGATCAGGCTTAATATAAATTCAACATGTCTGAGACGTTGGAATTTGTCGGTGCAAAGCATGGACTTGAAAGAAATAGTCTGTGGTGTAGACTATGTGGGATTCTAAAATTGAAACAGCTGAACACATTCTATGTCACTGTGAGACTCTTGAAAGGCTAAGACTGAAATACTTGAAGGCCTATGACAATTCTTTTGACCTTGAAAACATTAATGAAATGTGGGGAAAACTTTTAGAAGGCCATGATGTAAATTTAATCTTTCATATGATGAATTTTTATGACTTATGTTTGTACATACTTAGCCAACGGTCCAATGGCATATTTTAATGTCAGCCCTTTTTAGTTGTTTTGTTTTACATCCCGTAGGGCTGTTTTAAATCTGAAAAGTCTATATTGATGTTTCTTTTTAAATATATGCAAAGCCTTTGTTGGCTGAATGCATATGAAATAAATAAATATTGTATTTTTTTGTGCTCCGCTAATGACCTATCAAGAGCACCTGCGCAATGTCTGGCACAGAGGAAACAGACAAGGAAAACAGAAAAAGGCATGTTTTAGGACTTTCCTAAAGGGTAACATTTACGCTGTGGTTCTGGGATCACCATGAAGCTCATTCACACTTGATGGCCACGTTTATAAACATCTTCCATAAGCCCTATCTTTTCTAGAATTGGCTAGTTCAGAAGAAGATTTGTACTGCTGGGTCAAAGAATATGAGGATGGCTGTACCTACAAATCTTTAAGGAAGGTCAACCCATAAAGGGAGTTGATGATTATTGCCAGTACTTTTAACTTGATTCTCACCATAATGGCCGTCAAGGAAGCTTTTATGGATCAAGATTTACATGATCTTCTCTGGGGCGTATTGGTTATGAAGGGAGCTGCAGAGGTTTGACTGACTTGCATTCTCTGCATAATACGTACGCACGTACCACAATACAGTGATTGTCAGTGTCCGGTGTAGATCTGATTAGGGGTATAATATGTTTGCACATACCACAATACAGTGATTGCCAGTGTCTGGTGTAGATCTGATTAGGGGTATAATATGTTTGCATGTACCACAGTACAGTGATTGCCAGAGTCCAGTGAAGATCTGATTAGAGTATAACACGTTTGCACATACTACAGTACAGTGTTTGCCAGTGTCCAGTGTAGATCTGATCAGGGGTATAATACGTTTGCACGTACCACAGTACAGTGTTTGCCAGTGAACAGTGTAGATCTGTTCAGGGGTATAGTACGTTTGCATGTACCACAGTACAGTGATTACCAGGGTCCGGTACTATGATTGCCAGGGTCCTATGTAGATCTGATTAGGGGCGTAGCTGTGATCGTGCAATGCGTTTCAGTAAGCAAAGGTCACCTGTGTTTGAGAATCCTGAGATAATATTAAGAGTCTCCTAAATTGGCATGAGGGGATTGTGGATAGATGGGCATCAAACTCCCATTACTCCCAGTGTCCTAATTCAATGTTTCAGTGACAATGTCGGTGTTAGAAATACCAACATGATGCTCTCAAATGTGTTACAGGCAGATGGAACTACAATCTCAGTCTTAGAAGATGCCAACTCATACAGATTATATTTTGTATATATTGTGTATATTAAATGCAAAGCAGGATTTAATGGGACTTTAATTTATTTACAAAGATTATTCGGTTTTCGATTATGTGATTCCTGAGAGAATAACATATGAGTTAGTAATACTTGCCTGAGCCGACTCCATCCAAAATAATAAATATCATATTTCCTAAATCATACAAAAAGTGAAAAAACAATACAAAGATGACACACTTCTTAGATAGATCTGAATGTTATTAATAGCCGTAGCCCTCCTGACACTGATGACACCCAGAGAGTTTGAACACTTCCTGTGTGTCAACAGTTTATGAGTAAGGCAACACGCATTCTGAATGAAGATTGTGGTGGAGTTTAATATATACATTAAATAAAAGTGCTATAATACATGACAACTGTGGAATTCTACATGAAACCGGAATAAGATTGAACTCATGCTCTTTAAGACTTATTTGGTGACAGCTTTTTTGTCCTGCTCAAAATACCACAGATTTGTACCCATACCCCAGTTTTGCTGCTTGTGCATTAAATAATGTAGAAAAGGGTGATTGAAATTAAAATTATACCAGTGTGTTTGAGTACATTTTATGTTTCACTTTTTTATATTGTGAAATTGTGATTTATCTAATCATATTGCAAAGTCAAATCCACAAACAGCATGATAATAAAGTAATTTCCAATATAACACTCCAATAGCTAAGAATGATACATACATATCCCCATGGAGTCCTATGTATTCCAAAACTCGGGAATTAGCACCACTTGTAATCCCAGGGTAACCCTATGGGAGTAAGTGGCCGTAACGGGAATCGATTCTTGGCAGTAATTCAGCAGATTTATGCCAAATGACTGCCAAACTTGTAATGGGATCCTTTATCTCTAAACCCCCCAGCCATTTTATGCCTATATGGTCCTGTCATGACCTAGGTTCCCTATTGGCCTCCTTCATTGCTGCATTGTGGCTTCTGGCTGTCTTTGCCCCCTCTTAGGCAGTAAGGGATCAGCACAGTCCATGACCAACATTTACTTAACCCTTTTGAAGCTCTTTGTGAAGTATTAATGAATCCCAAAGAGGCCTCTAGCACCAAATACTTCTCTCCTGCACTCATATTCATCAAATCCATTTTGACCCCTTTTCTTTCTAACTATTAACATCGTCACCAATATTGTCCCTCGCATTCCTTTCCTTATAGACAAGTGTTTATGAAAAAGAAACATGGTGAAATGCATGGGAAGCCATTTTTCCTCCAGTCTGTACAGTCCAATGCATCCTTTGTACCTCTCAACATCCATCTTCCCATTCTCATTACTTCTGCCTACCCTCAGCCAATCTGCCCTCTTTCCATATCCCCGCCCCCCAAGTATGCAAGGAGTGAGTGGCAAACTCCCCCCGCTCTGTTTCCCTTCTACTGATAGGTGTTCTTAAAATGATTTAAACCGGGCCGCCCTTCAGACTTCTTCCATCCTCGTGCTGCAACAAAACGTTCCCTTATCCCTCCTGTCCTGTGCTCAAAAAGACACATGCTACACCTCTAACCCTATTTAAGCAACAATGCCACATTCCAAAGGCATTCCCAGGTGGTAACGATGCTGGGCCAAGTTAAAGTCTGATCAAAACAATGGTGTTTAACGAGGCTGAGGGACAGTACTAAATGTTAATGGCACAAAAAGGGAGGCATTATTGCTTTTAAAACATTCCACCCAATGAAGATAAACTCTTCTGTTTAAAACCAGCAGAGACAAAGGAGCAATACTGGAATGTTGGAACAAAGGACCAATGCCAGTTATTATTGCCCTGTGCCAGTATATTTTCTGTAATTGAACTACCCACATTACGATGTTGTAACATTACTGCTTGTCCTCCCCATTTCTGGTTAGTATTGACGTTTGTAGCCACAGAGTCAGCAACTGCTTGACTCAACAATATATCCTTCATGTGAAGGTGTTCATCTCTCTTACCAACTCAACTCTTTGAAAATCTTAAATGCAACTAACACATTATCACACATGTTTGATCAAAAAGGAACATTCCAAACTATGACAAACAAACCACATTCAATGCTTCCAGCACTCTTTTCAACTAATGTTCCTCGTGTCCTCTATATTTCCTATTTCTGTAGCTCATCTTTCAACCATCTTCAGACCCATCTCATTCCTGAAGACTCGTAACCCCGAAATCATAGTCTGTAAATGGCTATGCCAGCACATTTTGAGGTAAACTCAGCTCATGTTAAACCTCTTACAGTAAGGGACTAAAAGAACTTTGTCACATCATCCCTCTTTTTCAGACACTCCTTTATTTGTGAACTGCCTGTGACAGGTCCCACTCCTTATGAAGGCCTCCATACATCCTTATGTACCGACGTGAGACCAATCCATTATTTAAGAAATGTTCTCAAATTACCAGCTTCCATAGGTTCTGAACCATCAAAGGTGATTCTGGAGCCAACCCATTAGCCTTGACCTTTGGGAAGGAGTGAGTACCTGAGCAAAGCAGTTGCAAATATCTGGTATGTGTTATGCCCATATATTGACGTGGACTATGAACCATTGAATACATTCAAAACACCATCAATATTAAGGTGGATCAAAAATGCCAGAAAAAAACAAAACCTTTCTTTTCTAATTTGAGAATAGAATGGACCATACCAGTCACAAGCCATCCATGTCACAGTATCTAGTGCCATACGTGGAAGTTTACCTCTAGTTTAGCACCACAGAGCAAGGCACTCTGGATATGCAAATTATCTGAAAAATGTGTACTTTTGTGCCATATTGTGAGGTTTAACAGAAAAAACACAATTTGATTCAAATCTCGCTACGTATAGGGAAAGTCCCTTACTGTTTCAGTGTCATTACAGAGGAAAGTGATACATCATAAAGTTATTTACAAAGTTAGACTAAGTATTATAAATCACACCATATGTGTTCATAGAACAACCTTTTGCTTCAATGCAATTACATGTAAAAAAATGATTCAAATTAAACTGTTTTCTCTTTTACCTGTAACATAGATATTATCTGAATTCAAAATTACCTAAACTGTACACGTCATGCAAAACATTAGAATACCAGTTACATTATTTAAGAAAATAGGCGCTGTTTACAAAAACACACAGTTTAAATGTAAGTATTTTGCCTCAGAAAATCAAATATGCTGGGTCTTGGTTTTTACAAGCTAATCTAAAAGACCACTCTGTCATTGATTATTGGGTGTCTAGTTGACCAATAAGTGCATTTTCAAAGAAGCAGTTGTACAGAAAGGTTTACCGTCCCTAACCTGGGAGAGCATTATGCTTCACAATGAATATGTATCTGGTTCATTGGGAATTTGTACTGAAGAATAGATTACCAACTAGAGATTTTGTCAAGTTAAATAACATTTTCAAACAAGGTTCCTATTGCTCTAACCCACACAGATGAGGCTTAGCTGAGGTATAAAATGGATTTTAGAAATGTGCAATCAAAGTGACTATATTCAGCAGAAAACACAAATCAAATAAATTCCATATATTTTAAGATGTACATGTTATGCAAAATTTAAATATTTCAATAACTCCATCATGCATAAAGTGACAGAAACAAAAATAACATCTTCGGATGATTCAGAATAGTTTTACCAATCTGAATATCTAATTGTCACCAAAATCATATGTTCATGTAAAGAATTATTTGAAACACGAATACATCACTTCATTATCAGTTTTCACTACTAAAGTGGTGGCTTGTTTGCAGCTGACATATCACCTTATGACATATGAAAATTCAATGGTCCATTAGAAGCGAGGAGGAAGGCCCTGGTCCGTGTGAAAAAGTGAAGGGAACCTATCACACTGTCTGTCCAATCTGAAATGCGACATCAACTGATGCTATGTGGGTGGAATTTGTTGGGAATTTAAGCTCAAACAGATAGGAAGAAGGTGGTATTTGGGGGGAAATAGAGAAGCAATAGATCCTATCCATCAGGGGAGAAGCAGTTCGAACACCAACTGGTAGTAGGTTATGGGGACATCTCAAAGGGCCTTTTCCAGATTGTACTAAATGCATAGTCCTTTTACCAAAGCAGGACCAGATTACCTGAGAGGGATTTTGGACCAGAGGCAAAGACTGAAGGAAGAGCTTCCCTGTCAGAGCTGTCTGTCAGTTGCTGTCCCTTCCTGTCCTGGTCCTTTGAGAGGAAAACACAAAGTGTATATATATGACCCCAGATGATTAGGACATTTTACAGAGAATTATTTAAGTCTCACTTAACATTTAAATGTATTATGGGAACCATGTTTCAAAGTATACCACTGAAAAATAGAATATAGTACAAGGTGTATGTACTTTGTGATTTATAATAACATTTGAAAGCTTTAGACATCTCACATTGAAACGTGGACTAGCATTTCATTGTCATCTGCCATAGTCAATAAAGTCACTGAAATAATTTCTTAATGGACACATGAAACTGAGGTGTTGTGCGGGTGGACCTGATTCCTTTAAAATAGTGAATGGAGTAAGTCCCAATAGTCCAAAAGCAACATAATTTATGAGAAACCCAAACCTTTATACTTATCAATTAGCCTGTAGCCAGATTTAGAAACCAATTGTCTGTCATAGATAGTAAGCAACATTTTAGATTTAATTCAGCCAAAGGATTGGAGAATCATATTATAAAGTAAGCATAGTTCTCTGGTGGCAATACTTGTTAATAGTTTTAGAAAAAGCTAAGTAAATTGTTTTGTTTTAACTTGTATACTGAGAACTGCTTCGCCTTTTGATTTCATGGGGGCATGGGGTTAAGCAGGAAAACATACTTTACTACTGTAGACTGTTTGATTTACTTTTTATGAAAGCATCAATGTCAAGTTATGTGCCTACATAGAGTAAAGTACTTGAGTACATAGTATTCAATAGTCATTTATATTTGTTTCTCTGCAAATGGATGTTTGAATGTAGCTGCAAAGTAGATAGAATATGTGTGTTAAATGATTGATTGATTTGATAATTTGTATGCTGCAGAACACTGGAAGTGTGCCATACATAATTCACTACAACTGGATGCAGCTGGAGCAAATACTGACACATTAATTCTGAAAATGTAAAAAGCTAAATTAAAAGGAGAGATAGGGAGATTAAGAAAATATATAGGTTTTCAAGTGTCTTCAAACGTTAAAAACAAGTTCAGAGAACAGAGCTGAACCAGAAGATTGTTCCAAAAGTGGGGCCCTAACACAGAGAACTGCAGATCTCTTCTAGTGACAAAGCGGGTTGGGGGGATGGTGAACAAATATATTTGTGCTAAGCGAAGGTGGCACAGAGATTGATATAGATGCATTTGCTGAGAATACTGCAGTGCCATGTCATTAATACTCTTAAATGAAAATGTTAGTGGGGCAAACGTAGACAGGCCTCTGAAAATTAATTCTCACTGTAGTCTGCAGTTATTTGTGGTGATTTAAAGGTGACTTCTCCAGCATTGGGAGTTAGGGGGCCACCTGCATTTCCTTGATTTATTACTTTAAACCAAGCAAAGTGTCATGATTAAAACAGCCTTTTTCTTGTCCCAGATTCTGTGGGTATTAGATCAGGGATATTTCTTGTAATCAGAGAACCATTTATAAAAGTAAATATACATTCCTTATGCATATTTCATTAAAATATGAGATGATCGTCATTGTCTTATACGGCATCACACTTCAGCATCCTATCACTGCCAGGCAGCTAACAAGGTTGTAATATATGATATGATACGTTTTGGTATTTATAATGTGCCTGTACACAAGTGTTTCCACAAGACAGGGAGGGTAGACAGAGGGAAGACAAGACAAACAATCCTACTAGGCCTTGTGACATTCGGATCATGCAAGTGTGACAGCGAGAAGTGCATAGGGAAGCGAGAGGGGGAAAGTGCATGGGAGAGGGAACGGGGAAAGGACAGGGCAACAAGGCTCTGAATAAGTGCAGCCAGGACAGCACCGCTCTGGGAAATGCATGGAGTCAGGGGAACTGTAGGAGCTGCAGTTGCAGCCCTTAGTACGAGGTAGGTCAGGAGTCCGTGCAAGAAAGGCTGATCATGGAGGAGCCTGTATCCAGTGAGGCTATGAGGGTACCAAGCAACCGGTCAGGGCAGCAGACAGGTAGGTTAGCAAGGAAGTGGGAGAGAGACGGTAGAGGAGAAAGGGAAGGTCTTGAGCAGCTCCCGGGACTCCAGGCGGTCCAGCCCAAGTCTGAGAGGGACAGAGGGGTTATTCCAGAGGGAGGCACCTGAAGAGGAGGGAGATCTACCCCCCACTCTCTGTTTGGAGAAGCATCTGACCCTCAGAGAGTTAGAGGTAGCTGAGCATATGGCTCCAGAAGGAAGGTATTTATGCAGAAAGAGTTGGATATAGTGCAGACTATGACCCCAGAAAGTCTTGTGGATGATGCAGAGAGTCTTGAACCTGATCCCTGCAGGCACCAGGAGCCAGTGGAGAGATTTCAGGGCTGGAGAGATGTGGTGCCTGGGCTTGAGGCCAAGGATAAGACTTGCAGTCCTGTTCTGGATTAGTTGCAGGGGGGGTAGAGTTAGACAGATTGAAAAAGAGATGGTTGCAGTAGTCAAGCTTGGAGAGAACCAGAGCTCTGGAGACAGTGAGCTTCTGGTGGAAGGTGAGAAAAAGTAGAATACCTCTGACGAGGTGCAGCTGGAATTGGGCCTTCTTGGCAAGGTCGGAGATGTGAGGTGAGAAGGAGAGAGTGGAGTCAAAGGTGACACCAAGCTTTTTTGCCTCACAGGAAGGCGAGGATAGAGGGCCCAAAGGGGGAGGCGTGAGTGAAAGAGGGAAAGCGGAAGCAGGCGTCCCAATGAGAAGGATCTCAGTCTTACTGGCATTGAGGCAGAGATCGTTGGAGGTGCATCATTCCTAGATTGCGGATAGACAGTCTGGAATGAGTGAGGAAGGAGAGGAGACTGAGGGAAGCGTGAAAGAGAGTTGATTGTCATCCGCATAACACTGAAAGTTAGTAGAGAAGGTGAAAATCCGGAGATCCAGAGGGGCTAGAGAGACATTGAATAGCCAGGGTGAGAGGATAGAGCCCTGGGGGACACCACATATGGAGAGCGAGGTGTATGGGAGAAAGGACCCAAGTTGAACCTGGGAGGGCCGGTCCAGGAGGAAGATGGTCAGCAATGCCAGCGCCTGATCTGTAATGCCCAGGTTCTCACAGATTCGTCTGATCAGGATGGCATGATAGACTGCATGAAAAGGAGAGGAAAGTTCAAGGAGGATGAAGAAAGCAGTAGAGCTGGAGTCAAGATTAGAGAGCAGATCATCACAGATGTTCAGGAGAGCAGTTTCCATGTCTCTGGCTGCTTTGAAGCCAGACTGATGGTCACGCAGACAATTTACAGATTCAGTGTGGAGTGTAAACTGGGAGATGGCCAGCTTTTCCAGACGTTTGCCAAGTAAAGGAGTGATCGAAATCCATCAATAGTTTGCCGGACAGGTATGATCGGAGGAAGGCTTTTTTTGGGAGGAGGTGTACAAGGGAGTGCTTGAGGGGAAAAGGGAAAGATCCAGTGGTGAAAGAGTGATTGCAGAAATCGGGCAAGGCGAGGGTGTCAATTTGGTCCTTAATAGTTCTGGAAGAGCAGAGGAGCACCTGTTTGGATGACATTTTCATAGATCTGACTTGTCTAGAAACATAGTCAGGTGTAATCAGAGAGAGGGAGGAAAGATGAGAGGGAGAGGCAGCTAAAGGGGGGCTGAGAGAGATAGATGGAGAGAGAGAGAAAAGGAAAGTGAGGGCAGGATGTCCCGGGTTTTAGTGGTGAATTGAGATGCCAGAACTGTACAGAGAGCCTGGTAGGGAACAGGAGAGGTGGAGACTGCAATAGGATTGGGCAGATCCTTGCAGATTTTAAAGAGTGTGGCCGTGTTATTAGAGGCCATAGAGACGCGGGCTTGAATATGGACCCTCTTCTTGGAGAAGACGGAGAGCCTGCATTGCCGTTGGAGCAGACAGCAGGCTAGTTTGTCATAGGAAGTGCCCGAAGCTCTCCACTTCCTCTCAACCAGTCTGCACTTGCATTTTAGGGCAGCGAGATCAGAGTCATACCAAGAATTGCACTTGGAGGTAGGCTTCCAACAGATCCTCATGACAGGGGCAAGGGTGTCCAAGATGCAGGTTAGAGAGGGCTGTGTCAGAGTGGGAGTCAGCCAAAGGAGTAGGAGGAGCAGAGAAATGGAAAACAAAGGCAGCCACAGACACTCACTTCATGGGCCGAATGACCGTGAAGGAAGGTGGCAGTGCTGGGGTGGGCTTTGCCCGGGGGAACAAGGAATTTCAGGTTGGAGGAGAGCAGCAAGTGGTCAGTCCAAGATAGAGGAGTAGTGAAATAGTTAGAGAGGGGGATGTCTGAGGAGATCAGAACATCCAGGGTGTGTCCAGCAGAGTTTGTCACACCAGATGGTAGAATGGAAAGGGAGAGAGTCGCAAAGGTTGCTGTTCAGCTGGGTCCTATATGGTGGCATAGTCAGAGACATAGAGAGTCTGCAAACCAGGCATTCAAAGGAGGAATAGGTCTGCGCAGGAATGACATAAGCAGGGACCCACTCAGGAAAGATCAGGGCCACTCCACCTCTGGGCCGGTTGGTTCTGGGCTGAAGGAGGAACTTGTAGGCCTCAGGGAGGAGAGCGTCAAAACTCATGACAGAGCTGGCCGTGAATCATGTCTTGTTGAGGGCGAGGACATCCAGGTCAAGGTCTTCAAGGAGATGGCAGGTGTCAGTGGAGTGCTTCACAGGAGTGAGAGTTGAGAGTAGCGACGTGGAGAAGGTTGCCACATTTGAAAGACTTCCTGGGTGGGCTACAGGCATGAGGAGCACCCAGAGGAAGTGACGGAGGGGCCTGAGAGTGGACAGAGACAGTGGGCGGAGTTGGCATAGGGGCCAGAGAGGAGGCAGAGGAGGTAGATGATTGTGGTTGAGGTGCCAGAGAGAATGTAGAAGGAGGGATAGGAGAAGGGAGAAAGTTGATAAGACGTGGGAGATGTCTATCAAGAAGGAGGCTGGTCTGAGAACCCTGGACCATGACGGTACCATTTACATAGACATTGATGATGGCTTTGGAGGAATGGAAGGAGGCCAAGAGGACCAAACAGAGACCATATGAGGGGTCCATAGGTCTGGAGAGGGAACGACAAAGAGGATGATGATGAGAGTCTGTCTGGAGGAGGAGCTGAGTGAGTATCAGCGATAGGATGGACTGGGTTGGAGACCAGGATATCCCTCTTGAAGTTTTTCCTTCCAGTCTTAGTGAGAGGGATAGGATAGGAGGTAGAGTAGCAGTTAGAGAAGATGGGAGAGATTGAGAGCACCATAGAGGGTGCGAGGCGGAAAGAGGAGGAAGTGAGAGAGAGGGGAGAGAGGGAGTGAAGCACAGCACACTGCTGCACAACTCAGGATGCACTGAGGGGAGAATCACAAAATAGGGAGCACAACAGGAGAGGCACAAGCAGGCACACAGCACAAGGGGAACACAAGGACACAGCGAGGCCCAAGAACAAGTGGGGGGGACCAAGTGGCACAGAAGAACCAGCAGTAGGTGGGAATCTAGAGAGTGGGAGAGAGCCTAGTGGAACAACAGAACACACTAACCAACAGCGACCAACAGTAGAGTGGAAACCTAGAGTGGGAGAGAGCCTAGTGGACACAGCAGTAACACAGCAACCAGCAGTACCAATAGTAGAGTAGGAACCTAGAGAGTGGGAGAGAGCCTAGTGGACACAGCAGTAACACAGCGACCAGCAGTACCAATAGGAGAGTAGGAACCTAGAGGGGTAGAGACCTAGAAAGCACAAAGTTGACAGTATGGAGGCACAGCAGACTCAGGACACAGCAGAGACTCACAAAAACACAAAGTACCACTAACCGCAAGAGGGGAAGCCTAAGGTTGCGCATAGACCGAGCATGATAAGCCAGGCGGTTAGCTAGAAGTACGGGCAAAACCAAGCAGTTTGGTAGAGAGAAGTAGTGGCTGCTCCCCTTGCCCGCACCTTTCTTACCTGCATGCTCACATTGTCGCCATACACCTGCTTCGCACAACACTGCGCCGCTTGGTCCACGCAGGCGTTGCCACAGAGGGTCCAATCCTCAGCTCTTAAAGGATTCAAAGCATGAACGTAGCGTATGGGCTATGCAATGGTCACCGTCTCCCGCAGTCCTGTGTCTCGCAACACTACGCCCTTGGCATATGCAGCCTTTGCCACAGAGGGTCGGATCCTCAGCTCTTAAAGGGTCCGGAGCGTGAATGTAGCACATGGGCTACATAACGGCCAGCACCTCCTGTGGTCCTGCATCAAACTACACTGTGCCCTTGGCCTATGCAGGCTTTGCCGCAGGGTATCTGATCCTCAGTAAAGCATGAATGTAGCATACGGGCTATGTAACGGTCAACATCTCCTGCGGACCGGCGTCGCACAACACTGCGCCCATGGCCTGCGTGGACTTTGCCGCAGAGGCTCTGATCCTCAGGTCTTAAAGGATTCAAAGCATGAACATAGCACATGGGCTACGTAATGGCCAGTATCTCATGCTGTCTTGCATCGCACAACTCCGCACCCTTGGCCTATGTTTTCTTTGGCGCAGAGGGTCCGATCCTCAGCTCTTAAAAGTTCCGAAGCGTGAACCCAGCGCACGGGCTACGCAACTGACAGCATCTCCTGCGGTCCTGCGTCGCACAACACTGTGCCCTTGGCCTACGTAGCCACATACCTGTTTCAGCCTCGTTGGGTCTCCTCAGTGCTTTTATCAAACACCATCCATATTATGATAGATTGAGAAATAGCCCAAAAAAACATATTTTCTTCTGTAATTCAAAGTAGGAAAGGAAATGTCATTTAACAAGCCACAGTGCCACATTGTAGCTTCTCTGGAAGTTCGTCCAGATTCACAAAGTGAGGTATTATGGGAATGCAACATATCAGCCACTATGCATACCATAATGAATGAATCTTTTATTACGCACTTAGCACCAGAGACTAGTCTCTACGCGCGGGACTGGGATATGCACCTGTGTTGCTTTGCGTTGTCTTGCTTCCAAGACAAATGTGTTGACCTACGCTATCCTCCCGCCCCCAGAGTGCCCCATGGTGCCTTGATCAGTGGCTCTGGACTGGAGGTGAATTTACCAGATGGCTACTAGGAGGCACTGGCACATGTGTTGCTTGTTAACGCAAATGGTCTATTCTCCCCTTACTGACTTCAACACCCCTGTGTCCTTCTTTGATTGCCCATCCATGGTTGTTAGAATGCTCGCATTTTCGTCATTAAATGAATGTTACCATGCATGTCTTTCCCCAGAGCACCATGTATGAGTATGTGTGCATGTATGCCTGCAATTAAGACACAGCATGAAGTTAGCTGGGAAGCGGCAGTGCACCGCACAATAGTAAGCGCAGTGTTTACACGAGCAATGACTCATCTTGGCATCCTCCTAGGGTGCAGGGACGCATGCGCAGGTTTAGGTGCCTTAACGTCCTCAGCGGTCCAAGGGAACTTCTGGCACTTGTTTGGGAACAAATTAAATGCTGTGTTTCTTCCCAAAAGATGTCCATATCCCTCTTTCTTTTCTACGCAGTATTTACATTCCCAATATGTGCCACGCCGGCCCGGCCGCTCCTGGTGTGCCGGAACAAAGAGCTTGTGTTGGTGCCGCAGCGACTGGCATGTCTTCCCCACTGCACCTGCTTTGCCCGCAATATGAGACCCTTAGCTTTTGTAATCTCTGCCCTGCTCGGGAACCTCTGCTGCTGGGCCCGCTGCCTGTTATGCTGGTCAAATCCTTTCCTCGGGCTTCGGAAACTTTCCAGCAATTCCTCCCCTTCTCTCTTCACACCAGCCTTCACCAGCAGCAAGAACTATTGCAGCCCCTGCAGTGACCCCCCACATTTCTGTGGGGCACCCCATACCAGAACATGTGTAAATCTCTCAAACATATCAGACCAAATGGAGAAACGCATTCTCTGATGTTATGGGATATGTTGCCCTTTCCTCTCCATCACTGCATGGCCTGCCCGTTCCTGCTGCCTGGCAGAGGCGGCGCCAGGAGTGGGGCCTGAAGCTGATGTAGTTGGACACACGCAGTAACCTTAGCATCTATAAATTCCCACACAGTGCTGATGAGAGGGCATTTGCAGATTGTGGGTGGGCCTTGCCTGCTCAGGCCCCACCCCGTCGAAGCCTCTGCTGCCCGTTTGCATTTTGCTGATGATTAGGTTGGTCTAAATGGCTGTCTTCATGGGCAATAACACCGTCCTGGGCATGATAATTGAATCTGAACGCCCTTTTTGAAAACTTCCTTTCAAAACATAAGCTTCACAGTACTCCAGCTGTGAGTGCTATGCACGTTATAAGTGCTGCAACTTTTACGCCACTGCATATTGGTACACCTTTTGTCCTCGTGGCCCTACCAGTCTAAGGGACGGGAGATCTGGCCACTCGAGGGTCTTTTATTTCCCACCACCCTGTATATCACAATAAGGAGGCTGCGAAAGAATTGTCATGTTAGCAGTTATGTCCATTTGCAAATGCTGTATCCTCCTGCTGTGACATCATAGCGGAAGATTATGGGAGTCATATTCAAGCAGGCCAATACTTCCTTTTCTCTGGTAGGTATTTTGGTTTTCCTGTGGAAATATTGTTGAACCCATTTACTGCTTCCGCCACTCGCAAGCATGGTAAATCTGCCTGGTTGCGAGCAGCAGAATATCAGGGTGTATCCCCATTCATAGAGTCCTTGGGAGCGGCAGAATAGCAGTGTGGATCCCCATTCATAGAGTCCTTGGGAGCGGCAGAATAACAGTGTGGATCCCCATTCATAGAGTCCTTGGGAGCGGCAGAATAGCAGTGTGGATCCCCATTCATAGAGTCCTTGGGAGCGGCAGAATAGCAGTGTGGATCCCCATTCATAGAGTCCTTGCGAGCGGCAGAATAGCAGTGTGTATCCCCATTCATAGAGTCCTTGGGAGCGGCAGAATAGCAGTGTGGATCCCCATTCATAGAGTCCTTCGGAGCGGCAGAATAGCAGTGTGGATCCCCATTCATAGAGTCCTTGGGAGCGGCAGAATAGAAGTGTGGATCCCCATTCATAGAGTCCTTGGGAGCGGCAGAATAGCAGTGTGTATCCCCATTCATAGAGTCCTTGGGAGCGGCAGAATAGCAGTGTGTATCCCCATTCATAGAGTCCTTGGGAGCGGCAGAATAGCAGTGTGTATCACCATTCATATAGTTCTTGCGAGCGGCAGAATAGCAGTGTGGATCCCCATTCATAGAGTCCTTGGGAGCGGCAGAATAGCAGTGTGGATCCCCATTCATAGAGTCCTTGGGAGTGGCAGAATAGCAGTGTGGATCCAGGGCCTCATTCCTAGATTGGAGGTAGCCATGGTGCTATTTGCGCCATGGCTGCCTCCAATACCGGGTCCGGCACCAGTCTTGTTCAATGGGGACTTAACGGTGCATTCCAACCATGGAGGGACCAGTAAGTCCCCATTGAACAAACCATTCTCCATTCCCATTTCAGCCCCCATAGGGAATGGGGAGGGCGCTAATAACGGGCTTGTGAATGGCAAGCCTGTTATTAGCACCCTGGTCCCTTAGCGGGACCCGTAAAGGACATGTGGTCTGACCCCACGTCCCTTACGGTTCCCGCTAAGGGATCTCGGAATTGGGCATTAGGGGATTACCGGCACCCATCTCCTTACCGGTGCCGGTAATCCCTTACCGCCCAACTCATAATGACCCCCTCAGAGTCCTTGGGAGTGGCAGAATAGCAGTGTGTATCCCCATTCATAGAGTCCTTGAGACCTTTTTAAATGTCGAATGGATGAAAAATCTTCAGCAAGAGCTGGAGGTATTTGCTCTACTTTATCCCCAAACGAGGAATTTGGAATTGCAAGAATTTGGCAGTAAACTGACTGTAATGAAATTACTGCGAGTTTGCCACCATTTTTAAAGCACCACTACACCTTTTACGCTTTCTCTTTTCTTTTGTTTCTGTTCCATTTAACCAGTCTGAGCCACAGCAACGCGTGGCCGGCGACATCCAATAATAATAATAATAATAATAATAATAATAATAATAATAATAATAATAATAATAATGGGGAAACCTGGGCTGGAGTCTCAGCTTTCACATTTCACCAAATTATATTATGCTGATCAAGTCATGTAACTGTTTGGAGTCTGGGGCAGTTTCCCTGGGCCTGGGTCTCTAGGAAACCGCGAAAATAACTGAACGATATTCTGCATCCTGGCCTCAAATTATAAAAGAAAAATGACGTAAGTCTCTGCAGTTGATAACTCCCCGCCTCTAATTCTATGTGCAGTTCGCGGTGCCTCCTCTTGTCCATCAGGGGTGACAAGAGACACGCAGGCAACCCCACAGGAAGGAAGTGTGCATCCTCCTCCCCTGCATATTACGTGCAGCTGAGTAGACATGCACAGAAATGGTGACCCAGACAAGGAGTGAGTGTCTTTTATAAACTCACTCCTGTATGTTTCCACTCTCTACAGACATCCATCTCACACAGGGCCCAGTGAAGCATTCCACATTACACACCTTATATACACAAAGCTTCACTCTGGAGCAGAACTTATTTGCAATATTGTTACAAAATCCCACCCATTTCCTTTAGCTTTTGGGAGCAGCAGACTGTGCAGACACCTTGCCAGATGCCTTTCTCACAGAATATTTTTAGATCTCTTGTGGGAGATCATTTGAGAACAACATTGTTAAGGGTATTGGCCAGGCTTCCTTTGGGACACCAGTTTGAAATGATTGATTGAATGATTACTCATTATGTGGCTCTCAAACCTCAAAATATTTTGGCCTTCAGCGCCCATGATCCTTATCCAGCATACTCAAAGGTGAGGGATCATGGGAGTTGTAGTCCAAAACATCTGAGGAGCCACATGGTGAGCAACCATGTTAATAGTTAGACCACTTTGAGGGAAATATATTGTTCTAATCCTGAGAGTGTGAGGGGAGCAGCAGCTGCCACTCATTGCTGGGCCGGCCATTTCCATTGTTTTAAACTACATTTCAGGTTCAGACATGAGGAACCGTCGGTAGGGTTTTTGGGTTGTACTTCGCCCTTCTCTTAGAGCAGTACATTTTAAGGGCTTGACAGCCATTATGTGGGTCACAGATTAAAGATGGCTGTGTGCAAGGCCAGACCCTAGCGCGCAGGCATCTTTGAGAATTATATTTATTTATATGGGATATTCAGCGATACAGACCTCCCAGACATCCATGGGTTTAAGACAAGTAAAAACCAAGAAGCTCTTGTCTGTGGTGTACTAATGCTGTGTTTCTGATGCCCATCTTGTATTTTGTATTACATCAGGTCGTCTGGAGATTTCAGCCATAGCTCTCAACTCACCCGCTTTTGGCGGGTGTCACCCGCCTTGCAAAGGGCTGACTCACCCGCCAAGTCTCCTGCACGCCCATTCATTCCAATGGGTGTCTCATCCGCCAGAAACAAAATCGGGTGATTTCACCCGCCTTTGCGAGACAAATGGTTGAGAGCTATGTTTCAGCTGACACCAATTCTCATCATGGGGCTCACTGCTGATGTCATAAAAGGCTGCCTCCCCCTATGTACAAGTGATGACTCCATCCGAAACCGACGCAAATCAGTGAAACTGACAAAAGTGCATCTGAGCAAACTCCTCCCCTTTGCTAAAGGGGAGTGGTCCCCAGATGGGAACTCATGAAGAGGACCTCTTGTCCTTGATTGGTTCCAGCCCATTGTTACCTGGACTTTTAGCTTCAGTCCAAATCTCATCATCAACCCAATTCGGCATCACTTTTTTAAATCCTGGCTATGCTCTCAATCACCTCAGCGTTCTTATTCTCCGTTTAGTCCACCTTCTCGCCAGCACTTGCCCTCAGCCCGCACACGCACACACAATCGTATTATTGAAAGGGACAAATCATGTTCTTATTCATACATTCATCCAGGACTGTTGTTTTAGTGCCAAAACCGGTCCAACAGTCACTCATAAAGTCTCCCAGTAGAAATGCAATCCTGCCCCTCCTTCTGAGAGGATTCGGTCAAAATGACCGAATCCAAATGACCTACACCACCAAAATACCGAAAATAGATACTACTAAATGTCCTACTGACAACATGTTCGTAGGGCATTTTGTAGTATCTATTTGGTGGTGTAGGTCATTTGTCCCCCGCACCACCCCCTGTTCATTATATTATAAATTATAGTGAGCGAGGGTTGGTGACCCAAAAATAATGTTAAAAAATGACCCTGCAGTGCCAGTTCCCAATCACGGAAGTGAAAGGGAACTGGCGTTGCAGGGACCAGCGAGACTGATGGAAACGTAAGTTGGGGGGTGGGGTTGTGGGTGGGGGGTTAGGGTTTCTTTAGATTTGGGGTTGTTTTACCTTGAATGACCGAATGGGAAATGTACGAACAATTTTGCATTACGTACATTTCTCATTCGGTCATTTCTGCCGCAGTGATTTCTGCCGTGGTAAAACAACCCCAATTCTTCTGAGACAGTAGGGTGCTGGCCTACAGAGAACTCAGGAGTTCGCACGAAGGGCACCTGCGCATCCATCCTCCTTCTTTTCATCTCTCCTTACCCCCACACATCCATATGAAGTAAAGAATTTGTTATAAAGCTTCCAGTTTCTTATTCCTCACTATTAACAAATGTTATGTGCAAGTATTTTAATATGTTTAACGATCTTATAATCTCTATGTATGGCCAGATGTGCCTTAAAATATACTATTTTGACCCGTTTTTCCAAACGTTCTTGTGGGAGAAGCCCCAAAGCCCTACTTATAGGGCCTGGCGTTGCTTGCATGGTGGAAAAGGGGACACTTCGAAAAACATTTCCAGGACCACTTTTGGTTCCCAGCCCAACTCTGTTCTGACAGTATTCATTATTAGAGTTGGGCAGCCATCTTGGTTGCTCATGCTGTTTTAGAATAAAAGGGGTGACAGCTGTACAGTTTGCAAACCTAAGATGTACTTCTGATGATGCCTGCGCCACTGATCTACGAAGGTGAAGTTCCATTGAAGCACGCAGACCCTGACATTTCAAAGGAAAATAAAAGGTGAGTCACACCTTTGATCCTCACAGACACGGCACACAGTAAAGTAGGACTGGGCGAGCAAAACAGGAGGACTATATGAGGTAGGATGTGACTTCATAAACAGCTGATCTTCCAGTGGGCATGTCGCAGGTGTGTGTATGTGTTGTACAGGTTCATAGACTCTGAGAGCGAAGTCATCCTTTATTCAAAGTACCAAAGTTAACCGTCAAAGAATCCGCACAGGCTCGTTTTCATTCTACAATGATCCTGTGCTTGATTGCTTTCTCTTCTCTTCTGTTTTCCTTTTTCCAAATGCGGATTTAAAAATAATTTTCTTGGTTTTGATATAAAAATAAAACCCGATCCGGTTAGCCCGTGAACTAAGTTATGCCGATGGTCCCTGGCGCCATTACCAACCGATCAGGCCCACTAGATTGCATTTTATCGCTACAAGCACCCCAGGTTTTCAATCCAACGCAGACCTGTTTATTCAACCAAAATACTTATCTAAGATAGCCACCAGAAGATGGAAGGTGGGGCTCCATGCATAGCCCGTTTTCTATTTCCATTGGGGCCAGGGTTGAAGAGTGACAATGGTGGTGATGCAGCTGCAAAAGGAATAAGGTAATTGGGGTAGGGTTGTTGGGAGGTAAGGGAGCGAAGAGCAGAGGGAAGGGGAGGGTGGGGATAAGATGGCAATTCGGTGTGAGCAGCCTTAACATTGCTTGGTACGCAGGCTTGGATCATGGGATTCAGCCCACAATCAGACCAACCTCATTACCTGTCTCCCCACGCCCTGGGTGCTAATTGTTGTTATATTTTTTGCTATTCAAAACACACATTCTATATTTCCCTACCACCTGCTGTACACTCACAGAGGTCTGGTCGTTCTCAGGTTGCATGGCTGAACTACTATGATATTACAATAGCCAATTACATCACTGTGGGTGTCTAAAGATGGAGGTTTCCGGAAGCGGCAGAGCTTATTTATTTATTTGTTTGTGTATTGTTTGCTTGTTAGGTGTTTATACAGC
Source organism: Ambystoma mexicanum (assembly GCF_040938575.1). NCBI lineage: Eukaryota > Metazoa > Chordata > Amphibia > Caudata > Ambystomatidae > Ambystoma > Ambystoma mexicanum. Next base: position 399,408,455 of record NC_090925.1, on the reverse strand, counting down.
ACATGTATTCTGTTTCAAAGCTCCCACAGGGTAACAAGAAGGGAACATGGGATTGCAGTAGACTTAAAATATACAAAAAACACAGTGGGGGAAGGGACAGTCGAACCTACTATGCCTTGTGAGTGTTCAGAACGTGCAAGTGCAGCAAGGAAGAGGGCAGTGGGGTAGGTGCTGGAGTGTCTGTGCTTGAGGGTGAGACACAGGTGAGTGCAAGGTATGGTAAGTGCTATGCAGCCAGGAGCCGCGTTAGGTGGAAAAGTGCGAATCTCCAGTGCAGAGGATGTGCCGAGGCAAGTGCCGATGGTAGACAGGAGCTGGGAAGATTGGGACTGAGTGGTCAGGGGCCCAGAGAAGGCATAAGGGTCCTAGACACCAATCACAGCAACTGCAAAACGCTTTACACACAGGGAGTTGGTGCCAGAGGAACGTAGATGTCTAGAAGGAGAGTATTTTGTAAGTGAGAGTTGCAGGTAGTGTCGTCCCCAGCCCCAAACAGATTTGCGGATAATGCAGAGGGATTTGAATTTTATCCGTGCAGCAACTGGGAGCCAGTGAAGACTTTTTAGGGCAGGAGAAATATGGTCCCTCGGTTTAAGGGCAAGGATAAATCTCGCTGATCTATTCTGGATTAGCTGAGGTGGTCACAAAGTGGAAGAAGGTAAATTGAAGAGGAGGATGTTCAAATAGTCAAGCCTGGAGAGATCAAGGGCTCGCATAGCATTGAGCCTCTGGGCGAAAGTGCGAAATGGCCAAATTCCTTTGAGAAGGAAGAGTTAAAAGTGGGACTCCTTAGCAATGTCCTGAGTGTAAGGGTTGTAGGATAGAGGGGAGTCAACAATGACTCCAATGTTTCTGGCTTCAGAAGAAGGAGCAATGGGATAGCCCAAAGTGGGAGCAGGGGTCCCAATTGGAAGGATCTCAGTTTTGCTGGCATTGAAGCAGAGATTGTTGGAAGTGCACCAGGCCTGGATGGCAAATAGGCAGTAAGAGCGGTCAGTTAGGAAAGAGGTCAGCCATTCCAGTGCCCCTTACCAGATACCAAGGGTATCATGGAGCCTTTGTATGAGGATGGAATGGTTGACAGTGTCAAAGGCAGAGGAGAGATCAAACAGGATGAAGATAACAGCAGGGAAATTGGAGCCAAGGGATACAAGCAGTTCTTCACAGTGTTCAGAAGAGCAGTTTCCTTGCACCTGGATGCTCGGAATCCAGGTTGATGATTGTGGAGACCACCGACAAGTTTAGTGTGCGAGTTGAGTTGGGGCAAGGCCAGCTTCTCCAGCAGTTTCCCCATAAAGGGGGTGATTGAAATTGGGAGGCAGTTGGATGGACAGGTAGGGTCTGCTGAAGGTTTTTTTAGGACCGGGCGCAGAAGGGTGTGCTTGAGGGAGGAGGGGAAATAACCAGTGGCAAAAGAATGACGAAAGAGTGGTTGCAGAAATCAGAGAACAAGAGAGCCAATGTTGTCCTTGAGGGTTCTGGACAAGCAGGGGGCAACCTGTTTGGAAGAGGTCTTCATAGAGCGGACAACTCTGGTAACTTCTTCAGGTGTGACAGGGGTGAAGGAGGAGAAGGCGAAAGGAGGGTGAATGGCCAAGGGACGCAAAGGGCTGTGGGATGGGTTAGCGGGTGAGTAACAATGGTGTTCAGTATGTCCTGACTTTTGGTGGCAAGGTGAGTGGCCAGTGCGTTGCAGAGGGTCTGAGAAGGAAAGGGGAGGAGGAGACTGTGGAAGGGTTGGTTAGCTTCCTGCATATTTTGAAAATTCTGCCATGTTATTGAATGCACCAAATACTCGTGCCAGAATGTGGGCCCTTTTTTTGGCATGGATGGAGAGTCTGTGTTGGCTTTGTAGCAGGCAGCAAGCCAGTTTGTCAGAGGGCAAACCTGAGGCTTGCCACTTAGGTTCAGCTGATCTGCACTTTTGTTTCAGGGCTGCAAGCTTGGAGTCATACCAGGTGTTATGCTTAGAGGCGGCTTTCAGTCAGATCCTCATGACTGGGGCAGGGATGCCAAGAGTATTGGTGATGGCTGAGTGAAGGTTGCTGAGAGCAGAGTTGGTGGTAGAGTCTATGGTGGGCATAAGGGTGATGAAGGTGGAAGCAAAGGCAGCAGCTGACACTCATTTCATCAGGCGGATGTACGAGAACGAGGTTGGCTGGGCTTTTGGGGGTCCAGTAGGAGGGCCAAAGGGACCCAGGTGGGAGGTGAGGAGAGAATGGTCTGAGCAAGAGAAAGGAGTGACCAGAGGGAAAGCGAGGGAGAGGTACAAGAGGATGATGGCATCCAGGATGTGTCCAGCCGAGTGGCATTAAACCTTGGTGAGAGAGCGAGAATGTCTAGGTCAGTGTCTTCAAGAAGGAGGCAGGTGTCAGCAGAGTGTTTGTTGGCTGAGCGGCCATTAAGAGTCGTCAGGCGGAGGAGGTCTCTGCCTTTGAAGGTTCTCTGAGGAAGAGCACAGGGGCGTGGTACTCTGGTCAGAGGGGGAGGGATAGTAAGAGTGGTGGGGGGAGAGGGGAAGGAAGGAAGGAAGGAAGGAAGGAAGGAAGGAAGGAAGGAAGGAAGGAAGGAAGGAAGGAAGGAAGGAAGGAAGGAAGGAAGGAAGGAAGGAAGGAAGGAAGGAAGGAAGGAAGGAAGGAAGGAAGGAAGGAAGGAAGGAAGGAAGGAAGGAAGGAAGGAAGGAAGGAAGGAAGTTGGGTTGAGGACCCTGAACCAGGATAGTGCCAGTGTGGTAGACATTAGCGATGCAATGTGAAGATGAGAAGCCAGCAAAGAGGACTTTCCATTTGGTGCCACCGTTAATGGGAGAGGAAGTGAAAGGGGAGAGAGTAGAGGTAAAATGAGGGGTCCACAGATCTGGAGAGGGGACAGAGAAAAGGATATCTGTGAAGACCTCTCTGGAGGTTGCGCTGACATTCGTGCCTGCGATGTGAAAGCCAGGGTTTGCACGCAGGATGTCTTTATTGTGTTTTTTCATTCCAGACTTAGTGAGAGAGGGGGTAGGAGAAAGAGTAGCAATTAGAGAAGATGGCAGAGATGGTGAGTGGCATTAGGGTGGCGGAGGGAAAGTTGAAAGGTTAAGGGTGACTGCACTGCACAGTTCTAGCCTAATCTCACAGCTGTCCTAGTAGTAACCAAGGGAGAACAAAAAACAATGCAAGTATGCGCACAGGATGGAAAAGGTACATATGCAGTAAAACTAGGGTGCAGGAAGTAAAATACACACCGCTAAATTTGGTTTCCAAGGAAAAGGCACAAATGCAGTGAAATTAGGTTGCAGGATGTAAAATACACACAGCTAAATTCAATTTGTGCTATGAAAACAGTGCAGAGAGAGAGTAGAGAAAGTGCTGAGGATAGGCCAGTGGGATACACACAGATATATAAGAGGGTGCTAGTGAAGGAGGCAAAATGGAAAAGTTCAGCCATCACTCACGGGAGGTTTAGCAGTTCATAGGGGTGCTAAGGCCAAAGTTCATGGGAGAGCAGCATATTTTGTGGTGGGAGTGAAAGAGTGGGGGCCCCTCCAGCCCGGACAGGTACAGACAGGGTCCTTTTGCCATGGGCCTTTGTTCAGCTGTCCGGCTATCACCTACCAGCACCCGATTGACCCTTATGAAGACTGGGGGATCAATCAGAGGATCGTCAGGGCAGGCATTTTAGCACTTCAGTGCTCGGAGAAGAAGGAGGCCATGTTGGAAGGTGCACAAAGCAAAGCACCTTGTGGCCAGGTAGTGCAAAAATAAGTACAGTGTGCCCTCAAATGAGGTGGAGGTGTGGGGGGGTGGGGCGCAGTCAATGCAAGGGAACAAAAAATCAGTGATCTTCCCGGCGCTTTACAAAATAAAGGAAATATTGCTCCACATCCCAACCGGGCTTACCTTATATCTGCCGTGCCTGCATAAATGTAATTCTGCCTCCTGGTGCACTGGGCATGGCTACAATGAATACAACATGGTTTGAGATCAAAAATAGGTCCCTGTGAATTACGTATACAAGCAAAAGAAAGGAAATAGTGGAACACTCCAGTAGAAAACAAATTTAAAGAAAACAGAAAACACCAGAGAATTGGTACATTTCGAACTGGAACATGTGTCCAGATAACCCTCTACAGTCATTAACTGTGCCTGCTGGTGTATATATGGTGTATATATGCAAAGGCCAATAGGGGCCAAAATGGATGTTAAATGCAAATTGACACTGTGTATATGTGAGTTGCTGGAGTGAGAGTTGTGTGCAGGTGGCATTGGATTGGGTGCCAGGAGTAAGTGTTTCTGACAGCTTTAAAAGAGAGTCCCCATGAATCTTAGCGACATTGCAAAGAACAACCATATCAACAAAGTGTGGGCCCAGGATGCAAAACTACCTTCAGAGGTTCTGGGTTTTTGAAAGCTAACCTCTTGTGTCATTTCAAGAAAGTACAGTTACTTATAGAACTTAAACATCCTGTTTACCTTAAAGTGTGGCCTGATAAGTCCAAATCCCTTTTGTATAATTGAGTGCTGGAGTTGCCACAGTGATTGGGGTATAGTTTGTCTGTTCAATGTATGAAGATAGGCTCCCCCTTGCCGTCTCACCCAGAGAACACATCACTCCTGCCCTCAGGGTGCTCCACTGGCTTCCTATCAGCCGGCGGGCAACTTTTAAGGCCATGTGCATTTCATGTCATGCCCTCCACAAGACAGGCCCTGAAATCCTCCAAAACAAGCTTACATGCTACCAACCAATCAGAAACCTTAGATCTGACTCTGCACTCCTCCGAGTGATCCTCCCTTTCAATTCAACCAGAGTTGGAGAATCCTCATTCTCCATCCAAGCTCCCACCCTCTGGAATTCCTTTCCACTCAGCATCCTCTGCAAAAAGGTAATCTCTCCATCAGGAAGGCCCTAGAAATCTGGCTCGTCCCTCCAGCTACCTGACAAACTTTCCCCACTTCATGCTTACCTTCATGACACCTAGACCATGAAACTGTTTGTGCCTGGACAGTATATCCTCAAACACAAGGTAAAGTATAATCTTGGAGCAGACTGGATGATCCGATTCTAAGCAAAATGCCAACTGATGCTCAAGGTACGAGTTACGCAGTCACGCACCACTTCGATGGAAACTAGCTGCAGGCATGGCTGCCACATGCATGCCTTCACATCCATACACCAGACTAAGACACTATGCACAACATCTATGCCATCAGAATGCAGCTAAGACAAGTCTCTGCACCCACACACTCTCCTGACTACCTCTCCACATGCCTGACCATCATAGCAGGGACGTCATTTGGGGGTCACCAGAGGTCGCAAGTGTGACCTCTGAGGTCTCCCTTGCGACCTCTAAAATAAAAAAAAATGTTTTTTTTTTTGCAATGCAATGCAAGCTCCTGGGCTGTAGCCAGCACCATGTGGCTCTTTAATTCTGGAGTGGCTAGCTTTCTTGCTCAGGCCCCTTAAAAAAAGAAGAAAAATAAGAACATGAGGACCACAAGTCTAACACTTTCAGCAATGAATTTAAATAGGAAAGAATAGGAATGCCAAAAAATGTGTCTTTCTGGAATTCTATACAATAATTGCTAGACTCATTAAAGGTTAATTTCAGGCACACTTCAGGGGGTGAGTCACTGATTTAGTCTGTTCTCAAATGCCTCAACTCAGCCTTTCATCCTTCTGAGGTCGATAAATTGGTACCAACACAGGTTGGGTGATATTGGGTGTATATTTCTTCTATGTAAAGCGCTTAAGCTTAAGTGCTATGGTAATATGGGCCTATACACACTGATCCTAACGATACATATACATATGGCGATCCATTCAGGTATGAAATGTACATCACATTATAGTGATATCGTAACCATATTTTTCGTAGTGTACAATGCTATGTGATGGCACTTCCTATTTTGTCAACAGGTGAAAGGTCGTGTTCCATCGCTTCCCGCTATATCACTTTGGGTTGGGGTCAAATTACATCACTTCCTGTGATGTCATTAGGGGTCAAGGGTCGTGTGATGTCACTTCCACTACCCCTGGCATTTTGGTGAAATGACGTCCTTGCATCATGGGTAGCTTACTGGGGCTCGGCCATCCCACCCATTTTCTTCTATTTTGCCAAATGCACACACGCATTTGAACCCTTTTGACAATGTTCCCATACCTTGGACTTCGGACCCCCGAGGGCGTTCCCCCACAAGCGTATTGAGCCCATACTAAATGGATAAAGGCACTTTATAAATGACAAACTATTACTATGGCTACAGATACCCTGAATACATTTTTCACACTTAGGGAAAACCTCTTTGAAAAGTGTTACATTGAATGGAATGAGGAATTTCAGGCTGACCTCTCTGCGGAAACCTGTGGCAAGATACTAGAGTACGTGGCAAGGGTTCACATCAACATGGAGGCTAGCTTTCACCAGCGGAACATCCTTGTCTGTCTCTACTGGTCATAGGGTCAGTTTACAAGGCATTGAAGAAGGACACAGACACTTGTTGGAGGTGTGGCCTGCCTGGTGCAAAGCATATTTGCTTGCCTCTACTGATCATAGAGTCAACTGTACAAGGCATAGATGAAGGACTCACATGCCTGTTGGAAGTGTGACCAGCCTGGTGTGGATCACACTTTTGTTTTCATCTCCCATGGTAAGATTCTTTGCAGCTCGCATGAAATCGAAGACAGGATAAATCTTGCATCTTAGACTCGTAACTGAAATGATCTGGTTCAACAGGCTGCAAGGTTAGGCTCTCTCATGCTCTGATTAAAGAAGGGGATGGTGACAGGCAAGAAGCTTATTGTACACCAATGGAAGGTGGGTAAGTACCTGAACCTAGAAAACTGGTTGGAGGAAATAGGTAAATTGTGAAGTTTGGACAGAGTGACTCTTGCTGCTCCAAACAGGAACTTCATTCGAAGTGACTTCCTGGATTTTTATTATGGTGATTTATAACTGCAAGTTCAGTGGAGTAAGGGCTGAGGGAGTCTTGCTGGGTTCTCATGAGCAACCCTACAATGGACGGACGAGTTATATTCCTGGAGTGGGTGGACGGGGGTTCATTTTGCATTGCCAAAGGGACGGAATTGGAATACCACCTGGGACATTTTGATCCAATATTGCCCTGAGACCCCTTTGGGTGACTCGCCTGCACATTGACATTTTCCCCTTGATCTTAGTCTTGGGGTTGTTTGGGTGTAGGGTGGGCGTGGCAGAGGAGGGTACAATACAGCCGGTAGCTAACAACAGGGGTTTGTTTTTCAGCCAATCTTTGCATGTTTCCTTTGAATTACAATAAAATATTTTTTTGACCAAAGCATGTTTTTTTTTTAACGGTGTACTTATGTGCATGCTGCCAAAGACATCGTACCAGCAGAAAAGGTGTCACTCTTGAAACGAAGGCAAGACACACATACCACTCTCTAATACTCTGCATACACACTCTTTAATACTCTGCATACCCACTCTCTAATACTCATACCCGCCATCCAACACTGAACAAACCAGACATATACCTCTGCCACAAAAAAACACCGGAAACTGAAGACACTCTACTGACAGTACACAACACTCAACAGGACACTAAAACAAACGCACATAAACCGCCCATATTCAACCTTGCATTATACACCACTAAACGTAGACCAACTAAAACCAAACCAGCACACAGTGACCAGTTTTTCCGAACTGAAGTTACAAACAACAGCTCAAAGCTCTCTTGTGCTTTTCCCTCTTAATGCTACTAACTAACCTCACCCAAACCCCTTCCTTTTCAGATCTGCCAGAGCGCCTGGAGACCGTGAAAATGGCAGTCGTATGTAGTATAAATCACAATAACGTAACATAACACATATTCAATTCTGGGCAGGTTAAAAAATCCTTGTGACGCAAACATGTATGCCTCATCAAGGGGCTTGGAGTTGTAGCAAGTTCCAAAGGAGTTGCAGACATCAACGTAATATCTGCGTTTTTAATGCTTGTATGCACAGTTTAATATTGTAAATTAGTACCCGTCGTATGTGCATCCACGGGATATACTTAACGTGATTGGCTTGTTTCCAAGCCATACCACAGTGTAATCCCGTATGTACGCATGTACGTGCCTGTGTTGGTTCCCGGCGGGGGGCATGGCAGCCCTTTAGCCAATGAGAAGGCTTGAAACAGGGCAATAACCCGCTCCGAGCCTCTCCACGGCCCCACGGCTGGAGACTGCCTTCGCCCCCTGGCGGGGACTCAGGTATGTTTTTTCTTTCCTCCACCCCCCCTCCACTGCAAACTATCCCCTCCCCACCCTCCCAACCCTACTTACCTTCTTTTTTCTAATTTTCTTGGGAGCGAACGTGCTGGGAACACTTCTGTCCCCAGCCTGTCCGCGCCCGATGGTTGCCATGGAAAGGGAAACCGGACTCTGTTTTCCCTTTCCCGGCAGCCATTTTGTTTTATTTTTTGTTTTTCGGAACAGAAATATATGCTATTAGTACCCTGGGCTAATGGGCCGAGGTACTAATGGCAATAAGCCCCTCGACGGCGGGCCAATACCACCCGTGGTAATGCCCCAAGGGCTTCGTTAACTATGTGTCAGGACGAGGTGGGGGGGTCTGTACTTCCGCTCTCTATATGGCAGAGGAAAGGCACAGAGGACCCCAGCCGAGATTCTCTGATATGGTAACGCTGGTGGAGCAATCAAGGCCTAGCTTCTCAGGAGGTGATGCGGGCTGGTTCTTAAGTACAGTGTATCCCCAAGCCCCCACAAAGGAATGTCCACACACTGTATTACTGAAAACACAGTCTTTATATAATTAATATTCAAAGGTTATGTACACTTATCACAATAACGCACTTTGCGCTCCGGAAAATCAACAATGGTAAATATCTACAATTCTACAGTGGTACCACTAATATTCGATTAGAGTGCATTCAACAAGGCTGTGAAAATGCCACACGGATCAATAGCAATGAAACCAGCAATAGAGAGAAGAGAGAAAGCAGACGGATGAAACAATAGGCAGGCGACTGGTCCTCGCTACTGGACACAGCTCTGAGTGGAGATCCCCCCACCTGGGCAACCTGTAAAATAACGATATATAAAACAAGCCCAGTCCATATATTGTTCAAGAGTCTCGTTCTCTCCCACAATGTTTTACCCCCCCAATGTACCTGGTGGAGTAGAGTTCGTCGGCGAGGCGTCGACCGATCCTTCTGGAGTGACTCCCTTTAAGGCAGGAGCCACGGATCGTCGAGAGGCGTCGCGGACTCGGGGTTCGGTGTCGGGGAATCGGCGGCCCTTCTTGAATGTCGCCCCTTTCAAGCGGGAGACACGGGGCGCCGAACGTCCGACCGTGAACCGGGTAGAACGACGTCGATGAGGCAGCAGGCTTTGATCCGAGTGGTGCTCGTCGACGACAGAGCGTTGGCGTCCTGCAAGGAAGAGGCGTGCGGGGCACCTCGGTGACGATAGTTCTGGACCGCAAAGAGATGAGGAAGAACTGTGGCCCAGCAAGGGCGTCGAGTCGTCGGCGTCTCTGCGGTCTTTGGGTGGCGGGAAACCCACCGGTGGATACTCCTCGGCGCGTCGACGGTCAGGCCTTCTCCCACAGGAGACGGCACGGCGATGCAGACGAGAGCGTCCGTTGATCAAGTTAAAGTTCTTAGGCAAACGGGAGCACGGCGGCTCCGGTCGGCGACGGCGGTCGTCGACAGTGGCGGACAACAGTCCGGGTGCTTCGCTTTGGGATTCCTCAGCAGTCCCCGTATCGGGTCGGCAGCCTGTCGTAGGTCTGTCTACCAGGGAGCGTTGGCAAAGGTCAGCTGTGCACGATGGTCCCTCGTAGCTCGGGAAGAGGGCGCCTTACCAGGTCCTCTCTGGGTCAGTCCTTGGAGACACAGCAGCCTTTAGATCGTGAAGGAGAGCCACGGCAATCCTTCTCTTCCAGCAGGGCCTCAAGGTCAAGCGTCAGTTACTCCAGTTACTCGTCGTAGTGGACTTCAGCTTCTGAACAATTTCCAGTGGTGAGAGGTCCCCAGATATACTATTTGGTCTCTCATCCACACTGCTGGCACACACTCAGCAGCCAATCGTACAGAAGGGCATTCATGCAGTCGGTCAGCCAATCAGGCACGCAGGGCATTCAGGCCACTCTTCTCCCGCTCAGACACTCACAACAAGGAATGTGGATTGAGACAAGTACTCAGCCATTCAACTCTACATACTGCATTCAGTCCAGTTTCGGGCAGGGCTGTCTCAGTCTTTGTCTCTCATGGCAGAAACCAGACAGCCACAACACGGAGTGCATATTGGTCACACTCCCCATTCACCCAGGTCCCACCCACAGGAGGTACCCACAACATACAGTCAGCGGGAAGGCTCCAGTAAGTCTAGCTGGGCCTTCACAACAACACCATATACGGAACTTCCACCCAACAGCCAGTCAGGGGGAAGGGACAGAGTCAGGGCTTCCCAGGACTTTGGGAAAACAAGGTATCAGGCGATAGAAAGCAAGAGGCCACCGGGGCCATCTTGTTTCCTATCAGGAATCAACTGATTCCAATGGCAGGGCCGGGGTACCCTAAAATGGCGGATACCCAGCGCACCTGTCAAATTCAGCATGTAGCTGCCACCAGCCCATACCCAGCTCTGTGGGCCACCCACGGGTGCCCAAAAACATACACTAGGGGCACAGGGTTGCACCCCTACCCATGGGTGCCATAAGGGTATCCCATGGGTCTGTTCACCAAACCAAAAGAGAGAGCTGCACCGCCAGGAGTCCCGCATGGACTTCTGCGCGGAAAACACGACAGAACACACGATAAGCACAGAAAAAGGACAAGGATACGGAGGCCCTGTCCCTCCGATGCATTTCCAGCATCACACTATGGACCCCGGGGGCATTACCTGGGGCGGTATTGGCCCGCTGTCTCGGGCCTTATTGCCACAATAGGCCTCAGAGAATGCACACAGCTAGCTTCTTACAAGTCCAGCTGCAACTCTCTGAACGGTAGTCTCTAGAATTGCCAATCTCGCTATTTTACAGTCCCATTTACTATCCACTCTCAGCCACGCCAACCTTACTTCCCTCAAATATTGGTGTAACAGACACTGTTTCCTTCCAGAATTCAGGTTCGCAATCTCTTAAGAGCTCCTATCGTTTCTTGAGTCCATGCTCTCTGACCTCTGCCGGCATCTGCCCCTTCCATGAACCGCACCTTATTTCTTAGTTCTATAAATCTGGTGGTTGCTTTCTTTACATAACCCTGTTACTTGATGTTGGTCCAATCCCCAACATCCATGCTAACTTCCATACAGAATTATTTGCGTGTAAAACGGAGATTTGCGTGCCATTCAGCCCGCAAATCTCCCTTCGTCAAACAGGGATTTGCGGGCAGAATGGCACACAAAACCCCGTTTTACACGCAAATAATTCCATGAATCAGGAGGTGTTATGGCGCATCAATGCTGTCAAAAGATTGCATCCTCTAAGTCAAAACATTTTTCACATAATTGATTGATAGGCTGATATCAATATATACTTCAGAAAGTAAGCATGTCTACTTTCACTTACTACTGCACCTCAAAAGCATTACAGAGCCTTGATGAAGCACAGGGAGGTGTGAAACAGGTCTCGACTGATTAGGAGTCACTTAATACATCTGCAGCACTCAATACATTTTTTGACTGGGCTTCAATATGTGCAGAGAGCACATTCTGAACAATGGAAATTGAAATCAAATCTATTAATGGTTCATGATTTCACTCTTTAATAAAACAGCCGACAAAGAAGAGATTGGCACTGGATAAAATATCTAGTTGTTAAGAGTGCAGGTAGACAGTGCTTCATCTCACAAATCACAACATTTTGCCCCAGTTAATTGACGATCTACAAATAACATATGAACCGTGTAGAGCTGCTAAACCACCTTTTGCTATCTAATTGCTGTATAATGTTAGATTAAAGTCAGCAGGGTTTAATCCAGGTGTGGAGGGATCAAATACATTTGTGAACATGGACTACGGACATTAAAGACTGACATTATTTAAGCAATAAGCTGAGAAGGGGGGTGGGGCGCTATTAGCGGTGCCCATAGTTACAGGCCAGAACGAAGTGAGTGCCTTAACAAATGCCCTGGGGCATTACCTGACGTGGTAATGCCCCTGTGTCAAGGGACTGATTGCTATTTGTACCCCGGCCCGTTAGACCGGGGTACTAATATTTTGTTTTTTCACTTGCGAGAAACTCCGAAGTTTTGCACATAGCTTTTTTTAAAAGGCCTGGCACAGAATTGGAGAAGGGACTACATGTAGTCCTTTCTCCCTTTCCATAGTGGCCATTTAAAAGATAAAAAAAGAAGGGACTACACGCAGTCCCTTCTACCTTCCCATGCCAGCTGAAAAAGATATGCCTGTTGGCGGAAGAGGAAAGAACCTTGTGGGATGCGGTGCGGAATGCCACTGAGGTAAGGGATTCACAGGTTCGTAACCCCCGCGTTGCAGGCAAATGTGGGGGCTGTAACAATGAAAAAAACTTCTTGTTGGTTAGTAATTACATTTATTAGCAATCATGTGCCTGGAGAGTGAAGTTGGGGATTAGAGAGCAGGGTGTGAAGAATTGACTTCTGCTCTGCAGGAGTATAAGTATCGGCATAGACTAAATGCCCACTCAGCCGGCACACTTCTGCAAACCAGCAGCCAACAATATCATAAAGGTTAAACAGGAACAGTTAAGAGATACATCTCCTTTGCTTTTTGTGGTAACCTAGGTCAAGGGAAGGTTATGCTCTTAAGCGGCCTGAGAATGTGATCCAGTAGTGACCGAAACAGCACAGTAACACAGTCCAAAATGAAAGGAATGTCCAATCAAGGTTCTATAAATATATATATGTTTTAATCTAACACACCATCTGCAAGAAAAGACAAAAGAAAAAACTGCACAAAACCCACCCCTGTGGAAAGAACAGAGAAGATGCAATATATTGCATCAGGCTCAGCTTTAATGGCACTCTGTCGGGCTTCCATGCAGTAGAATGGGGAGCCTTAATTGGTCTGGTCTTCCACATGTAGTGAGACCCACTTCAGGGGTTTTGGGACAGGATGAGTCCGTTCAGGATCTGCCCTCACATCCTAGGGAATTCTGGTGCGGAGTGGCAGGCCCTGGTCCACACCAAGAGTCACCCCCATTGCACCCTCATAGTGGGTAGCGGGCAGAGCTTTCCTCTGTTGGACTGCTCCTTCTTCACCTCAGTGGTTGAGGACTTTGGAAAGTGCAACTCTCCCAAAAGAGTCCCAACGACTCCTTCCAGGTGTGGTTCCGTAGTGAATCAAATAAGTGGTGTGAGACTCCTGCCTTTTGAAAAGTCCACAGGTGATAACCAGCTTTAGGGGTCCAATTCCTGTTCTTGGATCAGTGAACCGTGTCCTTCTGATATTAAGCCCAAAGTGCTTTGCACTAAAGGAAGTGGAAAGGACAGGATGGAGAGAGAGATGCAAAGAGAAATAAGAGAGTGGAAACCTTTCCCAACTGTACAGAGCTCTCCCTGTTTACACTAACCCTGCCCCTTTCCTTCTCAATAGGACCAACGACTGCTTTGATATGCAACACCCTAATGTGAGGCTACTCCTTTAAAATGGGTGTGCTTCATTGATTCATGAGCCTAGGGCAGCTTCCGCTGAAGTGGCTGTCTCTAGGGGAGGGTGTTACCTACCCTCACAAAGAGCACCAAGAAGAGACATCTCCATTCAGGTAGCTTTCCTGTCACCAGGCCTACCTCCAGCCGGGGGGGGCCAAGGAGCCCCCCCTCCATTAACACCCCCCTGACCTCCCCTACAAAGCAGGCCTTGTCAATGGTAACCACCACTGGGGCCTGAGCGGAGCTAGGGGAGTTGCAGGCAGGGGATATTTAACAATTAGTATTCTGCGGGCCTGCAGTACAGGAGGTGCAGCGAGCATGTGTTTGCTACAATGATTTATGCCCCACAGCCATGAAAGCAGAACTGACCAGGCAGATGGGTGTCAATTCACATCTCTAAGTAAGGTCTCAACCATCCCCCTGCTCAGTGAATATTCTTATCTACCTCTAGGTCGGTTCCGGGCCACACTGGCTTGAAATGCGAACCACGTCTGTGAGTTATTCTTCATCCCAACGCAATGGCCTTTTGGAAGTGAGCCTGACAGGATTGAGGCGGCTCCAGTTTTTCTGGGTTCCTAAAGGAAAGGCTAGCATGACAAGCATGAATGATGCTAATCAAGCAAGCTCCATGCCTTTTTGGAGATGGATCAGAAATGTGTCTGTCCTCACAACCCTCTCCGAGAGGGGGTCTTTTCTTGATCTGATATGTGGGACGAAAACGTTCTATAATCACCCCCTCCTCTGACCCGATCAATTATACTTGTTAATGGCTCTCTCACTAACCCCACCTCTTTTTTCCCATACTCATCATTTCCTTAGAAGGGCCACAGAGACAGCCCTGTCTCTGCCCACACCCAGCCCTACCCAGCAGCATGATGGGGAGAGATGCTGCATGGACCATCGCCTGGCTCCTATTCCTATTCGGTTTACTAAATCCGCCTAGAATTGAATTTCGATTCACGCTGGCAGCTCCCGGAAGCCAACTTTGGAATCCTCTGAGGTTAGTCTTCCACAGACAAATTTGTAATCCTCTGAGGTAAGTTCCCGTTAGTTGGGCCGCAGAGAATAGATATTGAGTGGGTGAATTGTGAGAATACATTTATGGAAACACGCTCGCTCGATGGCAACCTGTTTGGTTACTATGGTGACATGCTGTCTTTGCGATGCAACGCTCTGATGCCGATTGTCGAGATTGATACTATTCGCGCATGGGTTGCACAATGTGAATGATACTGTAGGTGCGTGCAAGGTTTACGAAGGCTCATAGACTGCCCCATAGGGATAGAATTTGATCCTTTCGTGCTGGGTTCTCAATATCCTCGCTAAATGCTATACGTAAAGTTGGTGCCGTTGCGAACTAGTGATGTATCGCGGCACCTCATTGCCTTTATTTTAATGGTGGAGTGGTATGCCGTGTGTTACACAGTTTTGAATATTTTACCTTTCACCCAACTACAGAGAGGCAGTTTAGGTTATGTATGCACTTCTCAATCTTTTTGAGGGCATATCTATTGGCATTTTATTGACCATACCTATAATAGGCTATTTGTCATCATAGGAATGAAGCAGTTTGGAAATTCTTTTTCCACCTTCCCCTGGATGCCTTTGTCAGGCACATCTAATAATTATTGGTGAGTCCCTTTTTTGACTGTTTGATGATGGCTGAGTCTTTCTATGGGTAGTAGTATTGTGGAGCCTGTCATCGTTCATCTGCCTTCTCATGCAGGCCTCCTCGATATTATAGCTTCACCATTTATTTGGAGACAGCTGTTTGCAACACTGCAGGTAAGCTCAGTGAGAGAGCCGTCCAGTGGATACTTGGACATAAGGGAATATAAAGGATAAAACACTGATATATATTATATTGGAATATAGATACAGGTGTAAGTTGGATAACACTGGACGTAACAAGTGGTCCACATTAGAGCATACCAATCGCCTGACTACTACCACCAGGTAGGATGTTCAGCTTTACATTAAATGAGAATTGGAACAACTAATGACACATTTATAAGTCCTATTGAAAGAACATGTCACTCTTCTATTGCACACCTACATAATTCATGTACATAAGTTTCCTTTATTTTTAGACACATGGACACATTTGGTTGTTGAAAAAACTGGTCATGTCCTGAGGAAGACTGCAAGTGGCAGGAGCATTATCTAATGCTCGTTAGACAGCCGACTCTTTAAGAAGAAATGAAGACACAACAAATAAGGGGCAGGTCATAGGCAAAAATGACTAGGTAAAACTGAAGTGTCCCCTGATTAGCCAGGGACGTCTTTGCACTTTATACATATATGTGGACCTTTTTTAGTTTGGGTCTTAATGTTGAATATTGTTGGTTTTTGTGACTGCTTGAATTGAGTATTCTTGTAACTATGCAATACCCGTAATTGTCCATGTATCATTGGTTGGAAGATGTACATCTTGCCAAATAATTGTTAACTTGCATATGATTAAAATGTATGTATTTTTGATAAAAAAAAACATTTACTGATTAGGTCGAATTTTGGTGGACATTGTGTGACATGAGGCCTTGATCACCTTCTTTCGTATGTTCTGATGATAGCCTGGAGGATTAAGGCCTACCAGGCACCCTAAGTGTACAGATACATCCAGGTTTGCTCCAGTGCCCCCCTTGTCTCCTCATTTGTTCCGCTGCTAAAGTTGATAAGGTCAAATAATGGGAGAGACCAGTGTGGAAAAAACAAGGAATCTTTAGTTAAGGGGCATGGTCTGGGGGATAGAATCACAGAAAGGAGGGAGCCCTGAGTAAAAGGAGGCGACTTTGTTAAAAGTGACAGGTGTAGCCAGAGGGTATTGACATGCCACGAGGTCGGGCCCTGGCACAAAAAATGAAATCTGGATAAAAGGAGCTAGGAATGGTTAACGGGTATTCACTCAACTTGAAAACAGGGAGTTTGCTGAAGTAGGGAGTGCTATTGAAAAGAGAGATACCGTGCTGAAAGAGGTAGACAAAATGGTGTAGATTCACCTAGCAGGGGGATATTTGGATAAATGAGGAGGACCTGAGTAAACTAAGGAGATATTTGCTAAAAGAGGATGAACTAACCTACAGGAGAGCTTCCTGGCTAAAATAGTGAGTCCACTACTAAAAGGACAGAGGCCTGGCAAAAAAGGGAAACTGTGATTTAAAAAGATAGTCTTGCCTAGAGGGGGATTACGCCTAAAATGTGGAGATCAAGGTTAAAGGGGTAAACCTGACTTAAGGGAATAGAGTTACCTAAGAAGGGACTTCTGGCTAAATGTGAAGGACGTGTCTGAAAAGGGCTCACATTAAGGGGACATCTGGTTGAAAATGAAAGGAACTGGCTCTAAGGCGAGTGGCCTGGCTAAAGGAGTTGGGGTTTATACCTTATCTATTGAGGGCAACATTGGCTGCAGGCGGCGAGAGATATCCCCCGTAAAGCAGAGTGGGTTAGAAAGTTTAAACTAAAGCACTAGGTATTTAGGAGAGTTTGCTCAGAAAGATGATCTCCGAATGTGCCAATTTAGGTGCTATATAAAACACAATAACAAATACAAATAAAAATAGTAATCCAGACCCTTCAGCCTTATACAGTGCTGTAGGGTAGAACGGGTTAATGACTGGCGGCATGAATGATTAGGAAATAAACACATACTTAAAGCACACACAACTACAAACCCCAATGAGAGATCAGTAGGTTGTTTAAACAAGTCCCCAAACAGGAGTTTCATGCTGAATCAACCATCCCTACCACATAAGTTCTCAAATTAATTATAGAAATTGCTGATTTCACACATTTTGGCACCATGCTCCAAGTAATTTAGCTCGGAAAATCATTGCTCCATTCTTCAACTTTTGGAACTTTTGCGAACTTCAGGGATGTGTGGCTATTATTGTCTTGCCTGCCAAGAAGCCTCATGACACATATCACGACTTGTATGCACCAGACAAAAGAAAAAACTGCACAAAACCCACCCCTGTGGAAAGAACAGAGAAGATGCAATATGTCGCATCAGGCTCAGCTTTAATGGCACTCTGACGGGCTCCGATGCAGTAGGATGGGGAGCCTTAATTGGTCTGGTCTTCCACATGCTGTGAGACCCACTTCAGGGGTTCGGGGACAGGATGAGTCCTTTCAGGATCTGCCCTCATGAGTCTGAAGTACCATCTTTCTCTGCCTTGCTTAGGCTTGCAAAGGGCGACTTCAAGTCTTTCTTCCATGTCTTTCTAAACATCTTATGATAGGCCAGACTGAAACATTACATGTCATGTTTCCAACCTTCTTTGGCTTCGCTTATCCCCAGTTTGCTATTGGGTTTTTGTGGAGACTTCTGTAGTATTAACTATTTGCTGCACATAGATTGCAGGCAGGAGAAGTTCGAACTTCACATCCCCCAGAGTGCATTATTGCAAACCAGTTTTCCAAATTTTAATTGCAGGTCTTTTTTCCAGTTTGCTCTTGCTTTTCCATAAATCCTATCTTCTGGTATGTTGCGGGGAATCCCAGATGTACACTGTCAGGCAGGAAGAAGGTTACCTATAGGCCTTTCCTCAACTTCTGTTTGTCTCTGGGAATTACATGGTGCAGGTCTATGGGTAGTTTGTGTGAATAGTCCTGTGAAGTGGTGGTGAGGGAGCGGTGGGTACGTATACACCATGCGCCATCTCATGTCTGTGGGCATGTCATGGTGTAGGTCTATGGGTGGAAAGGGTAAGTGCTCCTGGTGAGGTGCTGGGAGAGAGGAGTAGGCACCCTCATATCTTTGGGAATGATATGGTGCAGGTGTACGGGTGGTTAAGGTGAATAGTCCTGCAGGGCAGGAGGGAGTGGTGGATAGCTGTAGGCCTGCCCCCATCTCATGTCTGTGTGAATGATGGGTGTAGCTCTGTTGGTGGCTAGGGCTAGTTGTCTTGATGGTGGGTGGGGAAGGAGTGCTGGGTACATGTAAGCCCTTCCAATCTCTGTTAAAGGCACGTGCAGTGGTGCCTGGAGACAAATTGTTTTCGGAAACTTGTTTTTTCACCAGGAATGAAGTCCTTTGCCTTTGTGAACAAATGAGTTACCAATCCCTGTTCATTAAATGCTTCGGGGGAATCAAGGGATGAATCTGATCACAAACTGAGTTCATCCTTTTGTGACTGAATGATATGGCAGTTATATTTACATGCCTAGAAATGGTTAATAAATTGGATATTTACACAAGTGACCTGCCCACGACACTTTCTCGGAATGACATCCAAAGTCAGCAGCGATCCACCACTCAATACTTCCATTTCTGTGTAGCTTGACTTGACTCCCCTACGCTAATTTATTCAAAATTGTGCAACAGCGTATTTCAGCGACAGCAAATACTGCCAATGAGACCAAGGCCAGAGTAAAGCAAAGGCTTTGACTTGGCTTTAAATGCCAAAGCACAAATTGGGCTGTGAAAAGAAGTCTAAAAATGGTGCAAGTCATATAACTTTAATCATATTGCAAACCATAAAAGTAACAAAACGTAATGTATACGATAGCGTACTTGCCAACCCTACCGATTTAGGTGGTAGGATACTGCTTTTTAAGCAGTCCTACCGCCTACCGATTTATTGGTATGAAATACTGATTTATTTATTTGTTTTAAATTATTTATTTTTTTACATTTTTTTTTTTGTCCACGCCAGCTTGGGGGAGTCTTTCAAGGGCTCCCACGAGCTGGCGTAGCGGCATAAGCGCGGCATGCAGACTTTTGATGTATAAGGTGCCCACGGCGGCGGGCTAAATGCGCCCCTCCGCCGCGGGTGCCTTTGACAAAAGGCGCCATTAGATCCCCACCACGCCAGCTCGGGGGAGTCTTTCAAGGGCTCCCCCGAGCTGGCATAGCAGGAGAAGGCGCAGCATGCAGGCTTTTGATGTAAAAGGCGCCCACGGCGGCGGGCTAAATGTGCCCCTCTGCCGCGGGTGCCTTTGACAAAAGGCGCAATTAGCTCCCACCACTCCAGCTTGGGGGAGTCTTTCAAGGGCTCCCCTGAGCTGGCGTAGCAGGAGAAGGTGTGGCATGCAGGCTTTTGATGTAAAAGGTGCCAATGGCGGCGGGCTAAATTCGCCCCTCTGCCACCGGTACCTTTGACAAAAGGCGCTATTAGCCCCCCACCATGCCAGCTCGGGGGAGTCTTTCAAGGCAGAAGGCGTGGCAGGCGCCTCATTGTCATTGAATGCATCAGCCGCGGCATGCTCATTCAATGACAATGGGCTGCTGATGTGCCCTATACCTATTACCTCCTCGTCTGACTATTTTTGAAAACTTTAAGATCCCTAAAGATTTTTGGTCACAGAATGTTGGCATGTATGCTATAGTAATGTTTGTTGCATCATGTTAAGTTACGCGACTGCTTTAATTTCCATCCATATACTGCCGATAGGCTGATATGCACTCTGTCATCATCTGACACTCCCATTGCCACGACACCAGCTTAAACCAGTCCAGCCCCCGATCCTGAACTGGCTGCTTGAGAACTTGAGTTTATGCGCCTCTGCAACTGCAAGTGAATACTGCTAAATTCTTCAGGGTAACGTGCGAACCCAGACTAACTAGATACATTCACAGACTGGTTGCTAATCAACTTCAGCGGCTCTTGCTGTCTCATTTCATTGCAAAGCAACTGTGCTTTTACAGTACAGATAAAACGTACGTGCCTCTTGAGGCAACTGAGGGAGAGCGATACCAGCTAAGGTGCAGGTTGCACAAAACAGATCTGCTTAAGAAACACAAATGCTGCCTTTGACCCCAATCCTGAGACTTAGGGCCTCATTACGACCCTGGCATTAAGGGTTTAACGGCACCGTAAAAGGGGTCGGCGCCGTTAAACCCTTAACGCCTGATTACCAGGTCCCTTTGCGGGACCCGACCTTAACGGCTGTTTTTTCCAGCCATTAAAGTAGGGATCCGCAAAGGAACTTTGGTGCTAATAACGGTACCGCAATTTGCAGTACCGTTATTAGCGCCTTCCCCATTCCCATTGAGCCCTATGGGGCAAAAATGGGAATGGGGAAGGGCCATGGCGGCATGGGGAATTACCGCCCCACCAACCTCGGAATGGGGTGGTAATTCCCCATTCCGCCATGGCGGACACCGGCATGGACCATGGTGCTAATAGCACCATGGTCCTCCGCCTGGGTCGTAATGAGGCCCTTAATGTCTTCTGGTCACTGACGTGTTGTGGCCAAGCCCCAAAAATAATTATATATCTCTTGAGTTCTTGAAAATGGAAACCGTTTAAAATAACTTAACTTACCCTCATTTGGTGCTTTGGCACACCTCTACTAATTGCCCATTGGCCCACAGCCGTATCCTTCACAAGTGAAGAATCACCCCTTTCTTTAACAGTATCTGACAACGCGTCAGGAGGTGTATGTGTGTATTAAAAAGCTTGAGTACACATATGTGCTGCATTCATTTCCTCATTTATACCGTCTTAAATGGATGCTCACATTGTCATGACCCTTACCCCTGGCCCTCACTAGCAAGTCAACCTTCCAGTTAGGGCCAGGTCAAAGGCCTTAAAACCTCATCCAAGACTCTCTTGGAATCAGTCCTGGCTTCTTTGGCGCCAGGCTCATAACCATCATGAAGACCAACATTAGAATGGGACTATTTACTTGGGACTATTTAACTTGGGGGGTTCAGCCAACATGGAGGCACACACATAGCTCAGTTACAAGGAACTGAGCTATGCGGTCTAGTCTTTTGGGTGTGGCAGGCCTGGGACTATTTTACCTGGACTACTTTACCTGAGACTATTGAAACCGCACCCAAACAGCAGAAAGCGTGTTATTCTGCTGTGGGCAACGTAACGCTCACCGTGTCCATTTCTTTGATGCCAGTTTACCTGAAACCAAGGACCTGTAGAGAGAGAAAGAACACTACGAAACTTACCTGGAACAGTATCCTGTCTTCAATCCATCGCCGACTTCAGTTCCACCACCTGAAGTTACGAACTCCATCATCCGGCACCGCATGCATCTTGGAATACCATAACCTGGAAAGAGGAGTAAGAAAGACACATTAGTAAGCGTTTACTCACGTTTCCTCGCGAACAAAGAAAGCCACACAATTCTTACCTGGGTAGTCATCTCCTGGTCAGTATCATCGCTGGAACATTACGGCGCTCGTCGAGCAACATCGCAACCTGCAAGGAGAGAAAAGACACAGGTTAGCAGTATAAAAGGCGAAACAGCGCAGCGCATTGCGCATTACTCACCGGACAGCATCGTGCACACCGCGCTTTCGCCTACCGGCCCATGCTCATCTTCAAACTGCATGACAACATCAAAATACCTTTCCATACCTAAAAGGAAAGAAGCAAGACATTATTATTCAAACTAAGAGGAACATAAGAACTGCATGTAAAACTGTAAAGCAGCAAACCTATGGAGTTGCAGCAGGCCTGGATTCCCACAGGGGGGCTTGCACCAGTGAAGTAACTTGGTCGCTGCTCGCCACCCACATCTACGCGCCCCTGCCACGATGAGAAGGGTGGAGAATCCACCTTTTACAATATTAAAGTGAGGAGAAGGCCAAAGGGGAAGGAAGGAGTTGAGGCCAAGGGAGGTGGGAAAACCTAAAGACAATCTGGTATTGAATCCAGCTCTCCTATATTGCAGACCCATCTTTAACCGGAGGCCTTACCAAGGGACCGGGAGAGGGTTCGAGAGTGCAAATCATCCAACCAGGGCTGGGTGGTGTCCCCGTGGATACCAGGTGAGAGTAACAGAATGCAAAACCTCAATAATATTATCCACCTGGGCGTTGTGGAGACTTCAGAGATTGACCAGTTAGCTCAGTTGTTGTTGGGGCAGTTACGCGCTGAAGTACATTCAGCCAGGCAAGAAACCAATGCTCTTAGAAGGGGTTTGATTGTTACTAAGGATCGTACCGATGAAATAAGTAGACAATTCCTCCAATCACAGGCAGGACAGACCCCATTGCCTGGTAACATTCCGCCAGCACCTGTACCAACTTCTTCTACCAATCCAGTACAAATAACCCTTCCTGGGGCACTTCCTTTAGCTCCACCTGAACAATTTGCAAGGGACCCCAAGAAGTACGAAACATTCATGAACCAGTGTCTTCTTTTCCTTTGCAGATCTGAGGCTTTTCCTAACGACCAAGCGCGGCTTGCTTTTGTTTTGTCATATCTGAGCGGCAGTGCTGCAGATTGGTCAGTACCATTGGTAAGTCAGGATGACCCATTGTTACATGACTTTGGGGGGTTCCAGATGGAAATGGAAAAACTCTTTGCTCATCCTACCCAAGGCCAAGCATTAGACAACAAACTTTTGTCACTCCGTCAAGGAAGTCAAGACTTGCTTACATATATAGCAACAGTTAACAGACTAGTTGTTGAAGCTGGGTGGCCTGAGAAAAAACGACCACACTATTTCATCGAAGTCTACGAGGGGA
Source organism: Ambystoma mexicanum (assembly GCF_040938575.1). Classification (NCBI taxonomy): domain Eukaryota; kingdom Metazoa; phylum Chordata; class Amphibia; order Caudata; family Ambystomatidae; genus Ambystoma; species Ambystoma mexicanum. The sequence goes on along the minus strand of NC_090925.1, from coordinate 399,385,422 downwards.
ACTAAAGGATGTCCTTTCTCAAGTGGTTAACACACCTAAAGACTGTGCAGAATTCATCCACCTTGTGGTGCAATTAGATCACAGATTACAAGACCGAAAAGCAGACCGGATAAGTTTAGACACTCGAGCTGTGTATGTCCGGTCAAAGGATAATGTTCCACGTACATTGGAAAACACGGAAGAACCCATGCAAATCGGAGGTGTATGGCCCCCTTTAACTAAAACTGAAAGAGACAAGAGAAGGCAACAGCAATTATGCTTATATTGCGGAAAATCAGGCCACTTCCTCAAAGAATGTCCAGTGAAACCACCAAGGAGAACTGTTGGAGCCACAGAGAAGGAAGATAATAACAAGGAGTTAGAAAACTACCAAGCCCGGCAAGCGTAGAGGTCCACTTGTCGAGCGAGAAGGATGAGCCACAGACCTCATACTTTGCATTACCAGTAATTTTGATCAATCACCAACAACCATCTCGGATGCATGCTGTCGAAGCATACATAGACAGCGGAGCAGTTGGGAATTATGTAGACCAAGATCTGGCAGCAGAGATGGGGCTTCCCTTATGCTCTAAGTCGACTACTGAAAAAGTTACTACTGTTGGTGGGACAGAAATAGCTTCCGGAACAGTATCCCAATGTACAGCAGCACTAACCCTACTGTGCCAGGATGGACACCGAGAGTCTATTGCATTCGATCTCATCAAAGCTCCTCAGTTTCGACTAATCTTACGATGCCACGGTTGGTAGCTCACAACCCTCTAATAGATTGGCATGCCAAGAAGTTGGCCTTTTCCGATGATTGTGCTCGCACCTATTATTACCAAGAAAAGGGGAAAACAGACTTATGTACATCTGCTACTCCCAGTACGGCAGCGATTGTACTAGGTGCGACTAGTACTCTACCAAATGAATACCAAGATATTCAAGACGTGTTCCAGAAAGAACAAGCCAATACTCTACCACCGCACAGGCCCTACGATTGTCAGATCGACCTCATACCTGGTGCGCAAATTCCATGTGGCTGAACCTATACATTTACTGAACCAGAAAAACTCCATTTGAAATCTTATCTTGATCACTACCTGGCAAATGGATTTATCCACCCGTCTAAATCACTGGCAGCCAGTCCCTTATTCTTCGTACCTAAGAAGGAAGGAGATTTGAGGACTTGCATTGACTATTGCGCATTAAACCAGATCACAGTAAAAAAAAACATTATCCACAGCCCCTTATTCGCGAATTATTGGATCAAGTCAAAGACGCCCAAATATATACCAAACTGACCTTAGGAGGGCGTACCATCTTGTTCGAGTGAAGAAAGGAGACGAATGGAAAACTGCCTTTCGTGCCAAATACGGCTTGTATGAATACCAGATAATGCCTTTTGGACTTTGCAATGCTCCCGCTGCATTCCAGTACTTTATGAATTATGTTTTTCAGGAGTTAATCAACGTTTGCACCCTGGATTACATTGATGACATCTTAGTGTATTCAGCTACAAAAGAAGACCATGTCAAGCATGTCCGCTCCGTCCTTACTAAACTCCGCCAACATAAACTGTATGCTAAACTCAAAAAAATACTCTTTTCCTGTCACCGAAGTGGAGTTCCTCGGTTTTATCCTCACACCAAAAGGTATCAGAATGGATAGGCACAAGGTAGATGCCATTCTTAACTGGCCGTCACCAACTTCATTTAAAGGAATCCAGAGTATGTTGGGCTTTGCAAACTTTTACCGCCGATTCATCCCAGATTTTTCCCAAATAGTGCAACTAATTACATCACTATTGAGAAAAAACAATAAAAAGTTCTATTGGACCGAAGAAGCAGAGAAGGCCTGTCAATAACTTAAGAAAAAATTCACTTTTGCTCCAGTTCTACGGCATCCTCGCCCAGACCTCCCTTATATAGTTGAAACAGATGCCTCTAGCATGGCTATGGGAGCTGTTCTCTCACAAAGGGACCCAGGAACTGGCCAGTTACACCCTGTGGCCTTCTGGTCCCGAAAATTCTCACCTCCTGAACTCAACTATGCTATCACAGACAAAGAACTCTTGGCAATAAAATCAGCTTTCAAGGCATGGCGACACTATCTCCTTGGTGCTAGACATACTGTCACAGTCATAACTGATCATCGAAACCTGCAATACCTATAAACAGCAAAGGCTCAATCATACCGTCAACTGCGGTGGGCTCTTTTCTTCACTGAATATGACTATGTGATCACCTACCGGCCAGGAGTCCGAAACGGAAAGGCAGACGCCTTGTCCCGCATGGGTTTTGATGTAAAGGTATACAAAACTCTAGATCCAGTAGCCATCATTCCAGAAGACAAACTCCTGGGTCTTACGACAACATTGACACAGGGTGAACTCCAAAATAAGATCCACCTCTTAATGGATCCCACTCTCTCACACAAGAGTGCTGTACTCAAGGAGAACATTACACCATTAAAAACCAGTTACCATATTTTAGGAACTGTCTATACCTGCCAAGTAAAGATTTACAAGAGCAGGTTATTTCGGGTTATCACGACTCCCTGATTGAAGGTCATCCTTCAATCAGCACCAGCCACCTTCATTCCGGGACCGCCGATTACAAGCGTCCCATCGCGGGACCCGGATCGCACGCCTGGTAAAACCAGAAGTGCTTTCCGGGTCCCGTGAGGGGAAGAGGGAGGCAATAACGGGCCAGACGTAATCTGTCCATTATTAACTCCCTCCCCATTCCCATTGAGCCCTATAGGGGCTCAAATGGGAATTGGGATGGGTTCCAGCATGGAGGACTTACTGGTTCCTCCTATCTCGGAGTAACCTGGTAAGTCCCCATTGCAGGAACCCGGTAATGGAGCCTGGAACGGAGGCAGCCATGGAGCTAATAGCTCCATGGCCACCTCCATTCTCGTAATGAGGCCCAAAGTCTGGTTAGCATCAAAATATGTGCCTATAAAAGGGACTCTGACCTTTTGTCCCCGATATCTGGGACCTTATTCTATTGAATCCATAATAAATCCAGTGGCAGTTAAATTAGTCCTACCACCCACTATACAGATTCATCCTGTGTTTCACGTATCACTCCTGAAACTGGTACAACCTGGTACTCGGGTTACAACACCACCAAAACCATTATTAATTGACAGAGAACCATAGTTTGAAGTAAAGGATATCCTACACTCAAAATACACCAGATCCAAACTATACTACTTAGTTGATTGGAAGGGATACGGCCCTCAAGACAGATCATGGGAACCTGGTGAATACATCCATGCACCTCGCTTAATTAAAAGGTTCCATCAGAATTACCCAGCCAAATCAGGGCCAGGCAGAAGTGCCACCGTAAGAGGGGCCTTGGAGGGGAGTGCTGCCATGACCCTCACCCCTGGCCCTCACTGGCAAGTCAGCCTTCATAACCATCATGAAGACCAACATTAGAATGGGACTATTTACTTGGGACTATTTACTTGGGACTATTTAACTTGGGGGGTTCAGCAAACATGGAGGCACACACATAGCTCAGTTACAAGGAAATGAGCTATGCGGTCTAGTCTTTTGGGTGTGGCAGGCCTGGGACTACTTTACCTGGACTACTTTGGGTGTGGCAGGCCTGGGACTATTTTGCCTGGACTACTTTACCTGAGACTATTTAAACCGCACCCAAACAGCAGAACACGCTTCGCGTTATTCTGCTGTGGGCAGCGTAAGGCTCACCGTGTCCAGTTCTTTGATGCCAGTTTACCTGAAACCAAGGACCTGCAGAGAGAGAAAGAACACTACGAAACTTACCTGGAACAGTATCCTGTCTTCAATCCATCGCCGACTTCAGTTCCACTCACCTGAAGTTACGAACTCCATCATCCGGCACTGCATGCATCCTGGAATACCATAACCTGGAAAGAGGAGTAAGAAAGACACATTAGTAAGCGTTTACTCACGTTTCTTCGCGAACGAAGAAAGCCACACAATTCTTACTTGGGTAGTCATCTTCTGGTCAGTATCATCGCTGGAACATTACGGCGCTCGTCGAGCAACATCGCGACCTGCAAGTAGAGAAAAGACAAAGGTTAGCAATATAAAAGGCGAAACACCGGCTAATGCTCATCTTCAAACTGCATGACAACACCAAAATACCTTTCTATACCTAAAAGGAAAGAAGCAATACATTATTATTCAAACCAACATAAGAACTGCATGTAAAGATTGTAAAGCAGCAAACCTACGCAGTCGCAACAGGCCTGGATTCCCACAGGGGGGCTTGCACCAGTGAAGTAACTTGGTCGCTGCTCGCCACCCACATCTAGGCGCCCATGCCACGAGGAGCAGGACGGAGAATCCACCTTTTACAATATTAAGGTGAGGAGAAGACCCAAGGGGGAGGAAGGAGTTGAGGCCAAGGGAGGTGGGAAAACATAAAAACAATCTGGTATTGAATCCAGCTCTCCTATATTGCAGACCCATCTTTAACCAGAGGCCTTACCAAGGGACCGGGGGAGGGTTCGAGAGTGCAAATTATCCAACCAGGGCTGGGTGGCGTCCCCGTGGATACCAGGTGAGCGTAACACACATCCAAGGCAGGCCCCAGCCAATATTATAATGCTATAGTATGGATTTGTTTGGTTGAGTCCAACTCACAAACCGATGTGAAGGAAGCCAGTTACCACCAGAATTGGCATTGCAAGTTCAAATGTCGTAACAAAGTGTCCAGTATTTGTGTGGTGGAACTCATGTGCATATCTGATGACAACACAGGAAGCAGCATTTCATGACATTTCTCCCGCAATGTCACAGAATGGGACATAATGAAATGGAGAAAAAATGCCATCTCTGATGAATTGTCCTCTGGCAAGGGTGTGGAAGCACTGTTTTAAAAACAATGTATTAATAAAATGATGCAGATAATTCCATCACTAATTTGCAGATCAAAATCCCCTATCATTAGCTCCATGCCAAAAGTATAGTGTGTACATATGTCTTAACTCACATGCTTTTGGCGACTGTCACCTGCTCTGAAAACAGTTCACTCGCCTGCCAAGCTCCCTACTCGCCTATTCACTTCAATGGGATCTTCTCGACCATATATAAAATTTGGTGTTTATAACTGCACCCAAGACAGAAAAGGTTGAGAGCTATGGTGTGTACCTGTGTTCTGATGCTTCAGTGCCCTGATCTGCAGCGTCTGCTCTTACAATAACTCAGATCAGGTTCAGAGGTCACAGGTGGTCATTTTACAACTACAGTGACAGCCAAGTCTTTGCAATGCAGGGGCTGCATTTAAAATATGCATCCCTGTACCAAAAATATATTGATTATCAGTAGCCAAGGGGGAGTGAGCTGGGATTTGTAGGTGCAGAGCGGTAGTGGAGAAAGTGACACACATTGGCAAACTTATTTGGAATGAATATTTTAAGGGGAAGCTTCATGAAGTTACCAATTACATTGTACATAAAATGGAACCTGCACTATTCAATCTAAATGTGTTGGAAATGTCAGTTATCCTTGGAAAAAGTTCAACTATGCAGGCAATCAAGAAACAAATATATATATACAAAGAAATGACTGGATAAACTAATTTTCAAATAAGAAATGCAATGATGTAATTTGTTTACAGGGAACAGAGGACCTTTTCAGAGATTCCTGTAGGTTTCATACTCTAAAATATTAGTGTTTTTGTGATGTAGCGTAACATGTTATTTGGTCAGCAACTCAATCAAATGGAGGCCCACGTGCATACCCCCGGGGACCTTCTCCTACATGCCCCTGCCATGGACCATCCTCCTCTACAGCATGAAGTGGGCTGGGTGCAATCCCAGCCTGAAAATTACAAAGGTCAACAGATTCACATCAAGCATTGGCCCCACCAACACTTTGCCTCCCTTTCCCAGTACGGAGGATGCATCAGCAGTAGTCGACAGCAGAGGTAAAACCATGGCATGTTTTGGCCAATAGCTGTTGATAGAAGAAGCTACACATCGATAACATGTTGCACTGACCTCGATAATTTTTCAAAGTCTTGGCCAGTTAAGCAATTTCTTTTTTTGCCTTTAACATGCTGAAGTACTATTATCTGCAATTCGTTGATGGTCAAACATATAAAGGCACTGTTTCATAACCAGGCTACAAACTCAATGTGCTAGATATTTTCATATAAATTATTTTACTGTAAATATTCTTTCTGTTCATGACTGCAACTCCATAATGGAGTGCCAAATGCAAGTACATAAAACTTAAACCAAGCCTATTTCATGTCTGTTTGCATTTGTGTACCACAGTACAAACGCAAATCCAGTGTTATGGATGTCTTTGCAAAACGAACCAAGAAACCAAGCTCAGATTTAGACAGTCTTCCTGAGCCTAGTGCGTCCCGTCAAGATGCTGCAGTGTCAAATTCAGGGTGGAGCATGTCCAGCAAAATCCACGTCCAAGCTTATCCACAAACAGAAGTTGGATTGGTCAAATATGATGAGGTTGCTGTTTTGTAAAAGGAAACTCTCTTGCCCAAGTGAAGGCACCTGAATCAGTGGGCACAATTCAAGGAAAGATATCCATGGCTGGGTGCAGAAAATTGTCTTCTTGGTTGCACAATATGCCGTGAAGTTGACAGGTTCAATTAAACCCGAACATTAAAGGCCTTCCCATTGGCGCCTCCCAGCACAAGATTGCACTCTATGCTGACGACGTGATGTTATCCATCAAAGATATTGGCTCCTCGCTAATGTCAGCCCTCTCAGAGATTCACAGGTTTGGAAAGGTAGATGGGTTTGCGATTAACTTTGGGAAATTGGTCGTCCTGCGTATCGGTCTAGAGCCAGGGGAGCGGGAGTTCCTAGAAACTCTGTGCCCGATCCTGTTGAGTGAGAAGGCTATTCCTTACTTAGGGGTCTGGATCCCTGCTCGTCCCTGGGATATATATCTAGTGAACTTCCCCCCGCTCTTCAAGAAGCTGGAGGGCCTTCTGGGTCAATGGTCCTCACAAGAGATCTCACTAATTGGGCATATCAATGCCTGCAAAATAAACCTCCCTCCATGGTTCCTATTTGCCTGTTCCTCCTTGCCCACTATGATTCCAATGATTCCCCTTAAGCGCATGCAGAGGAAAATGTTCTGGTTTATTTGGAGGGGCAGGACGGCGAGGATTCCCCAGCGAGTTATGATGGATAGCGCAAGGCTGGGAGGGCTGGGGGTCCCAAACCTGTGCAAATATCAGGTTGCGGCACAGCTGGCACATATACGGGTATGAGCCATGACTTCTGGGCAACCGAAACGTGTACAGGTGGAACAATCTCACCGGCCGCTCCCCGTGCGCTTTCTTCTGCATATCCCGCCTCCGCTGCGCCGAACCTGGAATGGGATCTTGGCCTCCACTAAACACACCCTCAAGACTTGGGATTGGGCTTTAAAACACAAGGGCATCCCGAGGGGTCTGGGTCCTTCTTCCCCGATTTTTCATAAACCTGCTTTCTCGCCTGGATCCCACCCACAGCGTTTTAAGAACTGGATTGCGAGGGGGGCTTGAATCCCTGGGGCAACTCTTCGAGGGGGACCAGCCTCACTCCTTCAAACAATGTAAACTGACTTTTCATCTAACAGAACACTCAAGCTCCCACACCCAAACCTGTCATGCAGCACTTCGCTCCCCTAACCCTCTTGAGCTTACTCTAAAGAAACTGCCACTTCAGGGGAGAACTTCCACGCTCTACAAATTATTGCAGGAGGACATACTCACCATAAGGGCCCCCTACATGGCACATTGGGAGGCGGACTTAGGGCCCCCCTTGGAGGATCAAACATGGGTGGACATTTGGTCAAGGACACACTCATCTTCCTTCTGTATCACTAATCGGGAATGCGCCCATAAACTGTTGATGCAATGGTACTACCCTCCACTCCGTCTACATCACTTCGACCGAGCTTTGGATCCCCAATGCTGGCGCCTATGCGGAGAGCCGGGGTCATACATTTATATGAGGTGGTCCTGCCCAACTGTAAAAGATTTTTGGGAACAATGCATTGTCGCAATAAAAGACATTACCACCCAGGTGGTGATCCCCATGGAGCCGGAACCTATTGTATTGGATGCCCCGTTACTGGGGGTTTACCCTAGATCTGGGAAAACAGCCAAACTTTTGACTCAGTTCCTACTGGTGGGGACCCACCTGAAAGACAACTGAAGGCCCCTCAATGACACGTTGGTGGTTCAGAATCTGGGACATACTGGTCGCAGAGAAAGTCACAGCTGCTAAAGCAGGCCTTTTACATCGCTTCACAAACATATGGGCCCCATGTATAGACTATGACCAGAGCTTTACGGCGATGACTCATAGGACCCATCAGGCCAGGGGGGCCCTCCACTCGGGTGGTGGATGGCTTGCGGCTATTCCCGTATCATTGGACCGGGAGGAGGATTGAGCCAGGAGGAGAGGGAGGGGGGATTAGGGTGGGGCGTGGGATTCTGGGACTAGCGAACTTTGCTTGCTCAGACCCATCATCTGTAGGAGGTTACTACATGGCTTTGAAAATGTTTGTATTGTTTTCATCTGTGCTCCGGTTTAAAATAAACATGTTAAAAAAAAAACTACTTGGAGTGTTGGTGCCTCTTGGTGTTAGCATTTCCAAGGAATGGGTCTCTGGGAATATAGCTCTGTGTGGCACAACAAGGCTAGTAAGCTGACTTCTCCACGCAAATAAATGCATAAGCATAGAGTCTCTGAAAGCACATGAAGGCATGTGCAATCCAAGCTGCATCTAAGAAAGAGGTGCTGCGGTCTGCCATTGTTGAGCAACAATAACATTGTTTTGCATCAACAGTGAAGGTTTTTCGCACATATTATTTCTGCACCAAAAATAATCGTCCCTTTTTAGACATTCCAGATGTAATTGGCTTGCAGGTTGCTAATGAAGCCGACATGGGGTCTATTCTGCATGGCCAATACACTGCAGCACAAATAGCTGATTGCATTGCTTCTTAATTGCGTAGGAAACTTTGTTCAATTATTGTGGAATGGGCTCCAAAAATATCAATATTTATTGATGAATCCACAACTGTTTCATCTCATTGCGTTTTAATTGTTTATATTCGTTCTTCGATTGGTGGTAAAGAGCCAATCACCTTTCTTCCTGATGTACTAAAATTGGCTGGAGGGGATGCATAGTCCACTGAAGCCTCACTTTTAAATTGTTTGCCAAACATGGGTTTTGCCATGAGTTCCTGGCAGAAACTTTGAAAGGGGTATGCAGTGATGGGGCCAGTGTTATGCTAGGATGAAAGTGGTGTGCTTGAGAGGTTAGCTGAAAAATATGCCTGCATTGTGAAATGGCACTGTTTGTGCCACTGCATTGAGTTGAGCGTGTCCGCCAATGTTCATACTCTGCCTGGGCTGAAACATCTGAAATTGTTTTTTGAAAAACTGTATGCAGTCTTCCACCAATCGCCCAAAAATCAATGTGAACTTTCAGACTGTGCAAAGGATTTGGAAGCTCAAATTCTTAGGATTGGCAACATCTTTTCGATTAGGTGGTTTGCTTCGAGCCAGAGGGCTATTAGAGCAGTATGGGAGTCATGCCTGGCGCTTCATAGTCATTTCCTGAGGGCAAGCTTGTGTACTTCACGTGACAGCAAGCATCGTGCTACATTCAGTGGGCTCAATAAAATCATGACATCTGAGTATTTCCTTCTTAATTTAGCTGGTGCAGTAAGTGAAGTTGTGATCTTTCTGAAGCTTTGCAGAGGGAAGATGTGACTCTTCCGAGAGCCTATCAGCTCATCCCCCGAACTGTATGGGCCATTGAAAGATACAAGAATGTGCCTGGAAAACATCTGAAAGAAGTAATTGGCTCAATTGAAAAAGGGTCCTTTAAAGGAGTGACTATCAATCGGGAGCAGGGATGTCATTCGGGGGTCGCCTGGGGTCTCCCTTGCTACCCCTGTGGTCACCCATGCTACCCCTAAAAATATTAAACACATCTTTTCTTTTTTAATGTACGCTTCTGGGCTGGCTGTGGCCAGTGCCATGTGGCTCTTTGTTTCTGGAGAGTGTCTGGCTTTCTTGTTCAGGCCTCTTAAAAAAAACAGGGGGTTGCACTAGTGTTATTCTTTCAGCAGTGACCCTAAATTTGAAAGAATAGGAATAACAAATAATTTGTCTTTCTGGGGGTGAGTCCCTGATTTAGTCTGTTCTAAAACACCTCAATTCAGCCTTTGATCCTTCTAAGGTCGATAAATGAGTACCAACACAGGTCTGGTGATATTTTATGTATATTTGTTCTATATAAAGCGCTTAACCATAAGTGCTTTATAATAATACACCATTATCATTTGTCCTTGGATATCTGCTTGCATTCACACTAATTTGGTAATATGGGCCTATATAATAGACTGATATTAACAATACATATGGTGATCCATTCTCGTATGAAATGTATATCAAATTATAGTGATATCGTAACCATATTTTTCGTTGTATAGTAAGGAACAATGTTATGTGAGGCCCCTTCCTGGTTTGTCAAGTGGCAAAGGGTAGTGTTCCTTTGCTTCCTGTGATGTCACTTCAGGGTTGGGTCAAATGATATCATGTCCTGTGATGTCATCAGAGGTCAAGGGTTGTGTGATGTCACTTCCGCTACCTCTGGCATTTTGGTGAAATGAGGTCCCTGATCGGGAGGAGTCAAGCAGACAGGTGAGAATAAATCTGCCCCAATTTTACCAAAATTTGGCAGATAATTTAAGTGCATGATTATTTGCCATGACTGCAAGTAATAGGTCAATCAATAATCCTTGGGCTGATGAACATGAGGCCCTTAATTCCCAGATAGATGTTCTTAATTCTCAGAAGTGGCCCAGCAACATTGACAGTTCATGGCTTGAGGGTGAACATAAACTGGAAATCCTGTGCAGGAGATTTTTTCTGAATTACAAATCTATAGGTGAAGGTTTCCGGGACTACATTGACAACGGTGGGGATGAAGTTCCCAAACAGCTGCAACTCATCCTGAGGGCAGTAAACACCCCACCAGTAACTTCTAGTGGCACTGAAAGGGGGTTCAGTACAATGAACATGATCCTGTCACCTGTAAGGAATACTCTTAGCATTAGCCATCTCTCCTCCTTAATGTTTACAAACCTCATGGGCCCTCTTCTGCCACTTTGGGATCCTCTGCCATACGTGAACAGGTGGCTGTCCTCACATCGCAATGCAGATGATAACCAGTCACGCAAAGTAGATCCTTCCACACACTATAACAAATGGTATGCATATGTGTGGAGGTTTCTTTGATGCCAGCACTTGTCACCATGCAAAGATCCCTGATGAGGAGAAATTAGTGAATTTGAAGACTGTTAAAGTTGATTTTGTGTACATTCAATAAAACAGGATGTAATGCCAAATGTGACAACTGCAGGAGAATATGTAATTTTGTTAATAAATAATATTTCAGCATGTAATCTTGATGTTATTTTTGATTCTTCACTATCTTTCTCTACTCATATCCTCTATCGTTTCTGTCGCTACCAACTCTTTATTATTCTAAAGCTCATCGGTTTCTTAACTTTTCTTGTGCTGAGCTTCTCATCTCCACTTTGACCTTTTCTGGTCTGTTCTGCTGTTATTCTCTTCTTTTTGGTCCTCCATCTTACTCTTCTTTGATCCATTTATCATTCTTCAATTCCAGTTCTCTGTAATCTTGCTCCTCGAGATTCAATCACTTCTGCTCCCCAATCTTTGCATTTGCTTTCCTGTGAAAATCAAGTACTTTTTAAATGTCTTTGCATTGTTTGTAAGTGCCTTTAGGGCCTCGCCCCTTCTTATCTTTCTTCTTTAGTTCCTTTTTATTCTCCAGCTCATTCACTTTATTCTGAATCGCCTTTTCTGTTGGCTGTTTCTCGTGCCCCATCATATTTACGTTAATTTGCTCTTCTTGCCCCTACACTTGGAATTCTCTTCCTTCTATTTTTTTATTTTCAAGTCCTGTTTAAAAACATATCTCCTTACTTGTTGATCTTTGGTTTTCTGATTATCTGTTCCTCTAAATTGTACTGTCGGTTACTCTGTATAGCGCTTGGGCCTTAAGCACAGTAGAAATTCAATAAAAATACAAAAACACAAAATAATGCAATAGGTATTTCGTCCTTTTAGGTGAGTGTTTTTGTCTGCTAAACTGTATTAAATGCCATAGTCCCAATTCCTGCATAAATCCTTTCTTTTGGTTTGGGTGACACAGAACAGAGTCTGTGTCAACTGATGTTTGCTCTGGCTTGGATTCACCACAGGAAATGCAGTCTACTGTGGCTAGATGTATGTAGTACGCCGTAACAAGCACACAGTGCAACTGTTGTCCCTTCTAGCGATGTCACTTCCGGTAATATCACTTCTGGTGATGTCACTTCCCATTGACTATGCTAATGAGTCCCCCAATTCATTTTTTAAGACTTGACACCTGGAGTAGTGGGACGGGGGGATTGTCCCCCCACACCGCAATAAACCTTTGCCTCTCAGAAGATTGATAATGAAACCTTGAAAATAGCTCAAGAAAAGAAAATGTCCTAGTATGTTGATGGCAAAGTATAAATGTTGCACATCTGTTAAACCTAAAAAAAGGGTATTGAAATATTTTGTGCACAGTGCAATCAGAGGTGGATTTAACAGTCGGACAAGGGAAAAATGCCCATGGGGCACTCTTGTTCTGCCTTTTTCCTCTAAAAGTCAACCAGGGCACACAGCCCCTTCCCCCACCCCAGTGAAGTCTTATCTTTTTAAATGTCCCAGTAGCAGATTATTTAAAACAGGAAGTAATTAGTGAACAGAAAAAGTAACTGGTACTCTTAATAAGCTATTTAAGTGTGATTGTTGGGTGATTAGAAATTATGGGGGTACAGAAAAAGCTCTGTGAAAGCATGGGCCTCATTACGAGTTTGGCGGTAACCCATCAGTGCTATCAGCGGGTTGTCGCCGAAACTCGTAACACTGTTTCCGCCGGCGGCCCAGGATAGCAGGCGGGGGAAAGTGTAAGTCCCCAATCCCATGGAGTCTTATACAAATCCATGGAAATGGGGACACGGAAGCACTGGCACTGTTGCTAATGGTGCCGATGCGTCTGTGACAAGTCTGACTGCCGTTACTGTTGCACCCGGCATGTCAGACCTGCCAGGCACAATGGCCCCAGCAGGCAGGTTTGTAGTGTGGTGGTCTGGAAAGGGTGCCAGTATGTTGTTACCGCCACTCTTATTTCCAGACCGCCACACTTGTAATGAGGCCCAATTTTGTTATGCATTTCATTTCACTTTGTGTCTGTATGACATTTTGTGTAAATTCTCATGAATTTGCATTCTGGAGCTTATAGGCCTCCAATCAGGATGAGGAAGATAAAGCTACAATCAAATCATTTTACACCCATTTTTTCCACTCCGCAGGACTTGGAAAATTACCACCTATGATTGTAGCTGTATTGGTAAAAGCAAGCAGACTCCAAGTCGTTAATTATGAGATAAATTTACACTTTTCCAGACACGTAGTGTAAAAGTGAAGAGAAAAGGTGATTTTGCCTATGTTTTGCTATTTACTTTTCCAGTACTTGGGGGAAACAATTCAAATTGCCTGTAGGGCCCCTTTTGCAAAGAAATGCAAACAGGAGTGGCCCCCTCCGTGCATTTTAGGATTTTGAAAACAAATACTCTTTTTCGTCAACCCGTTTCTACAAGACTACACATTGTGGGGTTGTTTTATCACGTGACTTGTGCATTTTTAAAGTAATCTGTATAAAATTGTGTATTCTTTTTTTATTGTTTATGGTTTCTTACAAGTTTAGTGAAGTAAGAAAAAGAAGAAAAATAAATGGAAATAGAAAAGTAAAGAGAACAATTGAATACAGAAACTTACAATAATAAACATTTCATATTCATGGCTTAGTCATTGGTATAAACGTATACATATCATAGCAGTTACATTTATTTTCCTATAAGTCATCCTTATCACTTACAATTTATTTTATATTCAGAGTTGTAGCTATCGTAAGCGGGATATCAATTTAATTTAAAATTCTGTACAAAAAGTGACTTGTATTATTTTAGATTTTTAAATCCAAACTTCAATACATATTTGTACCAACTTGAGCTGTGTAGATGTGTGGTCAGGTACCTACATTTCAGGATAAGCTCAAATTCTGGCTTTACCACTTAACCAAAGTGTATAATCTTGGGAAAATCATCTAATCTCGCTGGGTGTTTCCTGCCAAACTTAGGTGGCCCTAGAAGTGATTCAGTTTGCATTTTGAGCTATTAAAAAAAATAAAAAAGATGCCCCACTCATGATTTAATAGATGGGCAGTGTAGGGTCAGGGTCCACTAAGGAAACACACACACATCTCCCTTTGGAAAATATAAGGCCACATTTATTGAAAGAATTGTGACATTCAATAGCACAGTAAATATGTCAAACAAGAAGTCACCATGGACAATTGCATATTATAAACAGTATGTAAACAGTATGCATCAGACAATGATGTTTAGGGGGATGGCAGGGGAGCGGTGGCCCCTCCTCCATGCCACGTCCAACAGGGAGCGATACCAGGAGGTCGGAAACCACTCAACTTGTACTGTCTATCTCCTGATCCCACTCTCATGCTGCTAGCACTCCTACACACCCTCAACTCAATTAAAATGTGCTGCAGCATTGAAACCAAAAATATTTATCGAGAATGGGGGGGGGTCTGTCTTTCACAACAAGATGTCTGGACCACAAGCACCTCTTCCGTGGCGGCTGGGAGTAGCAACAGTATTCAGGGAGGCATTGTTGAGCGCACACCATCTTAGATGGAATAAGAACTTGTTGCTCAGCCCCTGCAAAAGAGGAGGTGGAATCATCCTCAATTCCCTCCAGCCAGGACAACAAGACATGGTGGGGCTATGGCAGAGTAGGTGGGAGTGGTTTTAAATGGGAATGGTGGTCAGAGGGAGCTGATGGAAGGTGACCAGGGGGGCAAAACATGAAGGAGGAGTGGATAGAAGAGAAAAGGGAGAGCAGATGGGAAAGGAAGATAGGTAGATTGCTATTGCCACACTGTTGTTGTTTCTGCTTCTCTTTTGCTCTATAATGTTTTTCACAGCCAAATGATAGCATTATGTTGAAAATAAGTAAAAAATATTTTTCTTAGGGCATGGTTAATTTGGATTAATCTCTCAAACTCCTGTTAAGGGTTCTGCAGAATACAGCTTTTATTTTTCATGCTTTGGCAATAGTTTTCCTTATGGAGAGGGGGGAGCGTATGGAGATGAAGTGAGTAGTGAATGGAAGGTCAAAGTAGGGAGGGAGCGTATGGAAGCAAACTAAGGAGCAAATGGAAGAAGAGAGCAGAAGTCTTTTTGAAAGGAGTACTGAAGAGCCTGTGATTTTGGAAGGGATGAGCATGTGGAAGGAAGAAGCAGATTTCCCATTTAAACAAATTGAGTGAACCTGGGCAAATTACTTTATTTATTTTTATTTAATTGTTAATTTATATTGCGCTTAATACCAGCATTGTGGATTCTAAGCCCCAGATCAGGATTTGAACCTGTGTGGTGCTGCGTTATCTTGTTTCCACGACAAATGTGTTGCCCATGGGCTATCCTTTGCTGTCATCAAAACCTTGTGAGGTAAACAGGTGGTTTCCAGCCAGAGTTATACCACTAAACAGAAAGCTCCAAATATAGAAGAAAACAACTTAAAAAACATGTAACATTTGTTTCACTCGTGACTGCCATTAATTGCTCCCTCCATAAGCTCCACACCCATGCCCCACCTCTACCCAGGACCATCTATCAGCCTTGCCCAAGAATCTCTTTTCCTTAAATCTGGCATGGAGTGAAATCCTAACAAGCATCGTTATCAGACTCTCAAGTAGTCTTGTGGGTAAATGTGTCACCCCCTGGTCCTAAAAACCTGGGTTTGAATCCAGGTGTCTGCACTTTATAAATCAGTCTAACAGACTCAACCAATTTGAGGGTGCCAATTGATTTTTCTATGTGCAGGAAGGCATTTTTTGCTGGATTATAGGTCTGAGAAATCTGTCTTAATGGCAGCACCTTTAAGGGTACTCCTCCACACACACACACAATGTAAGTTGGGCCCCCCGGATCACAAGGCTGGCACACCCAGATAAAAATTCCTGGAACCGGGCATGCCTGTCACTTTGCAATACCAGCCTGTCTGGCAGGAATACCCAACAACTTCCACAGCTGCGCTGGCTCACAGGAGATAACACATGTGTGATGTCAAATTGAATGAGTCTGCAATGATTTTGAGCAGTGCCATGCACCATACTCTCACTCAGACATGGATTATTCTTAGAGTTTACCCTGCCACCGGCATAGGCTACTCATAATCATCCAATTTTGGATCAGGGGTGCATATCTTAAATGTAGCCCGATAGTGGTCGAAGTGTATGAAAAGAAATAGTGGAACTATGTTCCCTGCTGGCCTGCCCATGCTCCCCGCGAACCTCATCACCATGCCACGTTCCTCCCATGTGCAATACAAACTGCCAAACAAATGTGCCTGCTGTTTAAGGGAACGTTCAGTGCAGTGCACCGAAGTATAAGTTTCAACTTCTTCCTACATGTTTATTTTAAAACATAACCATTCTAGAACGGTTTCTTTTTAAAGTTAAGGAGCACCACTCCAAAACCGCTCCCACCCATTTCGCCCAATGCAGCCCTATAGCTAGAGAGACTTGGTTACTGCAGCTGGTAAGTGGGCATGTGCGACCTCTGGGCCTACTCTGTGCCACTGGAGAGCAGGCGCTACAGATCTGGATACTGATGCATCAGGGCACAGGTACACACTATGCTTTTGGCATGAAGCCTGTAAAAGGGAAATCTGATCAGCAGATTACCCTTTCATGGATGGAATTACCTGCATGATTGTTTTTACACCTTTGCCAGACGGCAATTCCTCACAGAGGGGTGTTGTCACTATAGGGGCCTCTGCCCCTGGGTAGGAGGTACTTGTTGAGAGCAGTCCTGCATGCCTGATCAATGTTTATGTTCCTACTATTGGAGAAGGGGTATCAGGAGGGCAGCGAGTTCCAACAGAAGGAAACCATAAGTGAGAAAAAGCAGAAGAGGGAGCCAGCAGATAGATGATGGGGGACAAGGAGAGCTGAGAGGGCTAGAGAGTACTCAAAGGTGCATAGGCCATGTATGGGAAAGGGACAAGCCCAGGAATAGACTTGATGACAAGAAGAAGGAGTTTGAAAAGGGGCTGATATTCCATAGAGAGAAATCCCTCAAAGAGTCGGTGGGTAGGGTTGGGAGAGGATTGAGTGAGCTTAAAAATGGTTTGTGTAGCAAATGTAAGTCCCTTGGTGAGTGGGGTGAAGAACAGAGGTGAGTCCCAGTATGAGAATGGGGAAAATATTCCAGCCTGCTAAGACCACGTGTGGGTGGGGACAGTTTCTGTGGCCATACAGGAGGTTAATCTGGGCCATTGTGATATTGGTGGAAATAACATTTGATCTTCAGGTTTGCTATCAAAGGGGATCCCAGGATTTCATGTCTGGTTGGATCGGGTGATGAGATCAGGAAAAGAAAATACCGAAGATGGGAGAAGCATCGAGGCATTACCACCCAGGTGGCAGATGATTTCCGTTTTTGAAGAGGTTTGTAAAAATCAGTGAAAGTCGAGCGTAGAGTCAGTCTGCGGCAGTCGACTATCTTTTTTTCCTGAGAGGAGCTGCAGTGACGTGGTTGTGCTGCCGTTTGGAGTCCCCCTTCACTGTGCCTTTAAGGAACTTGCTGGTGCTGGTGCCGGTGGGCATACTCTACTTAAACTCGCCTCAAGCGCAGAGCGCGCGCGGAGTCGAGCGTAGAGTCAGTCTACGGCAGTCAACTATCTTTTTTTCCTGAGAGGAGCTGCAGCGACGTGGTTGTGCTGCCGTTTGGAGTCCCCCTTCACTGTGCCTTTAAGGAACTTGCTGGTGCTGGTGCCGGTGGGTGTACTCTACTTAAACTCGCCCCAAGCGCGGAGCGCACGCGGAGTCGAGCGTAGAGTCAGTCTACGGCAGTCGACTATCTTTTTTTCCTGAGACGAGCTGCAGCGACGTGGTTGTGCTGCCGTTTGGAGTCCCCCTTCACTGTGCCTTTAAGGAACTTGCTGGTGCTGGTGCTGGTGCCGGTGGGCGTACTCTACTTAAACTCACCCCAAGCGTGGAGCGCGCGCGGAGTCGAGCGTAGAGTCAGTCTACGGCAGTCCACGGCTGGTCGAGGCTGTGAGGCTCCCAACGAAGAGTGCGAACGCAATGACGGCGCAATCAGGCACGAGTGGTCAGGCGGTTCCAGGCACTGGCCCCCTCACCCGACGAAAGACAATCCAACAACGTCGGATGCAGAACCCCTGGACCGCTCTGAAAGCCGACTCGTCGCTCGAGTCCTCGAAGGTAAGCACTGTGCCACGGAAACGTGTGACTGAGAATTGCTTGGACTCACGCACAGTACAAACGATATCCTGCCACCGCGACAGTCCCTCACCTGTATTAAAGAATAAGCTTTCTGAATGTTTATCAACTGACTTATTTCCTGCCAGTACAGACACCTCTATTTTTGAGAACGGGGCCGAAATTGCAGGCTCATTGAGTTTGACCATCCCTTTCGACAACCCCGATAGTACAACTTGCCCACTATCATCTGGTCACGTTGACCTAAATGAAGCTGTAACTGTTGTCGATGAATGTCTCATTGAAATGAGACCATCAAGCCCGTCAATAGACTCTGTGGCCATAGGTGTGACCGAGCCTGACCCAGTAAGCGAGGTTGAAAACTCAATTGCAATCATGGATGTAAATAAAGAGGAAGCTTACCTCCCACAAAGACCTTTACTATCCTTGCTTGATCTGCCTTTCCTTCAACGAAATGTTGCGTCACCAGCCGCGGTTACTCAAATTCACTCTGACAAAGGAGATGATTTTTTTACGGCATTCGACTTGACCGACGCCGAGCTAATGGAAGCCTCGCAAGACGAGGATGACACCATATCACTAAACGATTTGGACGTACCATCTTCAAAACTTTCGAAAGAACCAGCTATTTGCGTCAACGATCACGACGACACCATTCTGGCCGGTGGCACTACAGCAACCAATTCAAACAACAAGAATCAAATAGATTCCAAAAACACAGGAAAAAGAGCCACCCATTGTCGAGAAGCTGAAGTAAAATCTCTCAAAAAACATTCCCCTGTGCCTCCTCCATTTACCCACGGACTCAATTGTTTGAGACTGACGACGATATGTCGCGAACGAGTAGTTTCCCGTTCGTTGGCCAGAACCAACAAGTCCAGGAGACTTTTTCCGACCGGGCCCACAAGTCAAGTAACGCGCTGCTAAAACCTCCTTGTGATGCGCTAATAGACCTTTCGTCGGGGCTTGCCCCACATTGTGGAAACCTAGTACACAGCCGCAGTAGCTCTGATGATAGAGAAACCCATGCTTTAAGTCGTCGGTCACACAATTTTTGTATCCAGCATCACAGGATGTCGCCAGTGCATTCTTCGAGACACAGGGGAACGCTCTTAAATCCACCACACGCCCCAAAGGGTGCCGTTATGAACGTAAATGGAGACTCATCTTTAACATCTGATCCCCAGTCTGACTCAGTAAATAGCACCCATTCAAATACGGCCGACAAGACCAGTGCCGAGTCTAAGCCTAGCCTCTCGTCGACAGCAGCCATGCAGATCTACAACAACGTGTTGGCCGCCTCGTCAGCTGCACTTCTGCCCTTCCTGAAGATGTATGAATCGCTCCACGAGGCCCACAAAGACCAGTCTTCACTCATTATTTCTCTAAAAGAAAAGATGGACAGCTTCAACTCAGTTACAAACTTTTTACAAAGCCAGCTTACCCAGGAAGCTGAACGAACCTTGCGCTGACAAGAGCGCCTAAGCGACCTCGCCGCACGCCATCATTGCCAAAATGACTCTCTTGCAGACTGTCTACTTGAGGCAGTGAAGTGGATGCGGCACTCTACTGCTGAGTCGATATCCAGAGTGGTTACCCAAACAATTGGATTATCATCCGTGAGCACATCTGACGCAAGCTCAATTCCTTCATCAGAGTCCTTGAGTCAAGGCTCTAACAAACCAAAAGAGCGGCCATCTCCCAGCTCTACAGCCAACTCAATACCCAAGGCCATCCCCTCAATAATGTCTCAACTGAATAAAGCTTCAGTATCAAGCAAGCACAAGTCTGACTCAATTGCCAATGCCTCAGCGCCTGCTCAACTTACGTGCCAATCACAGCTTGATCCACCAGTGATATGCATTGACACGATGCTTATAGTGTCATTTGGTATTTTCCAAGGACCGCTAAAACAACAAGAAAGTCAACCAATAACCACTGAAAGTTTCTTAAAGGGTCCATCGACACAAACATGACCAAGAAAATCGAGGCAGGTAACCAGGAAAGGTGTACCGTCTTTAAACACACGAAACCTGATTCGCAATCTACCCACAGATGCGAACCCAGGCCTTTTTAAGCGTGCAGATACAACTAAACAGACTGTGGCTAACACCGCAAAAGATCAAGTCAGATCAACACACGCTGTCGGGCCATCGGAAGTCCACTCCAGTAAGCGTCAAAGAATGGACTCCGATCCTGAAAGCTTTGTAGGGAATGTCTCTAAATCCATGATCGATATTTGCGATCTATCCACATACTCTGATGACACGTCGGACGTTCAACCTACCGCTAATCTTGGCGTGGCATTGGAAGTTCCACAAGTGGGGCGTTTTCCGAATAGAGTGTCAGCATCAAGCAGCAACGCGAAATTTGATAATAAGTCAAAGATGTATGAGCAAAACAAGGAACAAAAGTCATCTTGCCTGAATCCAAAACATACCAGCTCTCAAGGAAATAAGTCTGTACGTTACATCTCAAAGGCTTCCACATCATTGAGTTCTCGAACCAATCTTTCAATTTGCAAATTAAGATTGCAATATCTTCATCAAGACGAGGATGAATTGAACTTGAATCGTAGAAATGTGATGAAATTATTCACCTGTATCCCATCACTACGAACAATTACATCTGACGACATAAAAATCGTGGAGTATGCAACTGAACGTAGCTGCGATCAAGTTCTCTTGCATATCTAGTCTGCCTTAGTCCGCAACACCATCTTGAACGCTGCGGACGAATTACTGAGCTATGGATTCAATATTTCTCTTGAACCAACAAGCCCTAGTCATGCCAATCCAAAGTTAAGTCCAGGGCAGGCCAATTTCAATCAAAAGGACCAAAGACGTTCGGACCCGCGGCAGATTGACCACACTACCGACCGCCAAAGATCGCATACTGATCAGACTTTTAAAAGCAATACGAGAAATGGCAAAACAGACTGGCATTAGCCATTAATTTCCAGAAACGAATGTCCACGTGATTTCATCTCTTGGAACACCAGAGGGTTCTCCCATTTATTTAATCATTTTGATGAGGACTTGGGAAAAGTTTTTGTCATGTGTTTGCAAGAGACATGGCTAAGTGTGCCTCCAACCAGAGACGGATTTATGATCTTACTAAATCCCGCAATCAAAAACAAAATAGGGCGTCCTTCATCAGGCCTACTAATGATGATTAAGATTAATACATGGTGGCAGCTCAAGGATGTATATATCCCCAATCCGTTCGTACAAAGCGCCTTACTACAATCAAATCATCAAAACATAGGCGCGAGGAAGCATTTGCTCATTATAAATGGGTACTGGAACCCGGGGAAAATCACTACAAAATCCTTCATCGAGTCCACAATTCACATACTTGATGACGTCATATTGAAGCATAAGAATCTCTCAATATTTTGTGCAGGAGACTTGAACTACAATTGGTTCAAGTACGATGAAGGAACTCAGAGTTACAAGCCAGCTCCTGCCAAAGAAATTGCGTCTCGGGGTCGTCAATGGAGTCAAGCACTCCACATGAGGAATTGCCAAATGGTTAACGGGCATGTGACAGGTGACCGCCCTCCAAAGCAAACGTGGTCAAACAATAAAGTTCATTCAATCATTGATTATTTCTGGGTATCGCAAAACCTGTCTGAAAAAGAATTGTCATTAACAATCGTACCCATGACTAACAGTGATCACAATCTTATGTGGCTCACCTTTCCGGTGGAATGGCCAACAGAAAAACGATGCCACGATATTCCTATCTCAGTGAACGCAGGTGGCAACCGTTTAAGGATCGACAAAGCAAACATCCAAAAGATCAGCCAAAACATCAGTAACGATGAAGCAACAATGGTTGATTATCTCCCCTTGCTTTTCGATTTCGTAACTGTTCGAGTGGCAAATTCCACCATGGGGCATAAACATAAACACATATCATCGACAATTCTGACGCAAGCCAAAAAAGCGATGCTACACGACATGAGGAAGCTGAAGAAGTTGCTCAAGATCACCAAGGACACGAGCTCCATCATCTCTGCAATCCATAGACGTCGCAAAGTGTATCGTAATTGGTTAAAATCTCAGAAAATTATAATAGAGCAGGACAAAGCTGAGCTATTAATGAAACAACTAGTCCAGAAAAACTCACGGGAAACATGGGCAATCCTCAATTCTGGGAACTCCAAACATCAGCCCATGGCGCCAAATGAGATTGACTCAGCGCAATGGATGCGCCATTACGCAAACATTTTTAGCAATCCACAACATGAAGTCGCAAGCAGCTCTAAGCAAAATCTGTCTTCATGGGACTTGCGTATTCCAGCCGAAGACATAAAACTCGCAATTCGGTCTTTGAAGAACTCTAATGCCGCTGGTCCGGACCTCATAACGAATGTAATGTTAAAAAACAATGAGGCAGAATGGGCTATCTTCATAGAATCCCTATTTGCAAGAATATCTTCAACGAAGAAAATACCTGTTTCTTGGCGGGATGCTATAATAGTTCCCATCCATAAGAAGGGCAATCGGGCTGACCCATCCAACTATCGCCCGATTGCACTGTTGGATACCATCGGAAAAATGTTTGCCTCTGTTCTACGTCAACAGCTTTCTCAATGGTCAGTCGCGGAACAAATCCCAGACATGCGACAAACAGGATTCACAAAACGAGTCGGCGTCGAAGTGAACTTGCTGCTAATGACCATCTTAAAACTTGAAAGTATAAGGGCTAAAACGCATCTGTACGTCGCCTTTATCGATCTACGTGGCGCCTTTGATAGTATCAATCGCTCTAAGCTATGGCAAAAATTGGAAAACTGGAACTGTCCAAGTAACTTGATCGACCCAATAAAAGCGCTTCATTCAGACACAGCCATCAGCATACGTTTAAACAATCAAGGCGCCCTATCTGATCAAATATCTATGAACATGGGCGTGAAACAAGGCTGCCCACTAGCTGCCGAGCTGTTCAAACTCTTCATTGCCGACATCCCAGCCCATCGCACAAATGTGAGATGTTTTCCACCAATCCTAAATAACACCAAAATTGGATGTCTCATTTATGCGGATGACGTGGTCCTTCTAGATAAGACCCAGATAGGCCTACAACGGCAAATGACAAACTTACATGAATATCTCATCAAAAACGATCTGGAGATAAACACTGACAAGACCAAGATCGTCGTTATTGGTAGAACAAACCTCAAAAGACAAAGGGCCTTCACTTGGTACATCGATAAGAACCCGCTTGATGTAGTAGACTCAATAAGATACCTAGGAATCTCTTTTAATAATTCCCTCTGCGAACATCACTGGAAAACCGACCTAATAGCTCGAATGACTCAATTCAGCATACAAGCACAGCTCTTGAACAAATCATATGGGAAATTCACTCTTACTCCCATATTGACATTCTATTCTCAAAAAGTAGTACCGGCTATTACTTGCTATTACTTTTGGCTCGGAAGCAGGCTGGAGCATAGACGTGGCTTTTTGGCAGAAACTCGAGGGTATTTTTTGGCGGCGGGTCCTGAAGCTACCAACATACATTTCAATGACACAGTTAAGACATGAGCTTTCCTTAAACTTGTTACATACTATTGTCTTGTGGAAATCTTTAATGGCATTCCGGAAAATGATTGTAACGCCCATGTCTCCTGCTTATCAGATCTTCTCAAAAAGTGCTGGACCTGGTCACTCCAATTTACTTGAAGAATGGAAACAACGCTTGGTACAGATATTAACCGGTGCCGATTTAAATACCGACGAACTAATAATGAGACCACAATCTGCGAAAAAAAAGTTTGAGACTGTGAAGTGGATTCAGAATAACGAACAAAGGAGAAAGCTGGCCTCAAAATTAGGTGCTGGAATAGGTGAACTTAAGCTGGGAGTCCCATGTAACTATCTGACGAACTGCCCGTCGAGACACTATCGTGAGCAGTTCCTGCGAATACGGCTGAATGCCATTGACACAAGAGCCATGTTGTGGCTTCGTCATTCCAAAGAAGTAACTGATGATATATGCCGATTTTGCTTGAAGGAGCCCGAATCCCTAGAACATTTAATAACTAAATGCACGATAATTACGGCAAAACGTATCCTACATCTTGGGAACTTTAGTCCTGCAAGCCCCGACTCTCGAGATTGGTGGTCTCATGCAATGGCAGGCAATTCCGTGAAACTATGCTGTGCGATAGTTGATTTCATCGCCTCTCTCAAATTGAAGGCTGTGGGTCAATTAACACAGATTGTGCTGCCCTAATCATGAAGCTAGATGGTACTTGAACGGTGGCTTTGGTCGCTCCTGTGTTCTTTATGCACTTATCTTTCTTGCATTTTCTCTTGGTTTGGTCTAGTGTTAGCGTTTTTGGAGGAACACGTGACAAAAAAATGTTTGTAATAAAAGTCTGATGTCACAGTGTTATGCTGAGACATATTAGACTGATGTTGCAATAAAAGAAAAAAAAAAATCAGTGAAATGCCATGCAGGAGGAAAGCTCAGGGTTGAAAGAGGGGGAGTGAGGAGAAGATGTTGGTATCATATGTGAATAGGCGACAAGAAAAGACTAGTGAGGGGATGCATTTGCTGAGTGAGATGGTGTAGAGAATGGAGAGAAGGGAACCATGGGCAGAAATTTGAGCGGCCCCTACTTGGGGGGGAATGGCAGAGGAAGTGAAAGTGTTCCATGGGATAGCATAGCCAGAGATGCATGAGGATACCAAGGCAATGGCATTCATCTGGCTGCCAAGGTTACCACAAGAGAGGAGATGAGAGTAGTGGTGCACCACGTCTAAGGCAGCCAAGTATTCAAGACAGATGAGGATATAGGAGAGCTTGAAATGGTGAGCAGTGTGAGGACGTTAGAGACAGATATAGGTGGGTTCTGTTTTCACGAAGGACTAATACAGAACCCACACTTAAGGGGTTGCAAAGTTTGCTTGCCGCCAGCTAGTCAGTGATTTTGTTAAAAACGACATGATCAAGAATTATTGAGTCATGAGGCAGACCTGAGTTATGTTGATAGTTGGATGGGTTGCTGGTTTCAAAAGAAAGGTTTCCAAGATGGGTAGCAAAGTAACAAAATGATACCACCCTTAAAATCTCCCATAAGTGAGCAGTGGGTTGAATATAGGAAAGAGCAGAGAGGGGCAGTGGATCCCAGTTCCAAGATACTTTGTAGTGGAAATAAATCAATGGAGGTGCAGGATAGTTTGGCTTCCTGGAGAACAGGTGCCAGTTCAACCAGGGTGATGGGTGAGATTTAGTGTACAAATAGGATAAGTGGGGATCAGTGTTGGTGGACAGAGTGG
This sequence comes from Ambystoma mexicanum, assembly GCF_040938575.1. Lineage (NCBI taxonomy): Eukaryota > Metazoa > Chordata > Amphibia > Caudata > Ambystomatidae > Ambystoma > Ambystoma mexicanum. Next base: position 399,359,712 of record NC_090925.1, on the reverse strand, counting down.
GAGCGGAAGAAGGAAGCATGAGCATTTGTTTGATATGTCTCGTATTTTAGACATTATATAACAGATCTACAAGGCCAAGTCATCTACAGACAGAAGACGAAGGAGCAAGGTCAGGGGAGGAAGAGAGCAGTACGGCCTGGAGCATGCAGGAGAGGCTGTAAGAATTAGAATGGAAAGTCAAGATTAGGAAGGTGAATTGAGACTGGATGAAATGCCCCCCCCCACACCAGGTTTCAACCCCTGGTTGCCTGTAGATCCCTTGCTGTCGAATTATACACCCTCCCTAACCCTCATTATTAGCTCCCCTCTGGCTTGTGTTCCAATGCAATTTGATTCCCTCGCTGTGTACTTCGCCCTTTGACTGTTACTTCCCAAAATTAAGTCGGCACTCAATGAATACCCTAATAATAAAAGAGCAAGATTCCTTTCCATTGGGAAGAGGTGAGCTGCAGTCCCTTTAGCGACCCTCCTGGGCCACGCTGTGCTCGTTTTTTAAGGCCTCCATGTTCCCCAGTGCCTGTGTGCAGCCCATCTCCCAGCCCCCTCCGTTGCCTCCATTTCCCCGTTCGTGTGCTTCTTCCCGCCTCCCTAACCCTCCCACCTCCCCTGATTGGACCATCTGAGGACCAGTTCCTGGGACCTACACGGCGCGAGCACCGTGCTGGCGCCCATTTCCATTGGGAAGAGGTGAGCTGCAGTCCCTTTAGCGACCCTCCTGGGCCACGCTGTACTCGTTTTTTAAGGCCTCCATGTGCCCCAGTGCCCGTGTGCAGCCCATCTCCCAGCCCCCTCCCCTGCCTCCATTTCCCTGTTTGTGTGCTTCTTCCCGCCTCCCCAACCCTCCCACCTCCCCTGATTGGACCATCTGAGGACCAGTTCCTGGGACCTACACGGCGCGAGCACCGTGCTGGCGCCCATTTCCATTGGGAAGAGGTGAGCTGCAGTCCATTTAGCGACCCTCCTGGGCCACGCTGTACTCGTTTTCTAAGGCCTCCATGTGCCCCAGTGCCCGTGTGCAGCCCATCTCCCAGCCCCCTCCCCTGCCTCCATTTCCCCGTTCGTGTGCTTCTTCTCGCCACCCCAACCCTCCCACCTCCCCTGATTGGACCATCTGAGGACCAGTTCCTGGGACCTACACAGCACGAGCACCGTGCTGGCGCCAATTTCCATTGGGAAGAGGTGAGCTGCAGTCCCTTTAGCGACCCTCCTGGGCCACGCTGTACTCGTTTTTTAAGGCCTCCATGTGCCCCAGTGCCTGTGTGCAGCCCATCTCCCTGCCCCCTCCGTTGCCTCCATTTCCCCGTTCGTGTGCTTCTTCCCGCCTCCCCAACCCTCACACCTCCCCTGATTGGACCATCTGGCTGTCATAAGCGACCTTTCCAGGGCAGCCCCCTGCCCGGCAGCCCCGCGGCTAAGGGCCCCAAGGCCAAGGGCGGCTCCAACAGAGGCGGCTCCAGGAAGTGTCAGCAGGTGTCCGCAGGGGAAGCCAAGGAAGCCAGCAGACCCCAACAAAACTGTGAGTGTTGCATGGGTGGGGTGTAGAGCAATTACTCTACTCCAGAAAGTCCCTGTCACCCTACCTTACCTTCCATAGCGTAGACTGCCATAGACTTAAACAATACATACTTAGGAAGACTTTTGACCACTGTGAATGGACTGTAAATGTTGCCTTTGTGATGCATATGCTAGTGCCACACATCTAGGGAACTGAACTTTAGCTTGCACCGCATCTAGATCGAAATGGGATTGTTAGCATGTGCCACACTCGTATGGAATTCTGAACTTTGGCTCGCGTCGCGTCCAGATAGAAATGTGATTCTTAACATGCGCCATACTTAGATTCTGAACCCTAGCTTGCGTCGCTTTTTTCAGAGCCGCCAGAGCACCGGGGGACCACCTTGGCGGTGATAGTGCACGTTACAAATGTCCTTTAACATTAACTGTGTCTAATTTCCTCTCTGTGTAAAATTGAATTTAGAAGTGTGCCTATTAACATGCCCTGGTTGGCTTTAGAAGTGTGCCTAATAGCGTTCCCGGTTGACTTGTAGAAGTGTGTCTAATTTCCTCTCTGTGCAATGTTGAATTCAGAAATGTGCTTATGAGCGTGCCTTGGTTGAATTTTGAAGTGCGCCTAATATCCTCCCTGTGCAAAGTGGAATTTGGAAGTGTGCCTATTAATGTGCCCTGGTTGGCTTTAGAAGTGTGCCTATTAACGTGCCCTGGTAGACTTTAGAAGTGTGCCTAACAGGGTGCCCCGGTTGACTTTAGAAGTGCGCCTAATATCCTCTCTGCACAAAGTTGAATTTAGAAGTATGCCTATTAACATGCCATGGTCGACTTTAGAAATGTGCCTATAAACATGCCCTGGCTGTCTCTAGAAATGTGCCTATTAACGTGCCCTGGTTGACCTTAGAAGTGGGCCAAAAAGCATGCCCTCGCTGAATTTTGAAGCGTGCCTAATATCCTCTCTGTGCAAAGTTGAATCTAGAAATGTGCCTAAAATCCTCTCTGTGCAAAGTTGAATCTAGAAATGTGCCTATTATCCTCTCTGTGCAAAGTTGAACTTAGCAGTGTGCCTATTATCCTCTCTGGGCAAAGTTGAATTTAGAAGTGTGCCTATTAGGGCGCCTTGGCTGAATTTAGAAGTATGCATAATATCCTCTCTGTACAAAGTTACATTTAGAAGTGTGCCTAATAACATGCCCTGGTCGACTCTAGAAATGTACCTATTAACGTGCCCCGGTTGTCTTTGAAAGTGTGCCTAATAGCGTTCCCTCGTTGAATGTTGAAGTGTGCCTAATACGCTCTCTGTGCAAAGCTGAATTTAGAAGTGTGCCTATTAGCACGCCTTGGCTGAATTTAGAAGTGTGCCTATGAGCACGCCTTGGTTGATTTTAGAAATGCACCTAATATCCTCTCTGTGCAAAGTTGAATTTAGAAGTGTGCCTAATAACGTGCCTTGCCTGATTTTAGAAGTGTGCAAAATAAAGCGCCCTGATTGAATTTAGAAGTGTGCCTGATATCTCCTCTGTGCAGAGTTGAATTGGGTTGCCTAATATCCTCTCTGTCCAAAGTTGAATTTGGGAATGTACCTATCGGCGCGCCTTGGTTGAATTTAGAAGTGCGCCTAAAATCCTCTCCGTGCAAAGCGGAATTTTAGAAGGGTGCCTAATATCGTGCCCTGGTTGAATTTAGAAGTGTGCCTGATAGCGTGCCCTTGGTTTACCTAGAAGTGTGCCCATTAGTGCGCCTTAGTTGTATATCCTCACTGTGCAAATTTAAATTTGGTTGCCTAATATCATCCCCACTGCAAAATTGTTTTGGCTGCCTATTATCCTATTTCTGCAAAGTTGAACTTAGAAGTGTGCCTAATAGCGTGCCTTGGTGGAATTTAGAATTGTACCTGCTAGCGTGCCCTGGTTGTACCTAGAAGTGTGCCTATTAACGAGCCTTGGCTGATTTTAGAAGTGTGCCTAATTTCCTCTCGGTACAAAGTTGATTCTAGAAGTGTATATAACACCACCACTCTGGCATAGCGGGATTTGACAGTGCCCCTAATAACGTCACTGTACCAAAGTCTTGAAAGTCTACCCTATATAGGGTGAACGGGTGAAGTGGACGCCCTATATCGGGTGAAGTATGGGGATGGAAAGGGTGAAGTATGGGGATGGAAAGGGTGAAGTATGGGGATGGAACGGGTGAAGTATGGGGATGGAACGGGCGAAGTATGGGGATGGAACGGGCTAAGGGTGTGGATGGAACGGATGAAGGGTGTGGATGGAACGGGTGAAGGGTGTTGATGGAACCGATGAACTGACGTAGAATGGGTGAAGTAGGTGGAACGGGTGAAATGGTAGAACGGATGAAGTAGGTGAATGAATGGGTGATGTGCTTGGAACCAGCGAAGTGGGGGGAACTAGTGGAGTGGGTGGAACGAGGGAAGTGGTACAAATAGTTAAGTGAATGGAACGTGTGAAGATGACGTATGTGGATGGATGATGCATGGAGTAAGGATAACATGGGTAGAACGAATGAAAGGATCAGTGCGAAGATGACTTATGTGTATGGATGATGCATGGACAAAGGATAACGTGGCTAGAACGAATGACGGGAGTAGTGCATAAAATGGTGGAGGGCATAAAATGGTTGAAGTGCATGGAACGGATGGGAGTGCATGGAACGGATGGGAGTGCATGGAACGGGTTGGAGTGCACAGAATGGCGGGACGTACATGAAATGGTTTGGAGGGCATGGAATGTCTGAAAGAACACTGAAAGGAATGGTCTGAGTGCTTGAAACGGTCGTAATGCATGGAACAGTTGGAGTACATGGAACGGATGAAGTTCATGGAAGTATTGGAGTGGGCGCGATCTCAAGCACCTACAGTAAACCACCATACTCACATCTCCACGCTTACTCTCTTCTTTACATCACCACTCAAATAGAACACAGCGATACTATGACACCATTCGGTATAGCTGTTCTCATACCAACATCTGCCTCATACTCCCCATCACTCTAACTAAACACTGCTGGTTACACACCCCCCAGCCAGGCGTTCTCCTCAGGCGTAACGCAGCCATGATCGGTCTGGATAATTCTTGCCAGAACGAACACATACTATTGACCTCCCAACCACCACACCTAGCGCTAAGAAGCAGCTATGACACGAATGCCACACCAGCTGCACACATATCCGGTGCTCACACGCACCTTTGACTCTCTCTACTCTCTCTACTGACTTGAACTTCGGTTCCCAAGGGCGTTCAACCTACCAGCGCCTTCAGACCATACCAATGGTATATAAGGCGCTATATAAATGCAAAGTAACATAACATAACATAACATAGGAGGCCAGGAGTACAGAACAGACACATTTGCATCAGCAATGCAGATGCACTTGCATGGTCACCCTTAGCTACTGGATCGGAGGAGAGATGTATGATCAGGGCCAATAGTGAGAGTGTATGAATGAGCAAGTGGGATACTGGTGCTCAAAGAAAGAGGTCGGTGTGGAGTTAAAGTCCAAAAAGTCTTGTGTGATAGTTATCATGAAACTGCTATAGGAAAAGCCAGAAAAAAAGCTATTAAGTAATGTGTGAAGGTAAATGTGGTATTGGGTGTGGTGGACGAGAAGTGGTGCAGTATGTCGGGGACAGAGACATTAATTAAGGACTAGTCAAAAGGATAGGGTTAATAGAGGGACACGAAGACATGAGGAGGACTAAGTCAGGAGTATTTCCACAGTTGTGAGTGGTTTTATTTGTGGAGGGCAAGTAGAGAGTGTTCAGAGACGGTTGGAATCGAGGAACAAACAATGGGCATTGGACATGTTCAGTAGGCTGGGTTCACTAATGATAGCAATCTGAGCCTAAGTGGGTGGCAAATCCATGAGGAGGTCAGATCAGGGAAGAACTAGTTGGAAATGGCTGATGTTTGAAAGAAGAGATCAAAAATAAAAGGCTAAATTGTGATTGGTCCTTAGGCACACTCCATTTTCCTTAGTAAAGGAGAGGGAAAGAAAGTGACAAAGTAAATGCAGATGGGATCAGGAGAGTCTGTGTAATGTGTGAAATCTATGTCTCTGCATTCATCATTACAGATACCTGACGGTGATCTGTGAAGAACAGGCTCTTGTTGCAAAGGAATTAGGCATTCCAGACTCGAGTGTGCAGTAGGGATCCCAGCCGGCCCATAGGACTGGGGGTTTCCCAAACAGCACTTTAGGATGAGTAGCAGCACCCTCAAGATGGATGGGGATGTAGATTAATACTCTCTCATCAAATCAATAATGACAACTTGATAATTTGGCAAAGGGAGCCCATTTAATGACAAGTACAAAAAATGGGGAGTTTGTGAATATCAGCAATCGCTCGATCTTCCTTCTTGCTTAAACTCCACTTAATTTCAGAAAAAACACATCTATTATACCAAAAACTCATCATTACTGATGTGTAATATCTCAAAACTTAGCATGCAACTTGATTGGTTCTAGGAAGGTAACTTTAATATAGGTGCTACATCTGTATATGGTAACGAAGTGAGGGGATTGGATAAACAATGTCAGGTGTTGGAATCCATCTAAGCCCTTCCTTCAAAATGGCTAATGTAGACGTCACTAAAAGTATGATGTCTCATTGGTTCTACTAACTATAGGACCCGAGATTACTTGGTCCATTATGATAGGGTTGGCATGAACCCCACTCATACTTTTCAATTTGCTTAGCAGCGTGCAGAATAGCTGGCCAGGTGCAGGGAGTTTGTCTGCACCACCAGCCTCCCTTCAATTATTGCAACAATCAATCATCACTTCAGTGGTCATATGTCAATTATTTCTTTGTATTTTGGCCTCGAGTCTGCTTCTTGGTCTGGGAAAGTTAAGGCGTCTGGGCATGGCATGAGTCCATGCGTAGGTGTGAAAGTTTCATCACTTCTGCGCGCTTGGTCACGTGATTTCGACACCGTGAAATTGTCTTATTCTCAATGCAATTTCATACATTTGGTTTAATTCTGCCAGCCATCTGCCATCTGGGGCTTGTCTTGATCTTTCAGAATAGGATACTCTGTTCTTCTCCTCATTAATTGTATCCATTGTGGGTCTATTTCAGCTGATACGACCTTGGCTTCTTGGCATGATTTGCCTCCGTCTGAGTTTCTCTCTGTCTTTAATTGTTGATTTGCTTGCTGCAAAGCTCTCCTCTTGAGACCTTTAGTAACCTTTGGTCGATTCTGCTCTTGTTCATAGTGGAAGTATACTTGTATAAAGTGCTCCTTTTGAGGTAGATATGTATAGGTGGCTTTTGCCACAATCTATCTTACTACTAAGCATAAGCAAGCCTCATGATTTTCTGTGCTTCTTGCGGTTACTGTGCATATGTAAACGTTTAAACTGGCTGAATATCTTCATCACGCTCATGACATAAGTTTCTGACATTTGACATCAATCATTTCACTTTAGACTCATGATGTCACTTATCCATGGTGTTTGGTCTCTTTTCATCATTCACAGGTCGTCATATCTTCTATATGTGAGTCAGTCCATGTCATCATTTGTCTTCTTTTAGTATTTTCTTGGCTTCTTCAAGTATTGCATTTTGACAATCATCATTCTGTCTCATTTGTCGATATGGTTTTCTCAATGGGTACCTCACTGTGCAGGTTTTCTTAGGTGTCGGTACTTCAATAGGTGCTGTCAGTCTGATGGGCATTGGACAGAGGCCCACTGCGGCTCTCTGCTGGTTTATTTGCTCATCATACGTCACATATTTTGACATGAACCTTCCTGGTACTTCAAAATGGGTGGTTGGAGTGTGAATTGTGCTTGGTAACTCCTCTACACGAGGTCTTAATATCAAGTCTGATATGTCTTTAATGATTTTACATATTCCATATTTTCATATTTTGCCATGTGTGACCACGATGGGGAAGAGGCAGGAAGCGTTGATATCAGGAAAGAGGTAGCTAAGGGTGGTGTGGTCGTGGGTGAAGGGATTAGAGCTGGGATTAGAGAGAGTGTGGACAGTGTGATAAGGGGGTGAGTTGGAGGAGGTGGTAAGGATGCGGCTAGGGTGGGAGAAGTATTTATAGGACTAGGGAAGCAGTATCATTCAGGTGCACAGTTACTGAAGTCTTTGGGAGATTCTTAGATAGATGGTGGTTAGGTTGGGAATGAGGAAGGGTGATAGCATGAAAAAGGTGAAAAGAATTAGGCCTTGGGAAATTAAGTACAGTGGTGGAGGGAGATCCAGTCACACAAAACTGTAGTGCTGATTCACATGACACATTTTATTAGGTGTAGTGCTTGACAATAGATTAACAGTGAGGAGGGGGCGGGAGGACACAACATTACATTAGAGCCCAGTACCAATCACACAAATTAAACTACAGGCTGGCAGCAACCACCGAAAATAATTACAGGTCAGTAATGACTAGTGTGTTGCAGAAATGATATCCAGAACTAGTTAGTCAGAGTTTGGGTGGGCATAGGAGCTGGGTAAGGGTGCAGTCGTCCACTGTTTTGAGGGTCCAACAGGGACGAGTAAGGTAATGAGGTGTGATCATTTGCCTAGCTGCAAATGGCATGGCCACTCGATGGGCTGGATGCCGTAGTGGTCCAATTTGAGGAGAGGCCACTGGTACATGTCTTTTTTGGGTGTGCTGGCAGGAATATGCAAAGAAGGGGCAGTGGATACCAGGTCCTGATCTAGTATTCCCCAATGATGGTCCCGATTCACAATTATGTGGGCTGGAGATTTTTGGGGCGTTCTGGTATGGAGGTGAGTGCGCAGGCATTTTAAAATCCCAGTGAAAACAAAGGATACCATTTTGAGTGCCGGTGCACTTTGGATCAGAATATTGACTCTCTTGGCACCGTCCTATGTGCCTAGTAGGAACCCGCATTTTAGCCTATTAGCATTATTATGGCCTGCAATCATATGGGCCTGTACTTCAGAACACAAGCCAACCCCCTGACATTCAGGAAAGAGTTGAAATCTGTCAGACCTTTAGCTACAACACAGCTGGATCACCACCTACCCCTTTCCCCATGGGACTGGGGCAGACACACAATGTAGTTCAAACCTCGTTCTGAACTTGGTACTAATAATACACATTAAGGGGACATTCTTAACAGTGGTTGCAAATCTAGTAGTAAGATAGACAGAAACCAGAAATTAATCTTTGAATGATCAGCCATCAGGCATCACTTTCCATCCATTGGACTGTCAAGCACTCTGAAACAGCTATGAGGTACCATGTTTCGCTCTCTTTAAATCCTCTAAATGAATAAAGTGGCAACCAGTCCATAATAGGCTAGGGGGTTGTCCTACTATTACTGATATTGCCTATAGGCCAACCTGCAGAACCCGGTAGCATAGCAGCAGACTACTCAGTAACCTGCTCTCCTCACCATCTGCGTCAGTGTGTCAATCACCCATCAGGGGTAAAATTCCCCTCACCGACTGTGAACCTCAGTATGAAGTCGTTCTGACCTACGGTTATGCAGCCACCCAAGGAACTGACCTCCTTCCCAGTCCTTCCCCATGCCTGCCCACCCTAAAATGGATAGGGGCTGAACCAAATTGATTAACCCCATGGGGAATCGTGAATAGCCTGCCACAAGACCAGAATCCAGCAGGCCCACTCCTGAGGTCATCTTCCACCTGTCCTTGCCTAGCCACCTCCAGTGCTCTTCCCCTCCATCGCTCAATTCATATGAAATACCACTAGTCAGACAGATTTTCTCCCCTACACGGCAGAAGCTACACCACTTTGCTCTGGCCATCCTCAATGCCTTGCTACTCCCTACTACCGCATTGCGGGTGCTACTCAGCACGCGTCGCTGTCCACCAGCGTCCCGGTCTTGTGCCGCTCAAGTCCATGCCTGGGCGAACTTCACCAACACAGACTGCATTCTAGAACGCACCCTGGGAACACCATCACACTCATCCCTTCGCCTAAAGGCTCCAGTCTCAAACCTAGGAGTAGGATACCTTCACCACGACCCACGTCCACTCTCAAGACACAGCTCCCACCTGCACCCACAAACATTCCTACCATCATGCAACATATTGATTCTCTCAAGTGCGCTCTTGTCAATGCGAGATCAATAGGCACCCATGAAGTAGAAATCCACAACTTCATCCTGGAGGCGCAGCTCAACATGCTAGCCACCACAGAGTACTGGCTCCACAATGCCTCGGGACCACTTCTATCCCTGGCCATCTCACCTAAATACACTACCTATAGATCTGACCATTTAGACGCAATATGAGAGGAAGTTGCCCACATAGCCAAATCCTTGCTACAAATCCGGACTTGCCCCTTGCCCACCACCACCACCGGATATGAAATGCTACTCCTGAAGCTGCCCACAGACCCACAAAGCACGTTTAACGTGCTCTTATTATCAGGCAACCCAACAGGCTTAGCCACCCAGACCTCGATATTCCCCTCTTGATTACGCCTTTCTTGAAACCTGCTACCAAATGCATCATACTGGGCAACATTAATCTTGGGTACAATGACTCCAATGACTCTAAGGCAGCTGCTTTCTCAGCTGCTCTGAATGATATGTGCTTTACCCAACATATTACCATTCCAACTCACTCCAAAGGACACATCGTGGACTGGATACTCTCTACTAACGCACTCATTAACATCTCTGCCATCGAACCAGTACCCTGGTCCAATCACCTTATCATACACTTTAGCCTCTCCCTCATGAAACTCCACAAGATCTTGCCCCGTAACACATGCAAACTGAAGCACGAGGACTTAAAACCATCCCTCCTCATTGCCTTTGAGCACTTACAGACTAGCCCCAGGTCACATGACGCAGGACCTGGCAACCCAACACCACACCTGTCTGCTACAGGCCTTGACATACATGCACCACTCAAATCAAAAATTCCAAAACCCCACAAAATCAATAGTTCCTCGTTTTCGGAAGAATTGGTCCACTTATGCGAGGGAAAAAAAAGATCGCTTGTACACCTCTGCAAAAAAATGGTTTCCCAGGAATTGAGGCCTTCGCTACTTTGGCACTTAATTACAAGAAAGAGGTAGTCACTTACAAATCTCTCAGCCTTAATAACAGAATTTCCAATGCCAATTCCAACAGCAAAGAATTATTTGCAATTGTCCGAGAGATAGAAACACCCATCCCTCCCATCGTTAGTACTCGTGCCGACAAAGACTGGTGTACTACGATAAAAGACACTCTCACTCACAAAATAGAGTCCCTACTCTCAAAATTCAATGCCAGAAAGGCTCTGCTTGCTAGTAAACTACCGGTGCACCACCCAGTCGGCACCCCAAAGGAGCCTCGCACTTAGAATATCCCCCTTTTCGCTTTTGATTTAGTTACTCACAAGCAAGTAGTAGCGACCATCAGAGCACTTAAACCATCCAACTGTAAAGGTGACTCCTGCCCAGCCCATATTGTGAAGCTCTGCACGACGACACTCACGCCAATTATCACTACGTTTGCCAATGTGTCCTTTGCAATGAGCATAGTGCTCTCCACAACCAAAACTGCCTGGGTCACACCACTATTAAAAAATAAAACCCTTGACCCTTTCATCCTGATGAACTACCATCCCATTTCTACCGTCCCATTCCTACTAAAGATTCTGGACCACCTGGTCTATGCCCAAATCCAGACATTCCTAGAAAGCAAACACTTGCTTGGAAAAAGGCAATCTGAATTCTGCCATAAGCACAGTACAGAAACTGCTCTCCTGGACTTAAAAATACAAATGGACTCCATTAGGTAATCCAGAAACCTAGCCATTCTCCTCCTACTCGATCTCTCTGTGGCCTTTGACCTAGTTGATCACAACATCCTCTGCCAACACCTCAACTATCACTTACATTTCTTCTTGAAAGCCACCTCATGGATCATATCCTTTCTTAGGGGTCCGACCATATGAGTGTCCATAGGGGAATCAGTGGCCAACACCATCCCAGCACCTCTAGGTGTTCCACAGGGGTCCTGTCTCTCGCCTACCCTCTAGCACACCAATACAAAACCGCTTTTGAATCTCCTGGATGCCAGTGGTATCATTTACCCTAATTTTGCAGACAACACTCAAATTCTCATCCAGCTCCCAGGGGAACATGTCACGGATACTATCAACATCAATGAAGTTTACAGCACCATCGAAAACTGGATGGCCACTCACAACCTATGCCTAAATGATTAAACAACAGAGATCCTCATCATCGGCTCCCTGCACTGGATTAGAAACCCTGACGCCACTTTTTCCTTCTTCTGCATTGAGGGCACACCCATCCCGATTTCAAAGCAAATAAACATTTGGGGGTTTACCTTGAAGCTGACCTCTCCATGACTAGACAAATTAACACCTTAGCATCATCCACAGCCTACACAGCAAGACTCACCTCTTTCTCTGGCTGGGTCCTCCCTCTTGAGCAGCCTCCCTGCTCTCTGAAACTTGAGGAGAACCATCTCCGGTTCTGGAAGCACCTCAAGACCTTCCTTTTTGCTTCTGCCTTCTCTCGTCCTCCCCCCTGCTGATTTTCTTTCTGATACTGCACTGGTTGTATTTACCCTCGTATTTTGGGCTCAGTTCCCTGCCCACCCAGTTGCACACCCGCACTGACTCCAGGCAACCCTTGCACTTGGGGCTGTATCTGTAACCCTACAGTCCCCCCATCTGCACTTTTGAACACCTGCTGTCTGCACTTACCCTTGCACCGGCCACCTGCCTGCCGCACTTCTTGTTATTATTTTCATCCAATGTACAGCACTGCACCCCAACCCTTTCCCCTGGCTCTTTTCCCCTCGCCTCCTTCTCTGCACTTGCGCGATCCCAATGTCACTTGGCCTAGTAAGATCACTGTCTCTGTCCTCCCTCTGTTCCCCCTTCCTTGCCTCATCGCGCCTTGAAACACTTATGTATAGGGGAATTACAAATGCCATATCATATCATCACTTTTAGCAGGCAGTTCCTCTCGCCTAGTAACTGCATCACACTCGCTTGAGCTCTGATCCTATCTAAACTCGATTACTGCAATGTCCTTCTTATGGGCACCTCGAATGCCAACCTGTCAAAACTTCAACTACTCCAAAACAAAGCTCTTCGTTCCACCCTCGGCCTCAAACGATCAGACCACATCTCTGCTACTAGACGTGAAGCCCACTGGCTCCCCATTAAAGCTTGTGTGGAATTCAAAACACTATCCATCACTCACCACTGAGTGCATAAGGATGCCCCTGAGTACCTTAACAACTGTATTACACAAACTGCCACAACACGCACGCTCAGATCCAGTTCCAGTATCTCACTGGTCATCCCACGCTTTGAGAGAATAAGAGCTGGTGGAGTCAACTTCTGGGTAATGGCTCCCACGCTCCGGAATGAACTAACTGCTCACATTCGCAATGAACAACCGTTCCTCACTGTTAAAAACTAGCCAAGACCTGGATGTTTGACAAATACGAGTAACATTGCAACCTATGTATTCTCCTGATGTGTCCATTATGCACCGTGTATACCTGATTTACCCACTATGTACTGTGCTCTCTTACCACTATGCTGTACTACTAACGCCATGACACCCTTGGGTCTGGCCGATTTCAAATATGAAATACATAAATAAATAAATAAAGGTGACGGGTGCTTCTATGTTTGACTGGGCCTATGGATACAGCAGTCTTGCAGGCTCAAACGTATTATGGGCTGCAGTCCACACATGAGGGCCTACAGGGCATCTTTTTCTGCAGGCAGAAGGAAGCGTTTGTGAGCCCCAGTCCATACAAAGCCATGAGGCCATATGATGCGTAGTCACTCGTGGTCTCATATGGGCTGCAATGAGGCAGGATTCAGTGGTGCAACTTGCAAGCAGTCAATGACTTCCCTCGCTGCTTCCTATTTTCATGTCTAGCGCCAGGTGCTGGATCCAGCGAAGAGGAAAAAGGGTAACTTCAAAAAGGTGTTGGTGTGTGTGTGCATGTATGAGGAAGTCTGGATGTGCATGGAGGAGTGGGACAATGTTGGAGCAGTGAGAGTCGCAAGTGTTAGAACTGCGGCATTGAGATCAACTTGGGGTATGACATAGGCGGTGAGAGTGACACTGGGGCAGACATGTTGCCTAGAGACCCACGCCCGGCAGGGAGAGCAATAAGGGCAGAATTGAGGCACTTTGGGCCACAGGGGACAGAAGTGGCGCAGTGAGAAACCCCTGGCAGACCTGATGCATAGAGACCCACGCCGGGCAGTGAGAGTGCTAAGGGGCAGAACAGGGACTCTTAGGGCAATAAGGGGCTTAACGGAGGGACTAGGAGCAACATGGGGCAGAAGTGGTGCAGTGAGAGTGAGAGTCTCATGGAGTAGAACTGGGGCAGGGTCGAGTGACTAGGGGCAGAAGTAAGTGGCAACCAGGGGGGCAATGAAGTATGGCAATATTCTATGTTTCTCCACATTTCTGTACATCTAAGAATATCGAAATCTAATTACACGCCGAATGTGTGCTGTTAATTGCATTACAGGGACCCTGGTTAAAAAACATTGTCTCGGGACCCCCCGGGACCCCCACCCCCACACCCCACACTCCCTAATTACCCCATGAGGTTGTTTGGGCTCGCTCAAGGTGCTCGCTCGCACTAATTCGGGGACAGCCTTTGCACACACATGAGGTGCGCTTTCCGGAGCTGACGCGCACTGCGCTCAGATAGTGGCCGTCTTTTAGCACCTTTAAAACTATTGCAGAATCACAGATGCCCTTGGAAATGTGTGTGCTGCCTGTGTGCTGCCTGCAGTAGAACAGGTAACACCTTCTAGGTGGGTTTTTTCCTGCAGCAATGCTCTGAGGTTAACTTCACTGCTGAACTCTACTCCATTTGCTCTCAGTCCTTAAGAGAACAGCTAAGCAGTGGAGTGTCCAGGAAGTGGCCTGGGGCGGCACGTGCTACCCCTGGAATCTGATTGGTCACCCCAGGTGACACCCCATTATGTGTGCGCGCTGGTCCATCATGCCATCCCTGCATAAGTCAGTGCCCCACTTGGGGCCCCCCCAGTCAAAAGAGCCTGGACACACCACTGCAACTAAGATCTCCAAGGCATTAATGGAAGGGAAAAGCAGCCAGGTGCGCCTCGAATTTACCATTCTGGAACATTCTTCATAACCCCTGCAGCCGTCCATTTGCCTTTACTGCCAATTATTCTTTGCGCATGCACCCCAATGCATTACTCCTTATCCCCACAAATTGGCATGACACAGAATTTCAAATGGCAAACTTGGCCGCAGTTTTATTTCCATGACAACAGAATTATTTGTACACATTTGTGAACTTCATTCTGTACGTGTGGCGCTTGCTTGCCGGATTTCCTTTGCTTCCCCCTATACTTGGTATAGTAGGCCCCCAACTCCCCCGACCCATTGTACCTGTTCCTATCCTGCCCGTGCAGGTGTCCGTGGGTGGGGAGAGCGCCGTTTGTTTTGGGGGAAGCTGAGCCTTATTTGTCCCTACCAGACGCCCCCGCCGTTTAGGCCCCCAAGAGGCGCTGGTCCGGAAGAGCGAAGACCCATTCCGTTTCCTTCTGGCTCGTCCGGAGTCTATCATTTGTGCTTGGTTGTCCAAACACCGCCAACTTGTCATCCTGGCCTGGGTGTCCTGCGACAGCAACGCCCAGGTCTCCTGCTCCTTGCTGTATTTCGTGGGCGGGTGGGTGGAAAACGAAATTCCTTCTACTTGCGAGGCGGCGACCGGGTCCCAGTGCAGGAGCGAGATGCCTGGCACCCCGGTCCCGCCTGCTTAACTCCTGGTGGCCCCGCCCCTTTTCCTTTGTTCCGCCCTTCGCGGGCTTTTGGGCCATTAGGCCTTTGGCGCCGTTCCGCCCCTCGCCTTTTGACCCCCAGGGGAGGGTCCCAGGTCCTGGCGGCATGACCCCGCAGGGGTTACCCTGCTGCCTCCTCCATCTTGGGCTGATTTTTCCGTCGTCAGCTCCATAACCCCTGCAGCCGTCCATTTGCCTTTACTGCCAATTATTCTTTGCGCATGCACCCCAATGCATTACTCCTTATCCCCACAAATTGGCATGACACAGAATTTCAAATGGCAAACTTGGCCGCAGTTTTATTTCCATGACAACAGAATTATTTGTACACATTTGTGAACTTCATTCTGTACGTGTGGCGCTTGCTTGCCGGATTTCCTTTGCTTCCCCCTATACTTGGTATAGTAGGCCCCCAACTCCCCCGACCCATTGTACCTGTTCCTATCCTGCCCGTGCAGGTGTCCGTGGGTGGGGAGAGCGCCGTTTGTTTTGGGGGAAGCTGAGCCTTATTTGTCCCTACCAGACGCCCCCGCCGTTTAGGCCCCCAAGAGGCGCTGGTCCGGAAGAGCGAAGACCCATTCCGTTTCCTTCTGGCTCGTCCGGAGTCTATCATTTGTGCTTGGTTGTCCAAACACCGCCACGCCACTGAGTGGGTTCTCGCCCACTGTGGCTCCCTTCCTTCCTGCCTCCTTCTCACAATTCCAGTAATTTTGTAGAAATGTCCCAAAAGAAAAGCTCCGTTCCCCTCGTGGACCAGTGTACTCCGTCCGTTAGGAAGTACTCGGGTGTTTTTCCATCAATCAAGCCATGCCTGATCTGGTGGAAACCCCTGCCCCTGCAGAATTTTGCAGGCCTGCTCCGGGACACTTCTGCCCCTACCACCTTCCGACCATCCAATTTCAGTTTCGCCCCACTGTGCTGCGATTTCCTGAAATGAGCTTGTAATGTCCCTCAGCCGGACACCCCTCCTCAGGCTGGTCAGGTCGTTCCCTCCCAAGTGCATTACCAACACCTCTGGCTTCTGCCGCTTACTCAGCAATTTCCATAGTTGCCCCTCTAGCTGAGCCCACTTCATCCCTGGCACTCCGTGCCACTCCCTCTTGAACTCGCCGGCCGTCAGCGCCTCCTGCTGCTGAGTCCAGCTCACCTTGGCCTTTGAGATGAATGAGTGCCCCACTACCTACACGGTACGTTTCCTCTTTCCTTGTGCTGCTGTGAAATGATAAAAGGAGGGAACGGCATGGTTAACTTATATTTTTGTGATCCTGACATATCGTTTCTAACATCCTGAAGACCATCTCCCCAATTACTTGATGTCTTCCGGCCATGCCTGCTCGGGGACACTTCTGCCCCTACCACCCTTCCATCTTGCTCCACTTTAACTTAACCAGGGTGGGCCTGCTCCGGGACACTTCCGCCCCTGCCACCTTTCCACCTTGCTCCGCCTTAACCAGGGCGGGCCTGCTCCGGGACACTGCTGCCCCTACCACCTTCCCATCTCGCTCCACCTTAACCAGGGTGGGCCTGCTCCGGGACACTCCTGCCCCTGCCACCCGCCACCTTTCCATCTCGCTCCGCCTTAACCAGGGCGGGCCTGCTCTGGGACAATCGGTTCCTCACCACTTTTATTCAGCAAAAGCTCCCAACCAATTTAACCTTGCTCTGCCTGCCCTTGCAGGAGTTACCCTGTTGGGAGAGCGCCATTCCTGGCGGGTGAGGTTGAGCTGCATTCCTTTTGCGTGACTTTCCAAAACCACTTTGCCTCCATTGCCCCTTCTCACACTCTTATCCCTTCCTTTCCTTTAAAGGAAGGCTCTACCTTTCCATATTTCTTATCGTGTTGGCCCAATTCCCCTGACCCCTACTCCTTAACGGGTTGCTTGGGCTTTGTTAAATCAGCCATTGTTCCCTTTTTGTCACTCTGAGGACCGCCCCTGAACGGCAGGCGAAGGGCACTTTCCATTTGTACTGCCCCTTATTGGGGATTTGAACCTGGGGCCCGCTGGGCGTGTTCTACTGACACAGCCTGCTGAGCTATCTTGCACATACCCTTGATATAGTCAACCGATACTGTAAAAATGGGAGGTTCCCCATTCCATTGTCATGTCCGGCCAGCTCTCCCGCCATAGACCCAGCAGCCTGCCTCCCCGCAGCTGATGGGGTGCTGTTCCCGACCCCCACCATCTGACTTGTCCTTGCTTCCCGTCGGCCACCCTTGGCCCACCTTCTGGCATCTAAGTAGCTTCTTATTATACCGCTCTGCTATGTACCCGATGAACCACGAACATTGTTACTTGTTTCCCGATCCCGGAGGGGTGAAGGCTGTGCTGGCCTTGCTGCCCAGGTCAACAAAAAACCCCACTCCCAATGTTTAACGATGTACCCCACTGTATGCCTGATGGTAGTGGTAATACCTGACTCATGGCCCTCAATCACAACTTTGAAAACCCGGCTGTCCCCTGGGCCAGCCGCCAATGTAAAAGAACCACGTTTGTCAGTGTTCTAATCTCCCACTCGTGCACACTCTCCAGTACGCAGAGTCATTTCAAGACTCAAAACAGAACTGGCCTTCCTGACAGTTAACTCGTAGCCAGCGTACGGCGTGCCTTCTTTCCTTACACTACTGTACTCAGCGTGGGCCAAGTGTTCTACCCCAAATGTACCCTCCACCATCTACTTTGCTCGATGGGGCGCGTACCTGATACTGCCCTTAGACTCCGCTAATAATCCCCGCTGCCCGCTTCAGACCCTGTCCTGAAGCATGCGACCCCTTGCGGTAACGAGCCCTCACGCAGGTTATTAATACTGCGGCCTTGCCGCCGATCAATTAATTTCGTAGTCTATTGAACCGTGGCATTGACGCTGGTCCACCCACGGCAGCCCTAGGGGTCCTTTGTACTTGCGCCCCTTCCGTGTATGAGAGCCCCAACCCTGTTTTATTAGTGTTAACCCCGCAACCCTATAAAATTCCGTGCCTCCAGAGGCCGGGCTCACCTGATCCAAGGACACCTTTTTGACCAACGAACACGTCCATTAGGTGTTCCAAAGAGGCCTTAATCCACACAACTGCCCTCAAAATTCTGGCGGCCTGGTTGTGTTACCTGGCGTACCTACACCCATAGAAGTACCCTTTGCACGGTCCATGAGTCAAATGTGCATAAAATAGCCCCCCTGCCGCTTACCAATGTAAGGACCTTCTACTGCCACATTTCCCCTATTGAGTGGAGCTGAGGCCATAAATCACCCAAGGAATACCTTACCCATTACGGAAAACCCATACGCGCCTCTACCCCAAACGTGCTGAAAGACCCCCATAATTTAGTATTATATAGCGCCACGAACCCTCGGTTATTTGAGCGCTGCTTATTATTACCTACGGTGTGTGGTGCTCATTTATCGACCTCGGAAAGATGCAAGGTTGGGTTTGTCCCTGCCGGGATTCGAACCAGGAACCCCTCAGCAATTGGAAGCCCTGTACCACGTCAATCTAAAATCTTTACGCTGCCTGTGATCATTTGACATCAATGAAACACACATGCGCTTTCTCTCGTATTCCTATAACAATCCCATCAATCAATCTTCATCAAGCTCCTTTACCTATCCATCAGTAAAACCAGTCAAACCATCTCTCCCCCGACCCACAGATCTCGTGCTAGCCACCCCATGAATTTTGACTCACACACTTAGATTGTCTTTTCCTATTTAACTGTTTACCATGCTCCAGCTTCACCGGGTGGGCCCCTTGGCCGCTACTCCATATAGCCTGGTGAAGCAATGCCATGGAAGTCGCCTTTCGAACTGCACTTGTTACCGTAGTGGCCTCCCAGTGCCGCGGCCAGTCCACCGCACACCACCACAATTGAGTGTGAATAATCACATTTGATATAAGTGCTATACAAGTGCCATATCATGTACTCCCTTCGGCGCGAACAAGTAATGTGGTGGAGAAACCCGTAAAAGCGTCTAAAAAGGACTTTCTGCATGCCGGTGTGGGCCGTCGTACACGGCAGCCCAAGTACAGCGCGTTTTGACCTAAACTCCAAACCCTTCTGCATAGTAATGCGCTTACCTTCAGTTGCATTGGTCCCACCTCGCAACGCACCACTGCCGCCCATGAACAACACATTATAGGCACAAAGCCTTCTTCCCCCAGTAACGCGAGCCCTCTTTCATGCTACATTGCAGCCATTTAAAAACATGCCAAGTTCTCCTTCTAAAATCTAACCGTCGTACACCGCCCTTTGTGCAGCCATGTACCCCGAATACAATGCTCGTTCAGAACCTTGATTCAACTCCCTGGCCGCTCGTCAGGTCGCACCCCATGAAAGTCAAAGATACCGTAGGAGCAACGTGGCAACCCAATGCATTCTCCACCAACTCTCCATATGCATAGTCTTTCCATTTTTACCACAACCCCGCGGTCAAAGGCCAAACTCCAAGCACCTTGATAGCAAGGCGCGCAATCGCATTCCACCTGCCCGTTTTACAAACCTTTATATGCATAACAATCATAACGAATGCATTGTTCTAAACCATTAATTTACCTCATAATTGAAAGGTGAGCCATGAAACCCTCGTGTATAAGTGTGCTATCCTGCCATTTTGTTACATAACTTAAGCCGTCAACTCCCGAAAAACCGCCTACTCACCCCGCTTGCCCATTTGAATGAACCTTGTTCCTCTGTGAATGTGCACCAACCCCCAAGCAACTGCATTAATTGTGTGCGCCCAAGCGACGCACCGTTACTCGTGGTGCCACCAAACCGCGGCAGACAGGTCCTTAAATGCACAACATTTCCTTCTATCATTGAGCGATATCCGTAACGAAAAGCGGTCTCTGCTCTCTATTCCGCAAAAACCCAATACCCACGTCGCTCCCTTCCACTTACTAGTTCCTTTGAACCTCCTACAGCATTCCATATGAAACCATTAAACCCACGCCAACCTGGCGTGCACCCGAACACAGCTGCCGTTAGCCCTTTCTAAACAAGTTAATCATGCTATCCGTGAAGAGATTAGCACATTCGAACCCGCCACAACTTACTTTTATGTGCTGCACACACAACTCTCACTTTACCGCTGGGTTTATGCGAATTTCTTTAAACCACCCTGCACGCAAAAGGGGCATCTAGAAAGACTGTAGGCTTGCGTATTTATTTATTTAATTTGCATTTTATAGCGCTCCGGGTGCATCGAGGCGCTGTTACGGGAATATGCCTTAATTGCATAATTATCACGTGCTTAATACCCCGAGGTTTCTATGCGCGGACCCGGGGATTTAACCTGTGCTGCTTCGTGTCGTCTTGTTTGCAAGGCGTGCACGTTGCCGGTGAGCTATCCTGCCGGCCTTTTCACAAAATCAGCAGCTGTATACTGCAACGGTTTCTGGTAACAAATCCGTCAAACTTTCCTTAAAACCCCCATGCTTATCCCATGCACACCTTAAGTCTGCGCACCCCCAACGGCGGCTTCTACCCGCCATCCCAACTCCATAGCGTATTGAAATACGATGTGCCGCATGAAGGCCATGTAAAACACGCATGAACATCCTGCGTGCATGCCCCGCTTCCGACCTCGCCGCCTCCTGCACGAACTCTGCGCACCTCGGAGGGGGGTAAACGAACCCCCCCTCCCACGTTTCAGGTGTACATAACTTTTTACCTAATTAATTTACAACGGACCCAGGGCGAATAACAGCTTACCCCGGAGACACCCATCCCGTGCTTAATCGACCCCGGTATCCACCGGCGTGCCTCTCAAAAGGCCTACCGTCCGCCATGCTTTTTTCTACAAACTAAGAGGATCAACAGCGGGCACACCTCGCATTAACCCCTTGCGCACATACGATGTTCCTTGATTACCCGCGCTGCCACCGATCCTTTAACACCAGCTTTCCTGCGGAACGCAGTCCCTCCATTACCCACTGGGCTGCGCCTGTACCTGCACAAGCCCACTACCCTGACTCCTGTAATATGGGGCCCCTTTTTACTCGGCTTTTACCTTCCAACGCGGTCTGCACTGCAACACACGAAGCTCCCTCCACGCTGGAACTTCACCTCGGCATGTACAGGAACACTCCCTTCCCTCGAACGCCTCCTCTCCTCTTCGTGCACCAGGAACCTGGACCAAGAACATCCCGAACATCTTCCAGCACACAAAACGAAATCCTCTGCTCTGGCGAGCAAACGAAATTCCTTCTACTTGCGAGGCGGCGACCGGGTCCCAGTGCAGGAGCGAGATGCCTGGCACCCCGGTCCCGCCTGCTTAACTCCTGGTGGCCCCGCCCCTTTTCCTTTGTTCCGCCCTTCGCGGGCTTTTGGGCCATTAGGCCTTTGGCGCCGTTCCGCCCCTCGCCTTTTGACCCCCAGGGGAGGGTCCCAGGTCCTGGCGGCATGACCCCGCAGGGGTTACCCTGCTGCCTCCTCCATCTTGGGCTGATTTTTCCGTCGTCAGCTCCAGAATGCACAATGGGGCCGCAATTCCAAGCTCTGCATGGGTGTGCTTCTGCATTGTGCCCCCCTCTCCCGCCCAAAGGTTTTCAGCAGAGAATCATCTACAAAGGAGTTGCGGGCGACTTTGCTCAATTACTGTATATGTTGTGTTGTGTTATGTTAAGCTATGTTAACATGCTTTCATACTGTGCCAAATCACCACCGCAGTAGATTCAAAGCAGCTAGGCGTGTCCGTGGAGTGGTATCCAGACCTTATTCTGCTGGAGGAAAGAAGATGGGGGAGGGGAGGAAGATGATGAGAAAGTGAGAAACAGATGCCACAAACACATTGAAGGAGAATTGGAGGGAGAGGGGGATCCAGCGTGCAAGAATGTGTTGTGTGATATCACGGGTGCATGTCAGACCCATTAGGAGGACCATAGTTTTGCAAAAGGGAGGAGGTGTATATGTCCTTGATTGTTATGGTAACAGGGCTGTGTTTCCACTGCCGATTTGGAGAACTATAAGTTAGTACACAACATGATGTTGGATGCATTAGTTGCTTGGCCACAGAAAGGTCACCTGACAGACCTACAGAGCATGGATGGAAACGTTTAGCCTGCAAGTCAACAAAGTGAACACTAGTGCGCTCGAAGATCCTCCCTGGAGGAGCCTTCAGCCAGCCATCTAGCTAAAATGGAGAGAATGTACTCGCAACAGACGTGAATGGGCTCCAAAACAGAATCATAGGAAAGGGAAATGGTGATCTGAGCAGCAGGTACACCTGGAAACCATTTAATAATAGGTGAGGTTGGACTGATGTCAGAAATGTGAGTGTTCCATTTTTGTGACTCCCTGAAAAGGGAGCAAACTTTCATTTTGGCAAAATGTTCTTTTTTTGTTTTTTTTCTTCTTTTATACTGTGCTAAAATGGTTTTATAATTCACCAGATCACCTCTGCAGCAGACTCAGAACCCTTCGGCTTGTACTTTTCTGCAACCTGTTCACAGACATGAGCACATCTTTGGCTCTGCAGTGATCACGCGTAAGCCTTCCACAGCCCAAGGTGTCTTTGTGGGCCTGGGCATGCATATCTGCGAGCTGTGTCGATTTACTAACATGTCTCTGCTTTTGGTGGCATTAGTCTTCTAGATAATTTGCGTTCAGAATCCATAAATGTGACCAACGGCCAGAGCTTCGCAATCGGCCTTTGCATGTAGAGTTAAGACCTGCATTAGGCTTAAAACAGAGTCTGCCAACACAGAATGACACTGGCTTGGCTGTGGTAGTCCCTGCATCTGTTTCCCCTGTGCCTGGCGCCACCAGTGGGGAAAATCAGAAGTGGTCATGAGTTTGCGCAGACCTTATGTTGGGACTGGCCTATAAGGATGTATGCTAATGCCCCCGTGGCCAGCCCCAGAGGCCACGGTGGGCCAGTCGTGTGGTCACAAGTGGGCCAGCTTAAGAACTTAATGAACTGTGCAGCTGGAGTTTCAATCAATGATACTAGCAGAAGGTGCTTCACTATTACAGGAAGCAGTTTGTTATAAAAGTCATACGTTGGATTTTGTGAATGTTTGCCACACTTATTTTTTGGCCCATGGATATTTCTTGCTCCAGTCAGACCCGGTTTACAAGCCCATGATGGAAACCCTTGTGCTAAGCATGAGCACTTCCATCATGTTGGTGCATTCCCACGAATGGAAAAGGTGTGCAGCTATAAAAACAAGGATGTGTGGTGATAGATCTTAAAGGCCACCCACGTCGGCGAACCTAGCAAATGTGTATGCCAGTGTCAGGAGGACACACTGGGCTTGCATATTCATGGAAGGGTTGGCAGCACGCCCCCTTGAGGCTGCAGCCAGGGCCTCGCCCTCCACTCAAGTCCTTTCTGAAAATAAGGGGACTTGCACGCAGAGAGCTGCTGCTGCAGATTGCAAGGCGCACTCTCGCCCTTCCGCATTCCACAGCCACAGCCTTTCGCGATTGGTTAATAGCAAAAGCACTGCATAGGCCGTTACAGTTCTACAATGTACACAATAACAGATTCATAGATGCAAAGGGACCAACGGAAAGCAAATGAGGAGGGAAAGGGTCTATTCTTCAGGTGTGACCCATATATATATATATATATATATATATATATATATATATATATATATATATTGCATTTATAGCGGCGCCCAAAGCCCTCACGCATCTAGGCGCTCGTTACATTAAGTGCAAAGTGATATTCAACAAAGTGCTAGACCAAGCAACATACAGGTGGATCTTGAGTAACCTAATCTGGCAAAGCCGCGCCTCATGGTACGGGGGCTACACCAGATGTACAGATACGCAAAGGACAAAATTAAGGGTAGGTGCACAATCTGGCGGGGCCACGCCAAGAGATGCGGGCGCTGCAGGTGTATAATAGGCTTAGTAGGTAAGTTACAGGCATAATACAATGCAGATGCAGTGCAGAGCTGATAGGTCATAGTTAGGTGGGTTGCAGAGGCAGGGCGAGGCTGAACAGCAAAGTTGGATGGCTACAGATACCAGGTAGGTTACAGGCATAATAAAATGCAGATGCAGTGCAGAGCTAGGTGGGTTGCATTGCCAAACGCCCATAGCCCTTCTAGTCCCCTCACCCTCCTTCCCCCTCTCTCTTAACATCTCATTTTGTACATGTCACTTTTGTTGTGTAAAATGTAGAACAATATTGCTTTCATAGTCATTTTTGATACTTTGGATTGTGACCTACTTTGTCTGGACATAGTTACAGGCAGGGAGTTACAGGCAGCAGGTGTCAGCTCACCAAAAGGTCAGGGGGAAGCAAGTGACATCACACGCACGGTGACTTCAGGAGACGTGTTGTCACATGACGTCTGGCCCCTCATGTCCACATAGGAAGTGACATTGCCTGGCCTTTGACCCTGGAGACAGTACAGACGTAAACAGCTTAAATATGCAAAAGATCAATAGAATAATAATAGTTGCTAAAGCAGATAAAACAGAAACAACAAACAACAAGCTACCCGGTGTGGAAAACGTTTTTTTTTATAATTCCCTGAAAGATGGGGAGGGACTCGATCGGGAACTGGGGCAGGAGTATGGGTTTGTCAGCCTGCGCCAGGTGTGCTTTGAAGAGAAGAGTTGGCAGTTATTTTCTGAAGTGTAAAAGGCATGAAGCCTGCATGACGTGGGTTGATGGGTCATTTCATAATCCATGTGCGTAGGTTTGGAGTTTTTTTTTTTTCTTTCTTTCAATTCTTGGTCTGCATTCTGGTGATGTCATGACCTCTGATGTTGTACTGGCCTCAGTGATTCAGAGTTTCTCCGCCAAGCAAGCACGGGTGATGGTTGTCACAGCCTTTTATGTGACGCATATTGTTTCTTGTCTACAATGTGGGCTGTGAAGGTTATCCAGAGCAGTTCCCTGATGAGCAGGGTGATATGGTTGAATTTATTTGCTCATGTGAGGAGGCCAGATGCAGTGTGATGGGCAGCTTTCTGTCGTGATTGCTACCGGCTACGGTTGTCTCCCGTGACCCCTCCTCACCTGAGGTTCCTGAAGACGTGCTCTGTGTCCGTGAGGTCTCTCTACTCCCTCTAGGAGTTGCCTTCTGGGTTTCGTTCTTCTGATCCTTGCCTTCTTGACGTGGAGGTAAGGACGGGCTCTGCCGGAGGCCACCTTGGCAACAGGGAAACTCCCAGCCAAGTGGGACCCCCAGCAAGCCCGCCTTAAATTCAGGGAAAAAGCGTCTGCGGCACCAAAAAACCCTGAAGGACTTCGGCTGTACGTGGGCCTCGGTCAGACTCGAATTCGTGAGACTGGATGGAACCAGCAAGCAGTGGATACAGCAAGTGCAAATGGGAAACTCCTTGGGAAGGTGGTTTAATAATAGGAAGAATGCAGGGAAAATGGAGAAAGAAAGAGAAAGCAGAGTAAGAAATAGATAGAAACGCCGAGCGGGCCTCTAGAACGTGCAGAGGCACAGGGAGAGGAAGAAAACCTGCGGCCCTAATGGAGAGTTAACTGGGGACCGGAGGTGAGCAGCGAGAGAACACCCACCCGTACCCGGAAGAGAGAGAGAGAAGCGGAACATAGGCAAGAGGAGGATAACGGACAGAGCAGTCCGAAGAGAGGAGTGACGGGAGCCGGAAAAAGCCCCCGTGAGCAGGAACGAACAGCAAAAGCGAACAGACGGCTTAACGAACGGAGGATCCGAACGTCAAATAGGAAATGGGAGCGATACAACGCACTGAGCGTAGGCTTCAGTGCGTTGTTATAGAAACGTCGCATGAGGCGGCCATCTTGGAGGAAGACTAGACCGTTCATAACGGTTCTAGCCATAGATCGATCTCCTATGCTGAAAAAGGGACCATTTCTGCCAGACCTTCCAAGGCCGAAACATAACAGTATGACCCCTCCTACTCGGGGTTCCGCCCAGCTTTTCAGGATGTCTTCTGTGGAACAATTGCAGCAGACGAGGTGCATGAATGTGATGGTGGGGTTCCCAGGTGCGTTCCGCCACAGAGTACCCCTTCCAATGAATCAGATATTGTAAGGACCCCCGGTAATATCTGGAGTCCACAATATGAGACACCTCATATTCTTCGGGTTCCGAGAAGGAAGGTATCTTTGGTCGGATTCTAGGTCTCTGGTATGGTTCCGGTACATAAGGCTTCAATAGGGAGGTACGAAATACAGGGTGAACTCTCTTCATCTTCTGAGGGAGTCGAAGACGGTACGCCACTGGGTTGATTCGTTCAACTATAGAGTAAGGCCCTAGGTACTTGGGAGCGAATTTGCAAAGGTGTAACCATCGAGGAAGATATTTAGTCGAAAGCCAAACCAAAGTTCCAGGTATCCACTCCGGGTTGCTTCGTCTATGTCGATCTACCCCCTCCTTGGTATCCTTACGGCTGTCGTCCAATGCCCTCAAGGCCATCATTTGGGTGGATCTAATTGCTTCCAATAAACTGTCCACAGTGGGAGAGTCTGAACCCTTCTTCCGAATGTCTGGTACATGGGATGGGTGGTAACCGTGGGTGCACAAAAATGGACTCATCTTAATGGCAGAATGATAGGTGTTATTATACGAAAATTCTGCCAAGGGTAACAAAGATGACCAATTGTCCTGTTCTCTGTTACAGAAACTTCTGAGGTATTGCTCGAGGGTGGCATTCAGCCTCTCTGTCTGGCCATTGCTTTGTGGATGGAATCCAGATGATAGCGCTCTCTGAATTCCTAATTGCTTACACAAGGAGGCCCAGAATCGTGAAGTAAACTGCAACCCTCTGTGTGACAGTACTGTTTTGGGTAATCCATGGAGTCGAACAATCTCACGAAGGAATACCGTTGCCATTTCTGTAGCCGAGGGGAGTCCTGCAAGTGCGATGAAGTGAGCCATCTTGCTAAAGGAGTCCACGGTGACCATTATGGCTCGGTGACCATCCGAAGGTGGTAAATCCACAATAAAATCTGTAGACACATGTTCCCAGGGCTGAGAGGGCACCTCCGGTTGTTGTAACAAACCCAAAGGTCTGCCGGTCTGGGATTTAGTAGAGGCACAGACAGGACAGGAGGACACGTATCGTTTGACATCTTGAGACAGGGTTGACCACCAAAAAAGCCTCTTCACCAATTCCACCGTATTCCTCAGGCCCTTATGACCTGCCAGGGGAGACTCATGGCACCACCTCAACACCTGCGTCCTTAGATTATGCGTTGGGATAAATAAAGCTGAGTCATAATATAACAGTCTATCCTTTAGAAGGAGATTGGGGTCACTTCGGTCGTGGCTCTGAATCCCCTCTTGCACGGCCTGCAAGAAACTAGAGACCACTGATATAAACCTCTTATTGGCTAGTAGTAGCTCGCTCCTGGACTGTGTCTCTGAATAAACCTCCCAGCTTCTAGACAAGGCGTCTGCTAAGGTATTTTGAGAGCCTGGTAGATACGTAAGGTGGAAATCAAATTGGGAAAAATAATACGCCCACCTTGCATGTCGAGCGTTGGTGCTCTCCATCTGTTGCAGCACCCGCAGATTGCGATGGTCAGTTCTTATGACGAAGGGCTCAAGGGATCCTTGTAAAAGGTGTCTCCATTCTTCACAGGCTCTTTTCATCGCCAGAAGTTCCTTCTCCAATACCGAGTAATTTCTTTCACTGGGGCTCAAGGTTTTGGAAAAATAGGCTACGGGATGCTCCACCCTGTCCTCTGAGTTCTTGTGCAGGGCAGCTCCAATGGCACTCTCAGAAGCATGGGTCTCTAAGACAAAGGGACGTCTGATCAGGTTGGACCAGAATGGGAGCGGAAGTAAACAATCTCTTGAGATGTTGGAAAGATGTATCGCGTCGGAGTCCATCTGAAACTTAACCCCCTGTTTTAATAGGGCCCTGAGTGGTAGGACAATCTTTGAGAAGTGAGGAATAAATCGACGATAAAAATTTGCCAGTCCTAAAAACCTTTCTACCTCCTTGACACACCTGGGTTCTGGCCATCGGAGTATAGCTTCAATCTTCCCTGGGTCCATCCTGACGCCCTTATAGGATAGTATGAAGCCTAGGTATGGGATAGAGTCAGCATGAAATTGACACTTTTCGGGCTTCACAAAGAGCTGATTCTCTTGGAGACGTCTCAAAACTTCCTTTACCACCTGAATGTGTTCATTAAAATTCACAGAGAATATAAGAATGTCATCAAGGTAAACAACTACGGATCGGTATAATAGATCTGAGAATATCCGGTCCATAAACCTCTGGAAAATTGCGGGTGCATTAACAAGACCGAATGGCATCACCCTATATTCAAAATGGCGTAGGGGAGTCCTGAAGGCAGTCTTCCATTCGTCACCCTCCTTGATCCGAAGTAGATGATAAGCCCCCCTCAGGTCCAGTTTGGTGAATACTCGTGACCCCTGCACAGCCTCTAGGATGTCTCTAATCAGTGGCATTGGATATCTATCCCGACAGGTGATCCTATTGAGTCCTCTATAGTCAATGCAGGGTCTTAGTTAAGAGGTTCCCCTCTTAGGTATAAAGAACAGAGAGGCCCCACCGGGAGA
Organism: Ambystoma mexicanum; assembly: GCF_040938575.1. Classification (NCBI taxonomy): domain Eukaryota; kingdom Metazoa; phylum Chordata; class Amphibia; order Caudata; family Ambystomatidae; genus Ambystoma; species Ambystoma mexicanum. The sequence goes on along the minus strand of NC_090925.1, from coordinate 399,330,927 downwards.
TTGCGACTGACAAATCAGTCCGTTCTCCAGATTCTCCTCCAGATATTCCTTTAGGGCCTTCCTCTCTGGAAGAGATAAAGGGAACATTCTTCCGAAGGGCACTACTGCTCCCTCCTGCAACTCTATGGCGCAGTCTTCGGGTCTGTGGGGTGGTAGTAGGCGTGGTACCTTGTCTTCAAATACTTCAGCAAAGCATTGGTATACCAGCGGAATGCTCGAGACCACCTTAGTCTGTAGGATGCAGCCTCGACCCTCCTGTCCCTTGTGTACCTGTTGACAGAGGCAGTTTTCATGACAAAACCCAGAGTCAAAACTCAGGGTATAAGGGACCAGTCTATGTGAGGGTTATGCTTCCTGAGCCAAGGAATACCCAATATTATAGGGAAATGAGCCGCTCTTATCACATCAAAACGGATCCTTTCTTGGTGATTTCCCATCTGTACCAATAAAGGTTCTGTCTCTAATACTATGGGTCCTGAGACGAGAGGCGTGCCATCTACTCCTTCGACCGGGATGGCCCGGTGTTTGTTCTGACAGGGAACTCCTTGGTCTCTAGCCCAAACCCTATCCACAAAGTTCCCTGCTGCGCCGCTATCCAACATCGCTAATACTACCACAGACTTCTCGGTAGACAACTGCAGTCAGACCTGGAAAAACATCAGTCGAGAATCCTCGGTTAAACCTGGGGCTTGGGTGTGATCGCAGGGCTTTCGGTGGTTTCCCCCAACGTCGCCCCTGCACATACTCAGGGGGGAGCGTTTCATTCTTCCGGGGAGGCACATCGGGACAATTACAGAGTAAATGTTTAGATGACCCGCAGTACATGCATAGTCCCAATTCTCGTCTTCTCCGTCTTTCTTCGGGTGTCAGCGGGCCCCTAGCTGAACCGATCTCCATAGGTTCTTCTTGTACCAACTCAGTCTTAGGTACTTCCTTGGTAGCTGGAGGAGGGTCATTCAAGGGAGAGTAACCCCGTTGCCGTCTCTTCTCAAGGTGCCTCTCATTCAGCCGATATTCGATCTGTAGGGTTAAGGAAACCAGTTCTTGGAACAAACTGGGTCGAGATACCCGTGCAAGTTCATCCTTGAGTTCTTCGTGCAAACCCCTCCTAGAGATGGTTTGTTGTGCCGAATCCGGCCATCCCGACTCTGTGGCCAACTTCTGAAATCTGGAAACATAGGTTTGGACGTCAGAACCACCCTGTCGGATGTCCAGCATTGCCTCATAAGAAGCAAAAACCACCTTGGGGTGGTCAAATCTTGCTTGAAAATGCTGCGAAAACTGATCAAAATTCTGTAAGACTGGGTCATTATTAGTCACTAATAGAGTGGCCCATGCCAATGCATTCCCCACCAAGTTTGAGATTAGGAAACCCACCTTCGCCTTATCTGTCTTCGGTCTGAACATGAAATACACCTTACAGGCATCCATGAATTCCTTCCACGACTTGGGGCTTCCATCATTCTTGCCAAACGACAGAGGCATAGGGGGGAGGTCACCTCTATCCTCATTTCGAGCGGCCACCTGTTGTCTCAAAGAGGTGTCCCAGTGAGTCCCTGGATGGCAGCCACTAACTCTTGATATTGTTCCAGGGTAGCCATGGGAGTTTTTTGGGGCTGTATACTGTCGTGATTGCTACCGCCTACGGTTGTCTCCCGTGACCCCTCCTCACCTGAGGTTCCTGAAGACGTGCTCTGTGTCCGTGAGGTCTCTCTACTTCCTCTAGGAGTTGCCTTCTGGGTCTTCGTTCTTCTGATCCTTGCCTTCTTGTCGTGGAGGTAAGGACGGGCTCCGCTGGAGGCCGCCTTGGCAACAGGGAAACTCCCAGCCAAGTGGGACGCCAAGCAAGCCCGCCTTAAATTCAGGGAAAAAGCATCTGCGGCACCAAAAAACCCTGAAGGACTTCGGCTGTACGTGGGGCTCAGTCAGACTCAAATCTGTGAGACTGGATGGAACCAGCAAGCAGTGGATACAGCAAGTGCAAATGGGAAACTCCTTGGGAAGGTGGTTTAATAATAGGAAGAATACAGGGAAAATGGAGAAAGAAAGAGAAAGCAGAGTAAGAAATAGATAGAAACGCCGAGCAGGGCTCTAGAATGTGCAGAGGCACAGGGAAAGGAAGAAAACCTGCGGCCCTAATGGAGAGTTAACTGGGGACCAGAGGCGAGCAGCGAGAGAACACCCATCCGTACCCAGAAGAGAGAGGGAGAAGCGGAACATAGGCAAGAGGAGGATAACAGATGGAGCAGTCCGAAGAGAGGAGTGACGGGAGCCGGAAAAAGCACCCGCGAGCAGGAACAAACAGCAAAAGCAAACAGGCGGCTTAACGAACGGAGGATCCGAACGTCAAACAGGAAATGGAAGAGATACAACGCACTGAGCGTAGGCTTCAGTGCATTGTTATAGAAACGTTGCATGAGGCGGCCATCTTGGAAGAAGACTAGACCGTTCATAACGGTTCTAGCCATAGATCGATCTCCTATGCCAAAAAAGGGACCATTTCTGCCAGACCTTCCAAGGCCGAAACATAACACTTTCAGCAGGCCCCAAAGGATGGCAGCGATGCGGCCATTAGCACCCATAGCTCTCAACCATTTGTGTTGCAAAGGTGGGTGTAATAACCCGATTTTGTTTTTGGCGGGTGAGATGCCCATTGGAAAGAATGGGCTTGAAGGAGGCTTGGCGGGTGAGTCAGCCCTTTACAAGGCGGGTGACACCCGCCAAAAGCATGTGAGTTGAGAGCTAGGAGCACCATGTGGATGTGAGTGAACCTACGCTTTGGACTTTGGCTCTGAAGTCTGCGTCAGAGAGGAAATGTCTGATTTTGCAGAGTAATAAGAGCCGGGTACAGGTTGTCTAAGATTTCTTTGCGTCAAGGTTGAGTTGTGCTAAGCACCCATTAGGTTTCGCATGTTTGCCATGCCTGGATTCTAGCACAGGTTTTCACGGCTGATGAATTCGGCCTTGGTTACGTTGACATTCATGCAGGGATACAGCATCTGGGCTAGCATGAAAGACAGGCAGTGTTTGACTCCAGGGATGTTGTTCTCAGTGTTGATACTCTGGTAGAGTTGCATGCTATGAGCATCAGAGGATATTGATGTAGAGGTTGGCGAGGAGTACCCCGCACCCCCCCCCCAGAGGCAGATGCAGATGTTTAGGATGTACAGGGAGAGTACTGAGCTGGGTGCTACAATGCAGGTGACTGAATGGTGTACGGATAGGTTGGTGCCTATCTGAGGAAGCTAGTGTACGTAGCCTGGTGTTTTTCTGTGAGATGGGAGGTAAACCATGGAAAGTCTGATTGATCACATTCCACGGTATTGAGGAGGGCGTTTTGTTGAATGGTGTTAAAGAGTGAGTACAGGTTAAGAAAGAACAGTAGGTGCGGGTCCTCTGTGTTTCAGATTTGAAGGACGTGGACAATGACCTTGATGGGGACTGTCTCGGTAATGGATCTTGTTTGAAAGCCAGACTGCAGTCCCAATGGAGGTTACGTTGCCGCATTTTCTCATGTAGTTGGACTGTTTTCTCGGTGCTCTTGCTGATGAAGCTTAGTTGTCTGATGACATGGCAGTTGGCCAAGTTGTCTGGGTCGAGTTTGTGATCTGCAGGCATTGTTTCTTGTGTGCTATCTTCAGATCAGATAATTGGGGAAAATGTCTAATGTGAGTGAGCTGTTTATGGTGTTGAGGAAGTTGGAGAGGGCTTCATCTGTGATGGATTTAAAAGAGTGATAGGGTGGTTACTTTCCTCCGGTGAGTTGGCTCTGAAGGCTGCCAGTTCTTCAGAGTTATGGCCTTGTTCTTGTTCTTGGACCATTCAGGGAGGTTGCGTGGTGAGATGGGTAAAATGTAAGTGAAATGGTTGAAACTGTTGATTTGTCACCTGATTTTGTCAATTGGACGGATTGAAAAATGTCAGGCTCAACTATGGCTTTAATGCAATGTTTGATTGTCTTGAAGAGTGCTTTGCTCTTGTTGCCTGCTATGGGCATAGTTGATGTGGAGTTGGTGTTTTTGGTGATAGTGTACAACAGGGGTTGTATACATGTTTTCCACTACTACTCCCATCTGCCCTAGTCAGTGTAGTCAATGAGTAGGGACCATGAGAGTTCTAGTCCAAAACATGTGCAGATCCAAAGGTTGCAGACCCTGGCATATAGGTCCCTAGAAGCTGTGCGGGGACATCAGGGTTCATGTTATGTACAGTGAGATTTATAAAGCATGCATCCTCCATTCATATGACTGTGTGGTGCTGAGGACAGTCTCGAGCGATCGCGTATTAACTAGACCTGGCACGGATGTAATAGTAGAGGGTGTTAGGATCAGTGAAGTGAGAGGATATTTTATCTTACTCAGTTTTGATACATCGCTACTTTCGCAATGTTCATGCCTTGTTGGCACTGTTAGAGGTCTCCAGACCTTTTCTTGATGGTTGATGGTAGGCTTGCCTGTTTGTTAGTTCATGCATGTACCATGTAGTTAAGAATGCAGGTCTATTGATCCATGATTTCAGAGATTTGTGGAAGAGGGCAGTGTCTGCCAGGTTGTTGTTTAGTGCACCGACAAGGGAATTGAAGTTCCTTTCAACTGGCTGTAAGAGTAGGCCAGGAAAATTAAGTTTCTGTCTAAGGTGCTTATTGTGGCGTCTTTTGTGCTGTATCCGCGGCATGACATATTTACTACAGATATCCACAAGCACAGAGGGCATATTATCGTGGTGGTCACACACAGAGAGCTTGAATCAATACAATACTCATTTGTGTCCATGAATGTCAGATCCTCATGCAGATCAAAGCATGATGACGCCACCTTGTAGCTTGTATAAAGTAGGACAGCAAGTCAACCCCAAACCTACCAAATGTGCCCACCATAATGCTAAGTAGGTTATTGATTATTAGGGTTCACCGCACAAAAGCTTCTCAAAAACACAACACAGTCCTCACTAAGCGGACAAGGCAGGACCAACATTTAAGGTTGGAAGTTCCAATGTTACTCTTCCACACACATCAATTAAGGGAAAATTGTCTTTTGTCTTTGTCCTCCAACATCTCAAAAGGTGAGACAACACAGCTCAATGTCTTCCGCTCACCACACAGGCTCATTGTGAATTTGCCTATAGAAGTATTCTACTCCCCTCATGTCTTGGGATGGCTGGTGCTGGACTATACCCACATGTATTTCAGCTATTTCCTCCTCCAGGCCCTTCTACATGTAGATACAGTGCCAAACAAGATCAGTGTTTCTCTCGACTCTCTGTAGAAGGGGACTCCTGACCCCCTCACCAAGGTTCTGCTTAGTTCACAAAGTTCTGTCATTAGTATCAAATGTGTTCTTGTAATTCAGTCACTTGTGTGTCAAACCTCTGTGGTTTATCTTGCTCATCCGTCCAGGGTATCAGAATATCTCACGTCTTTCCATTAGCCCTGCGGGGTCTATCCGGACTAACTGGTCGTAGGAGTAGTTCAATGTCATCAACCCCTGCAGGGGTCCTGACTCTCCCTGTGTGACTATTTGGTTCTGTTGGCCATGTGCGTGTTGCAATGTTCTCACCGCCTCCAGGGATCCTGGATTTCTCAGCTTCTCATGGGCTACCTGGCCTTGTTGGCCCTGTGTGTGTTGCAATTTTCTCATCCATCCAGGGGTCCTGGGTTTCTAAGACTCCCGTGGGTTATTCACCCTCAATGACCACGTGTTAGATGTAATGTTCTCACACCCTCTAGGGGTCTTGGGTCTCTCTGGCCATTTGACTCTCAGTTAGCCTTCAACCCTTCATGTATTATTCACAGGTTCAGGCTTCTCTGCCTCCCAGACCATTTGACTCTCGAATTGCATTCACCCCCTTGTGGGGGATTCTCAGGTTCAGCCACTCGTGGGCTGCGTGGGTGCCTCACTGCCCTCTGCTGCTTGTCTCGATCGGCCGTGGATCTGTGCTCCTGCAGTGGTGCTCTTCAGGGGAGGCAGCTTCTCCAGCTGCCCCGTATCAGTGACTCCAACATCGGCATGTACAGATCTTCCACCTCGGTTCCTCCTGTCTACGGCCGACAGAACTTCGGCATCGGGACTGCTAAATGCCAGTGTGCTGCTTCAGTGACGACTCACTTCTCCCTCAGCTAGGCGGCTCTGCACTCCTCGGGCGCTTTGCCTTCTTGGGCTCGACAGCACTTGGCAGGCTCTGGGTTTCCTCCGCCCACCAAGTTCTCTGTGCGGTCATGCTTCCAGGTTCTGCCCTGAAGGAAGACATCCCTTCAGTTGCGCTCCAGCTCAATCCTACACAACGCCTCCTAATAACATTATATAAACAGGTAATGAAGCAGGCCCCAATGGCTAACCCTTAGCATGTGGGGGATGTGCAACTAGCAAAACAAACTTGATGCAATTTTGTGCTGAGTTAAACAAGCACAATAAATGTGCAAACTGGCGTACAATCCAGACGCTTAAGCATGTGAAAATGTACACAATGTGCAAAAGAATGGTGGAAGCTATCTGAGCCTGGAGATATATACAAACTCAGGGAGGTCCCTTTAATCACCCTCAGTAATGTAGGTAGTCTGCGTGGTAATCTGGGCCACAAATGTGGGCAGGGCCTTCATTAGTGCAAATATAGAATCACATTGATGGTACAAGTCATTCTAAATCAGGAGACCCTTGGCGACTTTCGGTTTGCCCAGATGAGCAGGGAATCGAGATCTTATACACCACGCATGATGGATGTGCCTGGTGACACAATATACAATGTTCCAAGTCATTAGATCACTTAAAAGGTCAAAATCTTGCTTTACACGTTGTATACCCTATGTGCCTTATAGACAGTTTTCAAGTACCTACATCGGACCACTTGGTAGCCATGACAAAAAAACAAGAAGTGGCTTATTGACTCCCTGGCTGAGTCACACACTAAACATAGGTCACTCCCAGTTGAAGACCATTTGCTTGAACTATACGGCAAGTTCAATAGATTTAAACTGAATTTCATGTACAAACAATACGCCAAGGGTGGATTTACCTCATCTAAATATTTGTCAAGTGCCACTGAGTACTTGCCAATCCAGTATGACTCACCCATTACTAACCCACTACAGGCATTAATTAACAAGTTCAAATTCAGCTACCTCGCAGGAGACCCTCTTTACCAATTCTGTGGTTCCTTTTTTAACACCCTAGGGATTGAACAATATATCACTTAGGTTGAAATCAATCAAATGTTTCTTAACATGCATAAACCGGTGCAGAGACCTGCCACCCTCATGGCTCAGGATATGAGCATCTGCCTCACGATACATCATGAGTTCAGGAACTGTCCATGTTCGGAGCCAGTACTGGACTGGCCGGAGGCGTACGGCTCCATTAATCGGCCGCAGGCCCAGCTCTAAATAAAGAGGGGAGCTCGGGCATGCAGGAGGCATGCCTAACTGGCGTCTGAGGAAGGCTCTTTCTGCCAGCCCCAAGTTACTGCTAGCAGCATGCCCCAAGTTTACACTCCATTCAGAGCTGCAGATTGCGCCTGTACAGCATGCATGTTAAGCGCTGGCTTCCTCGCCCGTTGCTGAGAAAACATTTCCAAATGGTCCCACCATATTTTCTAAGAGCAGAGCAAGATTTAACCGTTTGCGATGTCCTTTGCACCTGATCATTAAATCTAATGCCCGGGTAATCGTAGCATCAAACCTGTGCAAGGGCAAAGCCTTTGATATTCAGCATGAGTTTAGTAAACTGTTTGAACTTAGGCAAAAACACTAGGGGTTTTGTTTTTCCAGTATTCACTTCAAACTGGAGCTCTGTGCATTTCTCCACAAATGCTTCCTAGCTGGTCTGCAAGCCCCTTACCGATGTCGAAAGGAGCACAGCGTCATCAGCAAAGAGCAACACTGGGATGGATGCATGCCCCAAGCTTCGGTTGATGCAATCATTTTGATCTCACATGACCTATGACTTCATCTATATAGATTAGAAACAGCAGAGGGGCGAGGCCACAACCCTGACTCACCCCTCTGGCCACTGCAAAAGAATCCGTGAGCTCACCACCCAAGCCCCAGAGCACAGACGCTCTATTACTCGAATGGAGTTGTTCAATCATTTGCAAAAGATTACCTGGGGTCCCAGTACAGACCACAATGGGTTACGTGGTACACCGCCAAAAGCAGTTTTGAGGTCAATCAATACCATGTACAGCTGCATATTTCTCAACACTGTATACTTCTGTATGGTAAGGTATAGACAAAATACTTGGTCCACAGTGCAAGATCGTTGTTTTGTCCTCCTTCTGCCCCCCCCCTCCTTGTCTTGTCCCGCCTAGAAACACTTGTGTACAGGCCTGTTATAAATAACTTATATCATGTGTTACCCTAGAGAACCATTTGTAAAAATTGTTCTATAAAATGGACAATTTCAGCATTTTTTAAAAATGTTCTCATGGAAGAACCTGCCAAACCTCCCCACATTATTTTGGACTCCTTTGCTGTGTTTGGTCGCTTGCACTAATTTGGGGAACTACTAGACCTCTCCACGGAAAACATATTCACCAGCCATGACTGGCGGGCAAACATTTACAATCCTGGTGCCCACTCAAGAGTAGCCCTGCCCACCTATCCCCAAAACCTGCCTCTGCAACTTGTCAGACCCACAAGAGACTGCTCCCCACCCCACATCGACTACATCTTAGGACAACAAGGAGAGGCGAGGACCGGACCGCATTAAAATGGAAGCCTGTGAAGCGCAGCAGATAAACAGAGCCTCGTTCTGGGATGCGAGTCATTGTTATAATCCTGTCTTTGTTTCGGGCCACTACTGCTATCTGCACAGCTGCCGAATCCCACACTGCGCACTATTAGCTACTTAATATTCACCTGCGTTGAAGAAAACAAAAACAAAATGAAAGGCATTAGCTCCGCAAAGCTGTCTATGGCCCTTCCATGATGATTGCTGGATTGACACACAATGAAAGTATCTGTTCTGTTGATGTGCTGCTTCCGCCTCACCCTGCATACTAGTAAGCTGCTTGCCTCTGTCACACAATGACGAACAGCCTCTTAAATCGCAGGGGAGTTTAACACGGTATCAAGTTGTCCCTTGTCAGGTATAAGTTATCACTAAGCCTGGGATAAAAAGCTAGCATCAATTTGCATGATTGTACTTGTACCACATTTATAACAGGAAAAAAAAGTGAATTTGTCAGAAGCAGCCAAGAACAGCCACGTCTGCTCAGTGCCGTAACATAAAATGTGCGGGCCCCCCAGCGAGCCATGCTGAGGGCCCCCCCAACCCAGCAACAAATCACTGGTCGTGCCACACTCTGGGCCGGCCTAGATTACCACGCTTGCGCAATACACATGAACGTGCTGCGGAAGGGGTATGCCTCACACTGCACCAGGAGAAACATATAGATATATGCTTAAATGCAATATGCAGCATGCTTTCTCAGAAAAATTCGCCAACAGTGTACAGGAGCATTAATGCTTTGCAATTAAAAATATCATGCCACAATGATGACATGTCCAACTGGCTGCACAATGTAGACCAGTGTAAACATGTAAGAACATTACAGTAAAGCATGCCAGGCCACATTTAGACATAGCAAGACTGGTTGCACCAACATGCCAGTCGAAGCAATAACACTGATGAAGAAGAGAGCACAATTCAAGCCTGCGTCTCTGCTGCCTCTAACAACACGGCAGAAGTCTTTAAAATCTGCAAGGAACTGGCCAATCCTGTTGTGGTCTCTTTCTCTCCTGTTCCCTCCAAGGCCCCCTGTACGGCTTTGGCCTCTCACTTCTCCGCTAAAACTCAGGACATCCTGTCCTCTATCTCCTCTTCCTCTCCCTCTTCCTCTCTCGGCCCCCCTTTGGCCATCTCTACTTCCCCTCCTCCTTTCTCCTCGTTCTCTCTGACAACACCTGACAAGGTTTCAAGACAAATCATATCTATGAAAGTGTAATCTAAACAGGTGCTCCCCTGCTCCTCCAGAACCATCAAGGACCACATTGATACCCTTGCTCCAGCCTTGGCTGATTTCTGCAATCACTCTTTCTCCACTGGCATGTTCCCCTCTCCCCTTAAGTATTCCCTTATGCACCCTCTCCTCAAGAAGGCATCTGCCGATCCTACCTGCCCAGCAAACTATCACCCAATCCATCATCCCTTTCCTGGGCAAATTCTTGGAAAAGCTGGCCATCTCCCAACTTACTCTCCACACAGAATCTGTTTGTTGTCTCCATGACCATCAGTCTGGCTTCACAGCTGCCAGAGGCACGTGAAAATCTGCTCTCTAACCTTGATTCCAGGACCCCTTCTGTCCTCATCCTCCTTGATCTTTCCTCTGCTTTTCGACAAGGTCAACCGCGCCATCCTTATCAATCGACTCTGTGAGAACCTGGGCATCACAGATCAAGGCTGGAGTGGCTGACGTCCTTCCTTTTGGACCACCCCGACCAGGTCCAACTTGGTCCCTTTCTCTCTGCCATCTCTCTCTCTACATGTGTCGTTCCCCAGGGTTATATCCTCCCACGCTGGATTTTCAACCTCTACTTGGCCCCTTTGGCCCACCTGATCTCTACCTTCTCCTCTCACTTACAGTGTTATACAGATGACATTCAGCTTTCCTGCAGGCTCCCCCTCAGCCTCATCTCCTCTCTCGCTCATTCCTGACTGTCTATCTGTGATTCAGGATGGGTGCACCTCCAACAGTCTCTGCCTTAATGCCAGTAAGACGGAGATCCTTCGCATTGGGACCCCTGCCCCAGTGTTCCCTCTCTCAGTCTGGCCGCCCCCCTTTGGCCCTCTTCCTTCGCCTTCCTGCGAGACAAAAAACCTTGGTGTCATCTTCGACTCCACACTATCTTTCTCTCCCACATCTTGGATCTCGCCGAAAAGTCACACTACTAGCTCCTCCTCATCAAAGAGACTCTTCCCTTTCTCACTTTCCCCAAGAAGCTCACTGTCTCCAGAGCCCTGGTTCTCTCTAGGTTGGACCACTGCAACAGCCTCTTTTTCAATCTGCCTTCCTCTACTCTCCGCCTTCTGCAACTAATCCAAAACAGGGCTGTAAGACCTATCCTTGGCCTCAAGCCCAGGGATCGTATCTCTCCAACCCGAAACCTCTCCACTGGCTCATGGTGGCTACAAGGATCAAGTTCAAGACCCTTTGCATTGTCTATAAGGCTTTATGGGGCCGGAGCCCACACTAAATCCAAAGCTCTCTTCCAAAATACCTTACCTCTCAAGCCCTTCGCTCAGCTACCTCCAGCTCTCTATGGGCTATACACTTCTCCAGGCAGAGAGTGGGGGGTAGATCTCTCTCCTCTGCAGGTGGCTCCCTCTGGGATGGCCCCCCTGGCTTTCTGAAACTTGAGCTGGACCAACTGAAGATCTGGACGCAGCTCAAAACGTTCCTCTTCTCCTCTACTTTCTCTCTCTCCCTCCCCTGATGACCTACCTGACCTACCTGTCTGCTGTACCAACTGGTTGCTTGCATACCCTCACAGTCTGACTGAGTCCAGGCTCTTTCTTGATCAGTAAACCTTGCACTGCTTCCGGGCCTACCACGCTCTTAGGGGCTGTAACTGTAACCCTACAGTCCCTTGTTCTCCGTGCACTACCCAGAGCCGTGCTGCCCTGGCTGCACTTACTCAGAGCATTGCTGGCCTGTTTTCCCTTCCCCTCCTCTCTCCCTTGCACTTACCCCCTCCCTTTCCCTCTATACTTCTCGCTCTGGCACTTGCATAATCTGAATCACACAAGGCCTAGTAAGATCATTTGTCTTGTCCTCCCTCTGTCTTCCCTCCCTTGTCTTGTCACACCTAGAATCACTTGTGTACAGGTGCCTTATAAATGCATACATCATATCATATCATTTTATCACAATGCCACAATAAGAAACGGCTGGACTGGCAGCACCCAAATGCCAGTCTAGCCAGGTAATTACAATTAGCAGGACTGCTTTATCAGAAATGCCCAGTTAAAAAAAGTCATACCAAACTGAGGAATGACTAGACTGGCTGCACCAGCATGCATCTCTAGCCACTAATACCACACATCATGCCTACTTAGCCTGGACATGGACAACCATTATGATTTATCACACAATCCCACCCCACCACACATTTCCTCTCCCTCTCACCCACTAACGCAACCTCCAAATTCAGCTCCTTGGCCCAGAATTACATCCATGTTCCTCTTCCTTGTCCCAGAGCGTAAGTATGAGGATCCTTGCCTCATAACGTAAATATGAGGATCCTTGCCTCATAGGTAAGCACTGGGATGAGGAAGAGCAGGACTAGGAGTAATGAAGATTACAGGTAGCTAAGTCAGTCATTACCTCCATGTAAGTGCAGAGTGCCTCATACATAAGTACTGCCTCATACACAAGTATGGGGACGAGGAAGGATAGGGCTAGGAGTAGTGAAGATTACCAATAAGTAATCAAGACATTAAACACAAGTAGTGGCATGAACACCATTGAGATGACTGGACTTCAGCACTCCACCCCCCCATGACATTGTGTACTATGTTGACTCGAACTGGCTGACATTGAGAGCAGTTGCCGAACAGAACAGGACACAGAGGTTAAACGGCACCTGGGTTTCGCTGTTAAAAAGGGCCCAGCAAATACTAATGCAAAGCATTTCACTGTTAGTACCTGCATTCAAATGCCACATTTTAGGCAATTGAAATTGTTATGTGTGTTTAGTACTTGCATGCCAGAGGAGTGATTGTAAGGGTAGTGAGGGAACAGGAGATCACTCATTCTCACAGCAGTCCATAAGTGGGTGCCTTAAGACTTAAAGGAGAGACTGAACTGCTTGTAACATT